>NC_089586.1:8170882-8536259 GCF_019320115.1 Miscanthus floridulus
CTTCAACGTTCTTCTTCTTTTTCTTCTTGATCACCACGTATATCTCATCGACTGGACAAAATCATAAAGCACCACACAAGCATCCATACAATCATACACGAAGCAAATGATAGATCTAAATTAGAATAGTACACCAAATATAAAATCAAGATGAAAAGTTTATAAAATGAATCTACGTCTCGCTACGAACACATAGACACGAAAAGCACTCTAATCGGAGCTACGGTGAAAAAGATACATCTACTAGAAGATCTGCTCATAAAACTATTAGCTTCATGTGTTTTGATTATATAATAACATATATAAGATATTTTATAGATACTATATATGGAATTAAGTCAAATTTAGATTCAAATTATAAAACTAAAGTAAAACAAATCATATTTTATTTACAAAACCCAGTTGCATAATTGTTATTTAAGATATGATTTAAACCATGAAATTTCAGTATTAGTGACATGATAAACATCGTTACTAACGCGTAGATCTCATTGCTATGAATCTGACGTAACTTGAATGGGTCAAAACAGAGTTGAAACGTAACAACAACAACAACAACAACAAAGTCTTTAAGTCCCAAACAAGTTGGGGTAGGCTAGAGTTGAAACCCAGCAGAAGCAATCAAGGTTCAGGCACGTGAATAGCTATCTTCCAAGCACTCCTATCTAAGGCTAAGTCTTTGGATATATTCCATCCTTTCAAGTCTCCTTTTATTGCCTCTACCCAAGTCAACTTCGGTCTTCCTCTGCCTCTCTTTATGTTACTATCCTGGCCTAGGATTCCACTACTCACCGGTGCCTCTAGAGGTCTCCGTTGGACATGTCCAAACCATCTCAACCGGTGTTGGACAAGCTTTTCTTCAATTGGTGCTACCCCTAATCTATCACGTATATCATCATTTTGAACTCAATCCCTTTTTGTATGACCGCAAATCCAACACAACGTACGCATTCCCGCGACACTTATCTATTGAACATGTCGTCTTTGCATAGGCCAACATTCTGCACCATACAACATAGCAGGTCTAATTGCCGTCCTATAAAACTTGCCTTTTAGCTTCTGTGGTACCCTTTTGTCACATAGGACATCAGATGCTTGCCGCCACTTCATCCACCCTGCTTTGATTCTATGGCTAACATCTTCATCAATATCCCCGTCTCTCTGTAGCATTGATCCTAAATATCGAAAAGTATCCTTCCTAGGCACTACTTGACCTTCCAAACTAATATCTTCCTCCTCCCAAATAGTAGTGCCGAAGTCACATCTCATATACTCAATTTTAGTTCTACTGAGTCTAAAACCTTTGGACTCCAAAGTCTCCCGCCATAACTCCAGTTTCTGATTCACTCCTATTCGGCTTTCATCAACTAGCACTACATCATCCGCGAAAAGCATACACCAAGAGATGTCCCCTTGTATGTCCCTTGTGACCTAATCCATTACTAAGACAAACAAATAAGGGCTCAAAGCTGACCCTTGATGTAGTCCTATCCTAATTGGGAAGTCATCTGTGTCTCCATCACTTGTTCAAACTCTAGTCACAACATTGTTGTACATGTCCTTAATAAGCCCGACGTACTTCGTTGGGACTTTATGTTTGTCCAAAGCCCACCACATAACATTCCTTGGTATTTTATCATAAGCCTTCTCCAAGTCAATAAAAACTATGTGTAGGTCCTTCTTCTTCTCCCTATACCGCTCCATAACTTGTCTTATTAAGAAAATGGCTTCCATGGTTGACCTTCCGGGCATGAAACCAAATTGGTTCATAGAGACCCACGTTATTGCTCTCAAGCGATGCTCGATAACTCTCTCCCATAGCTTCATAGTATGACTCATCAACTTAATTCCTCGGTAATTAGTACAACTTTGAATATCCCCTTTATTCTTATAGATCGGTACCAATATACTTCTCCTCCACTCATCAGGCATCTTATTCGATCAAAAAATATGGTTGAACAGCTTGGTTAGCCATACTATAGCTATGTCCCCGTGACATCTCCACACCTCGATTGGGATACCATCCGGTCCCATCGCCTTACCTCCTTTCATCCTTTTCAACGCCTCTCTGACCTCAGATTCTTGGATTCTCCGCACAAAGCGCCTATTGGTGTCATCAAATAAGTCATCGAACTGAAAGGTTGTGTCCATATTCTCACCATTGAACAATTTATCAAAATACTCTTGCCATCGATATCGGATCTCATCCTCCTTCACTAAGAGATGCTCCCTTTCATCCTTAATGCACTTAACTTGGTTGAAGTCCCTTGTCTTTCTCTCATGAACTCTAGCCATCCTATAAATGTCCTTCTCTCCTTCCTTTGTACTCAAACGTTGGTAAAGATCCTCGTATGCTCTACCCTTTGCCACACTTACAGCTCGCTTTGCAGTCTTCTTTGCCACCTTGTACTTCTCAGTGTTGTCCACACTCCTATCATGGTACAAGCGTCTATAACACTCTTTCTTCTCCTGAATAGCCCTTTGGACTTCCTCGTTCCACCACCAAGTATCTTTAGCCTCGCCTCCACTTCCTTTGGTTACTCCACACACCTCTGAGGCCACCTTCCGAATGTTGGTTGACATCTTCTCCCACATATTGTTTATGTCTTTTTCTTCCTTCTAAGAGCCCTCTTTGATAACCCTTTCCCTGAATACCTCTGACGTCTCCCCTTTCAGTTTCCGCCATTTTGTTCTTTCAATCTTAGCTTGTTTATCCCTACGGGCACGCACCTGAAAACGAAAGTCTACCACCAAAAGCTTATGTTGAGAAACAACACACTCCATTGGTATCACCTTGCAACCCAAGCATGCTCGTTTGTCCTTTCTTCTTGTGAGGACAAAGTCAATCTGGCTGGAGTTGAAACGTAGAAGATATGAAATAAACAAGATTTCCTTTGTTAAAATAATAGATTAAATCTAACCTCAAATTTTAAAAGTTAAAAACATACTTAACAGTAGTATGAACATGTAGATTATGAAATTATGAACCTAACGCAAGTTGAACGGGTCAAATCGGAGTTAAACGGAAAAGTTATGGCCAAAACAAAATCAGTGGCAATTCTGTAAATAGTTGAAAACTTATTGTAGACTTAACCGAAACAAAATGCGCTTTCAAATGAAAAAAACAAAATCTGTAAACATGTTTTGGACTGCGGGTTTATTTTATGAAAATACAGGGTCTCTTTAGCAAAAAGAACAGTGAAGGGGTATGTTTTAATCTGGGCCATCGATCTAAAAACGGACGGCTCAGGATGATGCGTATTTCTCTTGTATTTCTAGATTTGTTTTTGTAAGGAAAACGGCCACAAATTGAGCATGACGTGGACGATGATGTCATCAAGCTAACAACCAAATTTAATCACGGAGACGCATCGCATGCATGGCTCTCGGCCAGTGGCGCCATGGCCGGTGACCAGAGCTACGCCAAACCAGTGATTTGGAGCGCGGTTTACAACGGAAAGGACTTGGAGAGATGGAGAAGAGAACGGTGAGCTTACTTCGGTGGGTCTCGGCGGCGCGGAGCAAGCAAAACGGCGGACGCTGGTGTTTGAGGCTTTGGCTGCTCGGCGTCTTGGCGAAGGGAACTGCAGCGCTGGAGCTCGGAGTATGGAGGCAGCGGCAGACTCCCAGCTTTTTCACGGTAGCTCGGGACAGCTGCGGAGCTAAGTTTCCCAGCGGCGAGGGCTTGCTCTAGGGCTTAGTGTGAAGTGACATCTTGGCAAGGCTTGAGGCAAGGGCAGTGCTCCCAAGCTTGGGATATGAGGCGGCGCTACGCTTGAGGATGCAGGCGGCTCGTCGACATGAGCACGCTAGGGCATAGACGGCGGCTGCGGCTTTCTCTAGGCTTGGTAGGGGATGACATGGGCGCCGAGGCTTATATGGGGTGGAGTGATGTGGCGCGCACGGTAGGGGAGGAGTCGGGAGCAGCGTGGACATGGATTTGACAAGGGTTCGTCGGCGATACGGAAGGCAGCGGTCGAGTCCGTGGCGACGATGACAGTGCCGACACCAAGGGCCCACCTGGCAACGTGCGGAGAGGCGCGGGTCCAGCGGCAGTGACGGCTCGGGAAAGACGGCGCGTGGGCAGCACGGACTCTAGGCGGCGACGACGGAGTCCAAGCGGATAACGAGCTTGTGGAGAGGATGGAGCTGACAGGACGGCCCCACCTGTCGGGGCAAGAAAGAAGAAGGGGACGCGTGGGCGGCTTTCGCTGCTGAGCGACCGAGCGCGCGGGGCTAAGCTGTGGCCTGGGCCACGGATTGGGTCGTTCGGAGAAACGGAGCTAGGCCTGCGTGCGAACTGAACGGGCTGGCGCAGTGGGAAGAGGAAAGATGGGCTGCATGGGGAAAAAGAAGAAAGGGCCGCGTGGAGGGGAAGGAGCAGGCCGGTGCTGGGCTGCCTGCGGCCACGGCCAGAAGAGAGAAGAGGAATTTTTCCAAATTGGATTTCCCTAACTTTTTTTAAATGGGTTTTGAATTCATTTGAACCTAGAATCAAAACAAAACTTAAATATTATTTCAAATATACTTTAAATTCAAAGTAAGCTGAACAATTTTGGTATATTTTCAAAATAATTTTTTACAACTTTTTAAATGTTCTTATTTCCTAATTCTCTTTTCTTTCTTTTCTTTAACTTCAAAGTCAAGTTTAATTTCATTTGAAAAAGCAATTTCAACCATTTTAAATTTCCAATCAAAATCACTCAACCAAATAAATCAAATGCTAAGGCATGTATGCACAAACATGTTGCTAAACCTTATGATGAATTTTAATTTAATGAAAAAATTTATTTTCCTATATTTTATGAGCACAAAATTCCAAATTAAATCTCTTTAGCTCTATTTCCAAAAATTTAAATTTTAGGGTGTTACATTCACCATGCGTTTTATTGATGGATTGCGACTTGATATTAAATCGGTCATGCTTGTTCAGCGTCCCAAGGATTTGAATATTGCTGCTACCTTGGCTTTATTGCAGGAAGAAGTGGCGTCTGCATCCCCATCGAAGCCGCCTCAAGCTGGTGATTGGCATACTGATCGTTTTGCTCAAGCAAACAAAGGCCCTTTGCCTTTGCCGCTTCCCCCTCGGTAGGACAAAGCTCTTTCGGTTGCTGAGGCTTGGGAGTCTGTCGATACGGGACCCACAGGATACCCCACAAAGGAGAGAGAAGATCTAGTCTAACTAGGATTCTTCCCTTGTAATCCTAGTAGTAGTACTATTCAGTAATCCTACTAGTAACTCTTATTATAAACCGACTAGGACTCTGGCCTCCTGACTATATAAAGGAGGGCAGAGCTCCTGGACGAAGAGAACGACAATTGTACAACACAACATATCACAATCAATCCAACGCAATGGCTAACGCCGACTGGACGTAGGGTTATTACTCAATCTACGATCGAGGGCCTGAACCAGGATAAATTGACTGTCTCTTGCGTTAACCGTCGAGTTCTGCATACGCCGAAGCCCGAACATACTGTCCCGGGGACCCCTGTGGCAGGCTATCGGTGGTAAAACATTGACAGCTGGCGCGCCAGGTAGGGGCTTTCAGCGACTTTGCATCCGAGAGCTCGATGGACCTCGATAACATGATCTTCCCGACGGAATCAACTTTCATCTTCGGCTCATGGATCTGCGAGGCAGACAACTATGGCAAGCTTCAAAACCATCTCCTCAAAGATCCGGATCATCATGAAGAATTTCCTATTTCGACAACTACGACGGATCAGCTCACCAGAAGATTCGCGCAGCTCATAATATCCGATTCGAATAAGATTTCGCGGCTACGCGCATCCGACTCGAATTCAAGCTCCATGTCCAAGGTAAAGTCTTATTCGAGTGCTTTCAAGAAACCGAGTTCTTTTTTGGTAGGATTCCAGAGCACGACCCAAAACAACTCGAATTACCCTCAGAGTTCTTTCAAAAAGTCAAGTTCTTTTCCATTTGGGCTCGACAACACGACAAAATCCTATCAGGGACAGTTCGAAAGGTCTTTCAATCCAATGCTTGGGATACCACTGACAGGAGCCCAGGAGGGTCTCATGCTAACGATAACATCGCAAGACTATATCATCCACTGGCCAGATTCCATTCCTGAAGATAGCGGAACCCAACTAGTCAGCACAACAACAATAGCTATTCTGCCTTACCAAGAAGGAGACTCGATCTGCGACATCGAGGCATCTACTGAAGTCATCAGCGACTCTGACAATATGAAAACTAACACCAATAACAGAACGGCTCACGCACGGGAAGTACTCATGGTTCGACGTCCTCGGTCACCATTAAACCCCCAGAAGCACCCGATGTCAGGTCATCAGATGAATCAGAATCCAACATATCACCCTTTGCCCAGGGCTACGATGGAGAAACCGAGAGTCAGAGACAGGCTAGAGAAAGGAAAAACAAGTTGAAGCAAGGGCGCCAACACCGCGCTAGGCAGCGCAGAGAAGCCTGGATCAGATACGAGTCAGATTTGGCTGAATACGATAAAAGAAAATCACAACAAGAAGCCGAAGAAAGACGCACGGTGAATACGCCTTACGATAAGATTCGAGAAGCATTAGAAGAACTCAGGGCAACTTCACATCATGGAGAGAAGTACGAACAGCTCCAGGACTTGCTCCGGTCGACGATCCCAAGAACGCATGAAGAGAGAGCCTGATCGAGACTACCCGCTAGATCAACGACCCGCAGGCAAAAAGATCAAAATCAAAGGAAATCCGCTTTCGAAAGACTTGGGCCAGGTGGAAGCCATAACGGAGAAAGTAGGAAGGAACATAATCAAGGCCACAAATTTGAACAACCAAGGAAGACCAGGAGTAGGGTGCCTATCCAGATAGCCTCGCAGACTTATTCCCATCAAAACAACACTTGGCCAGAAGAAGGTGCCGAATCCGAATTCAAAGAAGCCGGAACACACGACAGATTCCCCTATTTCGCGAACAGGTTGGCATCAGTACGATTACCTCACAAATTCAAACCGTCTAACCACTCCAAGTATGATGGCAAAACCGAACCAAGGCAATGGCTCAGAATATATTCACAATCAATTGAACTAGCCGGAGGAGACGATGATATCAAAACCCTGTTCTTTCCCATGGCGCTAGAAACTATGCCCCTCCAATGGTTCGACAAGTTAAATCCAGGATCTATCAGAAACTGGGAGGACTTGCAAAGAGCTTTTTGTGAAAATTTCGCAGGAATCATTACACACCCAATCACTCATGTAGAACTGAAAGGACTCAAGCAAAAGGGAGGCGAAAGTCTCAGAAATTACTATCGATGATTCGGCGAACTATAGGCTCAAGTGCATGACATCACCGAACGAGAAGTAATTGAAGCTTTCTCTCATAGAATCATGGCTAGATGGCAATTTCAAGATTTCTGCAAAGAAAATCTAAGAAACAATGAAGAATTCAGGCGAACAGTGGAAAAGATGATTACTGCAGAAGAAAAAACACGAGAGAGGTTTCCGGATAGAAGCAACCAGGACAACCCGGACAAGCAAAATCATCGAAATAGCAGACATCAAGAAAGAAAATGTAGACCAGACAAAACCGTGGCAATGGCCAACAAATCAAAGAAGTTTTCCAAACCCAGAAGATATGATGACCTTGAAAACATACGTTGCCCATTGCACCCTAATGGGAGGCACACCATCGGAAATTGTTACACTTTCAATGATCGATACACAAGAAAAGATAGTAAGGAGAACACCAAAGAGGACAATCAGAAAAAAGACGAAGACAACCACGAGGACAAAGGATTCCAAAAATCCAGGGGAACGATAGCAGTGATCTTCTCAGGGGCTCTAGATTGTAGAAGCAAGCATCAAGAAAAACTAGCACTACGGACTATCATGACAGCAGAACCGGCTACACCAAGATATCTCAATTGGTCATAGTATCCTATCCAATTTACCAGAGAAGACCAATGGACTAGCGTAGGAAATGCAGACCATTATCCACTGGTTCTAGATCCAACTATTGCTGGTATGACTGTCACCAAAGTATTAATCGACGGGGGAGCCGGACTCAACATCATCTTTTCGGAAACACTAAGGAAAATGGGACTATAACTCGCTGGGATGATCACACCAACAAGCACACCTTTTTACGGAATAGTACCCAGCAAAGCAGCCATGCCGCTCGGACAAATTACTCTACCAGTCACTTTTGGAACACCCTCAAACTACCGTATGGAATTCATCAAATTTGAGGTGGCGGACTTTGAGTCATCATACCACGCGATTCTTGGACGACCGGCACTAGCAAAATTCATGGCGATACCGCATTACCCGTATTTGCTGCTCAAGATGCCAGGACCTAATGGAGTACTTTCCCTTCGAAGTGACTTGAAATGCGCCTTTGACTACGATGTTCAAGCAATCCAGATTGCAGCCAGAGCACAAGATGACCAAAGTAGAAAAGAAATAGCCACAATTGCTGCAGAGATAAGCCAAGAAAAATTAGAAATACCGGCTAAAAAGCCCAGCATCATCACGCCACCAAAAGAAGCCGACGTCAAGTAGATCGACCTAGGTACTGGCGATACCTCCAAGACAGCAACTATCAGTGCTCACCTCTCTGCAAAATAGGAACTCGTGCTCACCAACTTTCTTCGGGACAACAAAGATATCTTCGCTTGGAAGCCGGCCGACATACCAGGTGTCCCAAGAGAGTTGGCTGAGCATAGAATTGATGTTAATAAAAGCTCCAAGCCTATAAAGCAACGGCTATGACGATTCTCACCCGACAAAAAGGCAGCGATTAAAAAGGAAATCACAAAACTGATGGCAGCCGGATTCATCAGAGAAATCCTTCATCCAGACTAGCTAGCAAACCCGGTCCTTGTGCAGAAGAAGAACATAGACGAGTGGCGTATGTGCGTCGACTACACAGATCTCAACAAACAATGCCCAAAAGATCCATTCGGGCTACCACGTATTAACCAGATAGTCGACTCAACAGCAGGGTCTGCACTATTATCCTTTCTCGATTGCTATTCAGGGTATCACCAGATCGCATTAAAAGAACAAGACCAGAGCAAGACATCTTTCATTACTCCGTTCGGTGCTTACTGTTACAAGACCATGTCATTTGGACTAAAGAACGCCGGCGCCACATACCAAAGAGCTATCCAAACTTGCCTTGGGGATCAAATCGGTGAAAATGTGGAGGCATACGTGGATGATGTAGTGGTGAAAACGAAGAACCCAGACACTATGATTGAAGATTTAAAGCAAACATTCGAAAACTTGAAGAGATGGAGATGGAAGTTGAACCCAAATAAATATGTATTCGGAGTTCCTTCAGGACAACTACTCGGATTTTTGGTCAGTCAGTGCGGGATTGAAGCCAGCACCAAGCAAATTCGAGCTATAACAGAAATAGGCCCACCTAGAAGTATCAAAGATGTGCAGAAACTAACAGGATGCATGGCGGCCCTCAACCGTTTCATATCAAGACTCGGCGAAAAGGGGTTACCTTTCTTTAAACTACTAAAGAAGACAGACAAGTTTGAGTGGACAAAGGAGGCCGACGAAGCCTTCAAGAAACTTAAGGCATACCTCACATCCTCACCAATTCTCACACCCCCAAGGAAAGACAAAGACATGATGTTATACATTGCGGCGACTACTGCTGTGGTCAGCACGGCAATAGTCGTAGAAAGAGAAGAAGAAGAACGCGTGTATAAAGTACAACGACCCGTATACTACATCAGCGAAGTATTATCTGAATCAAAAATACGGTACCCGCACGTACAAAAACTACTCTACGCCCTATTGATCACTTCACGCAAGCTTCGCCACTATTTTGAAAGCCACCATATCACAGTGGTGACAGACTTCCCGCTTAGAGACATCTTACACAACAGAGATGCGACGGGACGCATATCAAAATGGGTAGTCGAACTCGGAGCTCTTAACATCAATTTCACCCCACGGAAAGCAATCAAATCTCAAGCCCTCGCTGATTTTGTGGCCGAGTGGACAAAGATTCAACAGCCTTTATCAGATACAATCCTTGACCACTGGAAGATGTACTTTGATGGGTCACTCAAACTAGGCGGAGCCGGTGCAGGCGTCCTCCTCATTTCTCCAGAAGGAAAACAACTCAAGTACGTCCTTCAGATATTATGGCAAGCTACAAATAACGAAGCAGAATATGAAGCCCTCATCCATAGGCTACGAGTGGCAATTACCCTCGGAATAAAAAGATTACTCGTATACGGCGATTCAGCAGTAGTTATCAACCAAGTCAACAAAGATTGTGATTGCACCAAAGAAAACATGGGGGCTTACTGTGCTGAAATACAGAAACTTGAAAAACATTTCCAAGGATTAGAAATTTTACACGTCCTGCGCGATTCCAACATTGCAGCAGATGTCCTTGCCAAGCTCGGATCAGACAGAGCGAAGGTTCCACCCGGCGTATTCATAGAAGAGCTATCAGTTCCCTCTATCAAACAACTCGGTGAAACAACCCATGAAGTTCAGGCTAAAGGCGTTCAGATCTTGGTAATCAACACTTCATGGAGCCAAGTTTTCATCGACTATATCAAAGAAAATAAATTGCCAGCAGATAAAGCAGAAGCCACCCAAGTTGTTCGCAGAAGCAAAAACTACGTTCTAGTAGGAGATAGACTTTACAGAAGAGCAGCATCATCAGGAGTACTCCTAAAATGTGTCTCATTTGAAGAAGGCAAAGAGATCCTAAACGAAATACACTCAGGTTGCTGTGGAAATCATGCCGCCTCAAGGACACTGGTTGGCAAAGCATTTTGCACCGGATTCTACTGGCCAACCACTTTGAAAGACGCAGAAGAACTTGTCAGGAAATGCAAAGGTTGCCAAATGTTTGCAAGACAAGCCCATGTACTAGCTCACAATCTTATCTGCATCCCACCCGCTTGGCCTTTTTCCTGCTGGGGGCTGGATCAAGTAGGACCCCTGAAGAAAGCAAAAGGCGGCTTCGAGTACATCTTTGTAGCAATCGACAAGTTCACCAAGTGGATTGAATACAAACCACTCACGAAGTACAACACAACCAAAGCAGTCGAGTTCATCCAAGACATTACGCACCGCTTCGGCATGCCCAATCGAATCATCACAAATCTAGGCTCCCCCTTCACAGCTACAGAATTTAAAAGCTGGGCACAAGACTGTGGTTTCAGTATAGACTATGCGTCTGTTGCACATCCAGAAGCCAACGGACAAGTAGAAAGGGCTAATGGACTCATACTAGCCGGATTAAAACCAAGGTTATACGAAGAACTAGTGGACTATGGGCCCAAATGGATTGAAGAATTACCGAAAGTAGTATGGGGCCTACGAACTCAAATAAGTAGAGCAACAGGCTACTCACCCTTCTTCCTAGTTTACGGGTCAGAGGCCGTACTGCCTGCCGACTTGATCTGGATATCACCAAAGATAGAACAATACGATGAAGGAGAAGCAGAACACACAAGAAGATTAGAACTCGACAGCTCAGAAGAAGTCAGAATAAACGCTACCCTCCAATCAGCCAGATACCTACAAGGTTTAAGACGACACTACAACAAGAGTACCCATCCTCGATCATTACAAGTCGGAGACTTAGTGCTAAGAAGGATACAAAAGACTAACGGACGACATAAGCTGCTCAGTCCATGGGAAGGTCCGTTCATTGTCACAAAAGTCACCGGACCAGGCACATACAAGTTAATAACCGAAGATAGAAGAGAAGTCAGCAATACATGGCACATCAGCCAGCTAAGAAGATTCTACGCATAAAAACAACTCAAGAAAAACAGATATGCAAGCCACAAGGGACCAACGTTCACAACCGACAAAGGACAAATATTCTTCGACAACATATGTATTAGTTTATATTCATGATCAATAAAGATGATATTCATCCACAGCATGTCTTGTCATGACTTTCAACGAGTTGTTTTCACGAAACAAAAAGCAAAATGGCTGAAAACATGCCTGAGCATCCCGGCCGAGAGCAAAATAGCTGAAAACACGCTTGAGCCCGCCGATGAGGGTAGCTAAAAGCTAACACCCGAAACAAAAAGCAAAATGGCTGAAAACATGCCTAAGCATCCCGGCCGAGAGCAAAATAGCTAAAAACACGCTTGAGCCCGCCGATGAGGGTAGCTAAAAGCTAACACCCGAAACAAAAAGCAAAATGGCTAAAAACATGCCTAAGCATCCTAGCCAAGAGCAAAATAGCTGAAAACACGCTTGAGCCCGCCGATGAGGGTAGCTAAAAGCTAACACCTGAAACAAAAACCAAAATGGCTGAAAACATGTCTGAGCATCCCGGCCGAGAGCAAAATAGCCGAAAAGACGCTTGAGCCCACCGATGAGGGTAGCTAAAAGCTAACACCCAAAACAAAAAGCAAAATGGCGGAAAACATGCCTGAGCATCCCGGCCAAGAGCAAAATAGCTAAAAAGACGCTTGAGCACGCTGATGAGGGTAGCTAAAAGCTAACACCTAAAACTAGTCGACCGAAATTGAGCTTCAAAAGACCCTCCAGCTCTTCGTTCTGAAAAGCAAGAGGCTCGGGGGCTACATCCAGATAGGAATACTTTTTCCTCAGAAAAGCACAAGCGCCACTCAAGAGAGCATTCGGATGCTGAAGTTCGTCAAGGCAACATTCTATGCCGAGTCGTTTTTACATAGCGCGGATGAAAGGTTGTCAACACAAAGATTTACATCTAACAAGTCATAGCATGGACAAAGCACTCGATAGATCACAAAAGAGGAAGAAAAGAAAAGTACTCAACAAATCGAGGGGTTTCGTCAAGATAACGCACAGAGTTGTTTGCGGAGCAGAGACAAAAACGGGACAAAGTACTCAGCAAGTCAAGTAACTCTGACCACACCCAGGCAAAGAATACATCAACGAAAATAAAGAATCTTCATTTAAGGAGGAGTGTAATATTACAAGAGGCTGGTCAATTGGATCAGGCATTGTCATCAGGAAGGGAAATATCAATATTAAGACTGTCTACAACCCTACTGGCTAAATCTTCGACTTTAGGCTCCATCCTCTCAACGGCGTCAAGGTATTCTTGACTATTAGCTTCCTCCGCTATCTTGGACAGAGGCGCCTCTGGAGCAAGAACCAGACCTAGGCCAGCACATTCTTGGTACATACTTGAGCGCACTTCTTCGCGAACTCTTGAAAATGAGCCAAAATCTTAGGAATGAACTGAGCCCAAGATTGCCCGTCATCCGCTGGAGTCCGGAGAACATCAGCTACCGAATGGAAAGATTTCCACAAAACGTTCCAATTTTCAGTAGCCGTCGCCAGCTTCCCGGACAAGCCTTCAATAGTTTTTTGGGCCTACACAAGATCTCTGTCAGCTCCACGCCTAATCAGCTTAGCAAGGGCGAGTTCTTCCTCAGCATGAGTAATTACCTCCTCAGTCTTGTTATGACTAGAGCGGACAAGAGCCTTCATTTCATCGATACTCTCCAAGAGCTTCTGCTTTTCAGCTCGAAGAACTAGACAAGACACCGAAAAACAAGTCAGCGAAAAAAGGAGTCAAAATACAAGAAGAAACAAGCAGAACCCACGGCACCTTTGCATTCTTTCTTCACAGATTCCACCGCAGCATCCCTCTGCTTCTCCATCTCTACTACCCGGGCATGAAGGGTCCTCTCCTCCTTTTGGTACATTTGACGCTCTATCTCCAACTCAGCCCGGAGGAGGTTGAGATTGGCTTTCACAGCGTTCACCTCAGAAGACAACTTTCTCTCATTTTCAGATGAGAAAAAGAAGCCAGAATGATCACGAGAGAAAGACTGAGCAAAAAGAGACAAAGAGGAAACAAGGCGTAAGGATAGAAGAAAAACGAGCATGCAAAAGAGGAGTGGCAGTAAAACTTACCTGGAGCTTTTCACCAAAAGAAGTCGCGAGGATCGACAAGCTCCCCTAGGCTGTGGTCAGCTTCGATAACCGATGGGTGGCATCGAACTGTTGCACCACGTCACCAAAAAAAGAGGGACCGCCGGAAGCAAGAGAAGGGGAAGGAGAGGCCGGCTGTGGCAAAGAAGGAACGACCAAAGCAACCTCTAGGGAAGCCAGAGCCAAACCCTCAGAAGGACCCGGCGCGACGGCCATAGTCACCTCCGGAGTGGCCAAGTCCGCAACTTCGCCAGGTAGCTCCAAGGCCCCCGCAACAACTTCATCAACAGTATGTTGTGAGTGCTGAGGCTCGGAACTCGTTGGCACGGCGGAAGGCAGAGAAGAAGTTGATGAAGAAACGAGAGAAGACGAAACACTGAAAATTGATAAAAGGAAGCACCGATGAGAACCAGAAGAAGGAAGATAGAAGCCAAAAAGATAAAGCCAGAATCTACTCACCCAACCACTTTCTTCTTCGCGAAGCCAAAAGAAGGCCTCGCAGGGGGAACCACGACGGTGAAAACGTCCCCGCCACCCGGCGATGGGAGCGGGATAGCCGACAACGGAGCCACGGAAGAAGCCAAGGCTGTAGCCGTGGAAGAACTCTGCACTAGAGGAGCGATAGAGATCGGTACCGAGGCTACCAAAGAACTCGGCACCGGGGCTTCAGAAGAAGTCGACACGGGAGCCTCAGAAGAACTCACACCCGACGTTCGATTACTTCAAAAAGTTCAAGACTAAAAGTCAAGACAAAGAAGAAAAATTCAATGCAACAGGAATATAAAAAACAACTCACCGCCGCATGATGAGGGGTACTTCATCATCCTCGTCTCCCTCAGCCAAGGAAACCAGAGCACCTGCTGAAAAAAGAATAAAAAGTACTCGGTTCAAGAGAGAAAAAGGAAAACAAAGGAACAAAGAGTATTAAATGTGCTCACCTAAGAGCATGCTAGCAACAACTGGAGTACCTGAGGGAGTACTTGGTTTGCGAGGCTTCTTGGAGACAGGCAGGCCAGATGAAGACCCATCTGTTTGCCCCCTCTTCGGGACACTGCGAGGACAGCGAGGGACTAGACGAGGAACATATTCTTCATATACATCAACAAATCCAGAAGAAACCCCAGGAAGGGTTGTAGAGGTTTGGGACTTACTAGTTGCAGAGGTTCCAGCAAGTTTATCCCTAGTCTCCACCACGACGGGGAGAACATCAAGAGGGATCAGGTCGAAAAGTTCCGCCCAAGCTCCTGCGAAAAAGGATAAAACACCGAGACAAAGAAAAGCTAAGCAAAAACGGATGCAGCAAGAGTACATAAAGTACTCAAACAAAAGGATAGACAACTCATAGCTGAGGGCGGGTTGTTGGCTGAGAACTCGGAGACAGCAGGAGGAATGATGCTCACTCCTTTCAGCATCTTCTAGAGACGCTCGAGTACCTCCTCACTGGTTAGCTCAAGAGCTGGGACCATGCGTGAAGGATCCTCGGCCCCAGAATACTCGAAGCCAAGGTGCTCCCACTCTTTCAAAGGCTGAACCCGGCGACGAAGAAAGCTCAAAACAATACCGAAGCCGGTCAAACCCTGCTGTTTCAGCATACTAATCCTATCAAGGAGTGGCTGGATCACTTGAATCTCAGCAGGTGACTCAAGTTTCTTGTCCCATCGGTCATTCATCACAGGACCAGATCTAGAGTGGACGACAAGGGAAGGGATCAAATTGGCAGCGTAAAACCACTCGGCACGCTAATCTTTTACAGAATCGACCAGGTCATAGTCAAAAAACTTAATCTTGAGACCCTGGCAAAACTAAATCCCGCAACCGCCAAGAACGCTGGTTTCTTCACGACGGGGTTGAGGTTTCAGACGAAAGAAAAAGTGAAAAAGAGATAGAGAAGGAGGGATTCCAAGGAAAGCTTCACAAAGATGAACGAAAACAGAAAGATGGAGAACGACATTAGGGGTTAGATGGTTCAGACTAACCCCAAAATAACCAAGAAACTAATGAAGGAAGGCGGAAGCAGGAAGGCAAAGTCCGGCGCGGACAAAGGAAACGAAGAGGACAATCTCACCAGGACCCAGAGCTGGAACCCGATGCTCACCCGGAACTCTCCATTCAGCGATAACTTTGCTTTGGATCAAGCCGTCGCTGACGAGCTCGCGCAGCTGGTCTTCGCTTGTTGTTGGAGCCGGCCAAACCTTCTGAGCAGCCCTCATGGCCACGAACTCCTGGTTTTCGATCAAAGAAAGAGATGACTCCTTGTCCACGAAGGTCGCCTGGGACTTGCTTGCGGTTTTCTTCTTTCCCATGAACTGGCGGAAGCAAAAAGGAACTAGGGAAGATGAAGCTAGGATGATGGTGCTCGGGTGACAGCGACGATGACGGCGGCAGATTTCTGAAAGCTAGGGTTTAAAGGCAAGAGCTGGGCAGCAAGGGAAAGGAAGATAAAAGGTCTTTAAATAGATTTTTCAGTAATAAAAACAGCCCACAAGGCCCGTTAAAACACAGTATGAGAACGCAACGGTCCATTTACCGACGCAGCTAAAACGACGGAGGGCACAAATCCACACAACGGTACAAACCAACGGGCAGATTTCAGACTTATCCGTCCAACACCACGGCAAGGCTATCAGATCGCTACAAGAACAACTCGTCGAACCAAGAAGAAAGAAAGGGATACCTCACAAGGAACAAAGGAACCCGGTTATTTAAGAAAGAGCTCGGTAATCTCATGAACGAACAGGGATCACAGCAGAAAAGTAAAAGACAACTCAGAAGACAAGATTCGTTCTATTACAAGCGGCTTCAAAAATAGAAGATTACAAATCTTACAAGACCCAACGAACTTGGTACCACGAAAAACAAAGTAGCAAAGAGGAACACGGACACGGCTAGGCTCTGGAACGACTACGTGTCCCAAATTGCTACTCGGAAGGACAAACCGCCATCAGCTACACTATTTTCTTCAAAGGACGGACGTAGTGCATCCAAGGCGGAAATCGGCAGCACGGCAGGGCAACATGGAGCAGAGAAGGCCGGCGGGCATCTGTCTATCTAAGACCGATGTGATGCTAGATATGGTGTTGATCTGCACCGGACAGTCTCAAGACAGGCGACGAGGATCAACCCAGAACTGCCAGATGAAGGAACGAAGCCCACATCACAAGACTTCCTCCAACTACCGCCACATACATCCTGGCACAATGCTGTCGCGGGATTAGCCTACCTCTAATCCCTATCACAAGACTTCCTCCAACTACGACAAGACGCAAAGGAACTACAAATTATGCCCGGGGGCTGCTCTACTTCATAAACTACCATGTTCATGACCACGAAGGTTTAAACAGAATGTCCAATAGATGAAAACAAGCACTCCGGGATAGTATTTATAGATCAAAGGAGCGGCGCACATGGACTAGGAGCACCAACGAAATAAGCCTAACAAAGGACACAGTGAAAAAACAGGACTCAATAATGGATGACTCAGGCGAGAGGGAACATTACTCGAAGACGGGCATATTCGGAAGAATATACCAGCACAGTACAACCCGTGAACAAAAGGCATTTACACTCAACCACCACCATACAACTACCTCTGACAACAGCAGACTATCAAAGAATACGCCAAGACCTCGCATCCGAGTTCTTCCTGAACAAAACAACAAGGATATACGCTCGGAGGCTGCATGCTACGAAACTACTCAGATGATGGTTTAATCCAAGACTAAAGGGCTGCTTCAAAAAGATGCCGCAAAACTACTCAAATGATGACATAACCCAACTCTCAGGAACTACTTCAGAACATAAATTTTCAAACAACATAAAGATTCAAGACCCTCCAACTTTTTGTTCCAAATAGCAAGAGGCTCGGGGGCTACACTCAGTGAGTGCCCTTTTTCTTCGAAAAAGCGCACGTCACCAAAAGACTTCCTCAACGCAGACCACTTCAAGACATTACGACAAAAAGAACCCGAAACGAGCCATATTCAAGTTCTTTTTGATAAAACTTCAATGAACAAACAGAGCAACTTCAAGACAAGATCCTCCAGCTACTTGTTCCAAATAGCAAGAGGCTCGGGGGCTACAACCAGATGGACATACTTTTTCTTCAAAAAAGTACTCACCACTCGAAGGTCCCAAGAAGCGCTACAAGGTTTCACTCCAGAAAGCACTCGGATGACGTTTGTTACTACTCATCAAGACCTGAAAGAGCAAAACGAGACTTTTAGAGCTCAACCATGAAGTGCTCGGGGGCTTGTCGATACGGGACCCACAGGATACCCCACAAAGGAGAGAGAAGATCTAGTCTAACTAGGATTCTTCCCTTGTAATCCTAGTAGTAGTACTATTCAGTAATCCTACTAGTAACTCTCATTATAAACCGACTAGGACTCTGGTCTCCTGACTATATAAAGGAGGGCAGGGCTCCTGGACGAAGAGAACGACAATTGTACAACACAACATATCGCAATCAATCCAACGCAAAGGCTAACGCCGATTGGACGTAGGGTTATTACTCGATCTACGATCGAGGGCCTGAACCAGGATAAATCGACTGTCTCTTGCGTTAACCGTCGAGTTCTGCATACGCCGAAGCCCGAACATATTGTCCCGGGACCCCCGTGGTAGGCTATTGGTGGTAAAACATCGACAGAGTCTTCTTCCTCTATGATCGATTCCAAGCTTGCAGCCATCGAGTCATACAGGAAGGCTCTTGGGCTCTGCTATAAGTGTGGTGCTAAATGGTCCAAGGATCATAAATGTTCTCCTGAGGTTTTGCTGGCTGTTGAAGCTGTTTGGGACTCTTTTGGGGATTCAGATGCGGTTTCAGAAGTTGATGATACAGTATCTGCTGAGCCTGCACAGTTGTTCATGGCTCTGTCCAAGGCTGCTATTGGCGCTTCTTCCTCTGCTCGAGCTATTCGGCTGCATGGTATGGTTCGTAGTCACTCAGTCTTGGTTCTTATGGACTCAGGCAGTTCTGTATCTTTTATTAGCTCAGCTTTTGTATCTAAACTTAACGGTATCTCATCTACTCCTACACATAGTGAGGTTTGGGTTGCTGGTGGTGGTATTTTGCTTAGCCCAGCCATTTGCTATCAGCTTTCTTGGTCTATTAGTGATTGTACATTTCAGACTGGTTTCTAGATTCGACCGTTGAGTTCTTATGACCTTATTGTTGGTATGGACTAGCTTGAGTCTTTCAGCCCGATGCAGATACATTGACATCAAAAGTAGCTTATGATTCCATATCAGGGGCAGTGGGTTTTCTTACAAGGTCTCAATGCTGAGTTACCTGATAAGCTGATGCTTCAAGTCTATCAATTGTCTGATGTCACTGATGAATAGTCTAGCTCGTCTGTTATACATCCATTGGTGCTGTCAGTATTGGATCTGTTTCCTATAGTTTTGGCAATGCCTACCAAACGGCCTCCCTCCCGGTCTTGTAATCATTCTATTCCCTTGATTTCGGGAGTGCAGCCGGTGTTTATTTGCCCCTATTGGTATCCTCCAAAACTAAAGGATGAGATTGAAGCTCAAGTCAAGAAAATGTTGGCCCAAGGATTGATTTGGCCCAGTACTAGCCTGTTTTCATCACCTGTATTGCTGGTAAAGAAGAAGGATGGCTCATACCATTTATGTGTTGACTTTTGTTAGTTGAATGCAATCACTGCCAAGTCAAAATATCATATGCCCATTTTTTATTAGCTAGTGGATGAGCTTGCACATGCCAGTTGGTTCTCTACTCTTGATCTTAGAGCGGGTTTTCATCAGATCTTGTTGTAGCCGGGAGAAGAACCAAAGACTACGTTTCAAACTCATGTGGGGCAGTACGAGTTTTAGGTCATGGCCTTTGGCCTCACTGGTGCACCAGGAACTTTCCAGGGGGCGATGAATTCTACTCTTGCCCCTGGCTTGCGCAAATTTGTGGTGGTATTCTTCGATGATATCCTTGTCTACAGCCAAACATTTGAAGAACATCTTGATCATTTAACTCAAGTGTTCCAGTGGCTGGCAAAAGATCAGTGGAAAATCAAGCTTTCAAAGTGTAAATTTGCTCAATGGAAAATATTCTACTTAGGCCACATTATCAGTGAGCGTGGTATTACCACTAACCCTGCCAAAATCCAGGCTATTTTCGGCTAGCCTATGCCAACAAATGTCCGGGCGTTGTGAGGATTTTTTGGCTTGGCGGGCTACTACCGCAAGTTTATCAAGCATTTTGGGCTCATTGCCAAACCTCTAAATGATCTGTTCCGCAAGGATTCTCTGTTCATCGGGACTTCTATCCATGATAATGCATTCTCGGCTGTGAAAGCAGCCCTCAGTTCTGCACCCATACTAGGAATTCCAGATTTCTCGATTCCCTTTCACTTGGAGGCTGATGCATCTGGGTCTAGAGTTGGTGCAATATTGCTACAGAATGGTCATCCGCTGGCATTCATCAATAAGACATTGGGACCTCACAATCAAGGATTGTCAGTTTACGAGGAGTACCTAGCAATTCTTATGGCAGTCGATCAGTGGCGGCATTACCTCATGAATTCAGAATTCATCATCCATACTAATCATCATAGCCTGATCCACCTCAATGAGTAGCGGTTGCATATGCCTTGGTAGCAGAAAGTGTTCTCCAAATTGTTGGGACTTCATTACAAGGTGGTTTATTGTAAAGGCTTTGAGAATCAGGCTACAGATGCTCTGTCACGCTGGGACCATCCTCAACAGTTGAATGCGGTTTCTTCACCTACTCACTTATGGCTTGATCAGCTTCGTCTTTGGTACCCAACAGATCCTGAGGCCAAAGCTTTGTTGTCACAATTGCTTTTGGATGGCTTGAGTCAGCCACCATTTCAGCTGAAGGATGGAATCATCTTATATCAGAACCGCATCTGGTTGGGCTATAATCAAGATCTTAAGCGCAAAGTGTTGACTACTCTTCATGATAGCCCTATTAGAGGGCACTCTAGAGCTTCGACAACTTTCAGCAAACTCCGACCCTTGTTCTATTAGTTAGGTATGCGTAAGGACGTTCTCCTGCATGTTCAGTCATGCACTGTGTGTGCCCAGGCCAAGCGGATCGCGCAGGGTACCTCGGTTTGTCGCAGCCACTTCAGGTGCCACGACAGTCTTGGGAAGTGGTTTCGCTTGATTTTGTGGAAGGCCTTCCATTGTCTGGTACTTTCAGCATCATCTTGGTTGTCATGGATAAATTCTCCAAGTTCACTCATTTCATACCATTGTAACATCCTTACTCTACGGCGTCTGTGGCTCGGGTTTTCCTAGATAACATATATAAACTTCATGGACTTCCGGTTGCCATAATCTTTGATCGCGATAGGGTATTTACCAGCAAGTTCTGGCAGCTGCTATTTCAACTCGCATGATCAGACGGAATGAGTTCATCAGTGCATGGAGACCTACTTGAGGTGCTTTGTTCAAGCTTGTCCTCGTCGCTGGTCTCGTTGGTTGCCACTGGCAGAGTTTTGGTATAATACCAGCTCTCATTCAGCATTGGGCCGAACTCGCTTTGAAGTGTTATATGGCTTTCCTCCCTGTCCTTTGGGTTTGGACCTTTCGGCTGCTGCTCCGGTCACAGAATTATCAGAATGGCTGCAAGAGTGCGAGTTGATGCAACAGTTGGTTCGCTAACACTTACTGCAAGCCTAGGAACGAATGAAGAGGCAGGCCGATAAACAAGGGTGGAGCGTCAGTTTGCAGTGGGCGATATGGTGTTCCTCAAATTGCAACCTTACGTCCAGTCTTCGGTCGCTCCCTGAGCCAATCACAAGATGGCATTCAAGTTCTTTGGTCCATATCGCATTTTGGAGCGTATCGGCAAAGTTGCCTATCGGCTTCAGTTACCGGATTCGGCGTCAGTTCACCCTGTCTTTCACCTTTCGCAACTGAAGCATTCTCCAGGGAATCAGACTGTAAGTACAACTCCTCCTGACCTAGTGGAATTTCATATTCCTCTTCGCATTCTTCAGCGCCGATGGTCCGAGGGTGCCCATCCGGTTGAGCAAGGACTGGTTGAATGGTCTCATATGCCTGTGACTTTGACCACTTGGGAGTCTCTGGAGCAACTACGTCAGCAGTTTCCGCGTACACCGACTTGGGGGCAAGCCGCTTCTAAAGAAGGGGAGAGTGTTAACCATGCAGAGGAAGCCTCCCAGGAGCAAACCCAGTCCAGCCCAACGAGGCCCAGAAGACAAGCTTGGGCCAACAAACGTGTGAGCGGTTCTGAGTGGGTTTAGTATATGTATCTGTGATGTTGCTTGAAGAGGGGATGAGCCATTTGTAACTAAACTAAAACTCTGAATTGAATCATTCGTCGTTCCCCGTTGCTAATCCTTTCCTCCCCTCCAAATTTCTCTTCCGCTTTTACTAGTTGTCGCTAACACCAGGCCGGATAGGAGTAGTTCTAGTAGCTAGTAGAGAGCCAGTGACAATAATCTGGTCACATGCCCAAGCCATGGGAGGGTACGAGTACGAACAAGAACAATGGAGCATGATTGGGACGGTGGGGCCCACAGGCAGCGAGCACACCCCAGTCAGTCCCAGCCAGGCCGCCACCACGATGCCCCGGCCGCTCCCTTCCCTTTCCCTGTCCCTCACCGCACCGCCCACCTCCATGTGGGCCCAACAAGCTGGGTCCCGTGCGCGCGTGACCGGGGCGCGACAAGCTCCGCGTGAGAAAGAGTGGGGGCCGGTGACGAGGAGAGAGAGAGAGGAGTGCCGGAGTGGCCGTTGCTGCCGGTGAGGTAATCACCACCTCACGCCTCGTCCTGTGCACCAGCGATTTACCGTCCTGCCCTCGGTCTCGGCGTTTGGGACACTGGCATGGGTAGTAAATCTTCGCCAACCTGGGAGGGCAGAAGAGTCATACTGGGGGTCCGTCCCGTCAAAGGGCGGTCAAAAGTACACTCACTCCCGAGTTGCACATTTAACTCACCTCGTCACTCCCTTCCTTGATCTCCTCCTCCTCTCTCTCGCCAGGAGGGCGCCGCCGCCACCCACGCGCCACGCCGCCGCAGATCTCCGCCTCCAACGCGCCGCCATGGAGTACGAGCGCATTGAGAAGCCGTTCCCCGTCCAGGTCCCTCCGCCCCTCCCTCCTTGCTGCTACCGCTGCTACACGCCTTCTCTTCCCCAGACAGATTCTCTCTGTCCGTTGGGCTCGGTCTGGTACCAGGATGAGTAATGCGGGAGCCCTGTGTCTCTCTCTGACTCTCTGTGTGTCGCTTGCTTTGCTGCAGCAGGGCGGCGGGTTCTCGCCCAAGCGGCTGCGCGCGATGCTGCTGGGGGTGGACAAGCGCCGCAAGGGGCAGGACGACGACGCCGAGGAGGAGGACGGCGGCGGCGACGACTATGGAGCCGTGCCCAAGGCCTACGCCAGATCCAACGCCGGCGACGGTGGGTGCTTCTGCTTCGTTCCGCCGATCTCCCCCGTTTTGATTTTTCCACCTCCCACTCCTCGCGATGGCTTGGAATGGGATGCTGCATTGGCATTGCTTGGAATTGGATAGGGCAATTTGATTTCTCCTCATAGTAACCATACCGGTAATTGCTAGTGTGCCCTTTTCTCCAAGATCAACATTTGGCATTGGTTGCTGCGAGAAGATGGATGGTACTAGTCTGGATATGCAGAGCCATCTTTTTTTTTTCTTTCTGTAAAGTAGAGGCACCTCTGTACCCAAAGGGGAAGGGGAATGGAGAATCTTCTCATACTCTGTTGTTTTCACTAGTGTACTTCGGAGGGTAACTGAACTCAAATTGTACATGGGACAAGACAATGTGCTTGCCTGAACTTTCAGTTTATTTCAGAGTCTGAGACCGCATGGCTGTCTTCTCATGTAGGTGGTGGAGGCGCCATGTGCGAAGAATACAAGGACGTCGACGTGGTGAGCACCATCTCAGAGTCCTCATCCTCCCTGGAGACGGGGGGCGGGCACCGGTCCCGAGACACCCACCCCGTCCCCATGGGTTCCAGGATCAGGGTGCCCGAAGAGGACTCGTGCGACTCCGAGAGCGTGGCGTCCAACTTTGAGTTCCACAAGGAGCGAGGGGCCACCGCCCGGTCAGCGGCGGCATCGGTCGTCCCTCCATTGTCAAAGCCTGCCCCATCAAAGTGGGACGATGCCCAGAAGTGGATCGCCAGCCCGACGACAAACCGTCCTACCAGGGGTGGCGGTGGGGCTCCTGTACCTAAGAAGACAGAGAAGCCTAGCGCTGGCATCGGGAGGCTGCCGGCGACCAAGGTTGTGTTGGAGGCCACAGAGGAGATAGATACTAAGAGGATTGATCCGAGCCAAGAGAAGAGGGAAATTGGGTGGCAGAAAGCGGTGAGTTGGGCGCCGCCCAACCCCTGTCCCGAAGTGGAGCCGTGTCCAAAGACTACACTTGCTGCAGAAAGTACAATGGCTGCTTCAGCTGGTAAGCGTTGTATTGCTCACTTAGCCTTCCCCTCATAATATGATTTTGTTCCCCACGGTCTCTTCTAACTGGAAAAGTAGCACTCATAGATGCAAACTTTTTTAATGAATGCAGTTACTTTTAATCGTCATGACGCATCCACCACGCTTCAAAGTGCAACAACATGCATACCTCCTCCATCAACAGTTCGGTCAGTGTCAATGAGGGATATGGGCACAGAAATGACTCCTATTGCAAGCCAAGAACCATCTCGGACAGGAACACCGGTGAGAGCAACAAGTCCAAATTGTTCT
This sequence comes from Miscanthus floridulus, assembly GCF_019320115.1. Lineage (NCBI taxonomy): Eukaryota > Viridiplantae > Streptophyta > Magnoliopsida > Poales > Poaceae > Miscanthus > Miscanthus floridulus. The sequence goes on from NC_089586.1 coordinate 8,195,514, forward strand.
CGGCCAACAACTCCACGAAGGACGCTAGGCCCCAATGCAGTTGGTGCTGTTATCAGCCATGGGGAATGTAGCAATTCGGAATTAAGTGAACAGGAACTGCAAACAAAAACTAGGAGGGAGATAATGCTTCTTGGCACACAGCTAGGTAAGACCAATATTGCAGCATGGGCAAGCAAGAAGGAAGAGGAAAAAGATGCATCACTTTCACTGAAAACAGTGCCCATGGACCAATCAACACAGAACATAACTGCAATCCGTGCAGCTGCATGGGAAGAGGCAGAGAAGGCCAAATATTTAGCAAGGTGCTTATATTTAATTGTCTTTATATCTATGTTTGAATTTTCTGGGTGCTTGGTAACTTAATATGTTGTGCCTTTTACTCTCCAGATTCAAACGAGAAGAGATCAAGATCCAGGCTTGGGAGGATCATCAGAAAGCCCAAATAGAAGCTGAAATGAGAAAAATTGAGGTTAGCAGATTATTTCCTTTCAATTTTGCACGTCAACAGAAACATAACAATGGCAATAGATTCCTGACAAAATCTTCAAGTTACTAAGATGCATTTTCCACCCCTTGAGTTTTTTAGCATCCTTGTTTTATTCTTTTTGCCATAACATTTGCAAAATGCATATGCATACAACAATCCCTTCATGGGAAGTTTGTTCAGTTGTGAATAGTATAGTAGTTATCCTAGCTCTGTTAATAGTGCACGCCCTGGTGCAACTTGTAAAAGCTTAAAACAGAGGGAAAATATTTGCAGCCTCTCACACCACCTGCAGCTACTATTTATCTGAATCCAATGCCATTGCCCTTTAGGCTGCAGTTATCTGTATATTTGGTCACTCCCGATGAAGATGCGATGCTTTCTCTAGTCTTTCTTTTGAAATTTAGCACGAGATAATACTTCGGCATAGCAGTTGGTCTTGGTATCCATTTGGATGTGACATAGCAAGTTAAAGTATTGTTTATTCTGATATAGGATGACAAGTTTTCTAGGTTAGTCAACGGCGTTGTGCCACTACTCTTATTCAGTTCTTTTCTTCAGTTTGCTATAGATGTTCAGGTTCAGAACATGTAAAGCCAAAGAGTACAAAGTTTAGATATGTTTGTCACTGTGTTTGTGGATACTGCATTGTTTGTATCAATAATTTTAATCATGATTTGTGATTTGTGTTCCTGAAGGTTGGGGTGGAGCGGATGCGTGCCCGTGCGCAAGATAAGCTGATGACCCAGCTCGCTTCGGCAAGGCACAACGCAGATGAGAAGCGTGCTGCCGCAGAGCTGAAAAGGAACCGTGCAGTCGCAAGGACGGCCGAACAGGCAGAGCACATCAGGAGAACCGGCCGGGTGCCGCCTTCATTTGGCTGCTGGAACTGGTGCTCGTAGGGAGAAGAAAAAAAGAACATAGCAAGAGAGCTCTCTTCCCTGCCATGAAGCGCCCACGTCTACAAGTACGAGCTAATGATATGAATCATGGCCTCGTAGATATGTGTGACACAAGAATGAGTCACTTGTAAGTTGTAGCTGTATACATATATGTAAGATGTGAGCTCCATGTGTCCTGTGCTGTGTAGTTACTGTAAGTGTCACAGATGTACCAAATTCAAGGTCGTGTGGTTCAGAGCTAGGCTCAGCTTGGATTCCTAGTCCATATATGTGATAAACTTTACACCAAGAGTCCTCCATACTAGCTGTGCCTGGATAGGATTTGTGCTCTTCTATCTATACTTGATGGTCATACTTACAGTCCACACTATAATAGAGGTAGCAATGATAATGAACTTTACAGAACAGGAAGTCAAGCACCTCTCTAACCGACTAATATAAGGTGATATCAAGCTCAGGAAAGAACCTTTGCTAAACATCAATCGACCATGCGTATGGAACTTAACCATGTTTGAGAAGGTAATGAACTTGACTTACATGGACCAACAAGGTTCCATTAATTCATACATCAAGATCGGGGAGCAGATGAAGATAACTTGAACCTGAGTACTAGTAAGAAATTTTGGACATCATTTTCTATTTTATGTGCATTTCTCTTGAAGGAGTACTACATACAGCTGGAGGAACTGAAGAACATAACAGGACAAGGGTAGCAATCATACTGAATTTTTGTTCATTTCTCTCTTAGAGGAGGAACTGAAGAGCAGAACAGGCCATGGGTAGCAGCGATACTGAATGTGAAGTGTACAGAAATCCAAGCACTTGTCTCATTCTCTGTTCTCACCTAGAGAAGACCTGGAAAGGGTGCTTTCCATCAAAGGCCTTCTACTATTCGGTTCAATCCACATAATGGAGGCATTTCGTGTAGAAAAAAAAAAAAAACTAGAAACAATTTCAGATATAGGTCAACCACACATGTGCTAGTAAGTAGTAACTTGAATTATCAAGCAACAAGGTTGCATTAATCCATTCATACATGACTATAGAGAGCAGATGAAGATAATGTGAACCTGAACAATAGCAAAGAATCAGTACATTTTGTTTGATCTTTGAACTCTCTCGAGTACAAGAGTCCTACTGGTACAGCTGGAAGAACTGAAGAACAGAACAGGGCCTGGCCATGGCTTTTCGTGTAGAATTTCAGACAGATCATCAACCACACATGTATTACTAGTAGTATCTTGAATTATCGACCAACAAGGTTGCATCAATAAATCACGATGGAGATCGAGCAGCACATCAAGTTAGCGTGAACCTGAACAAGTAGCAAGAAAAAATTTAGTAGTACATCTTGATGTTGAATTCTCTCGATGATATTCGAAGAGAAGAGGGGGGCACGGACCCTGGGGGCTAACTCTACTCGAACTTCTTGATGAGGGAGAGGTCGTTGAGCATCTTCTCGATCTTCTCGTCCCCGGCGTCGCCGACGAACCTGCCGCCGGACTTGAGGGAGGGGACGAGCGCGGTGGCCTCGCCGCTGGTGTCGGGGCAGAGGTTGCCGAGCGTGCAGAGCTCGAACTCGGCGAGGCCGTAGCGGCTGAGCGTCTCGCGGACCTGGCGCACGGAGTCGGGGTTCTTGTAGCGGCTGAAGCGCTTCACGTACTGCAGCGACTTCTCGAACACCTGGGACACCTGCGACGTCGGGTCCGACTCCGACGAGTGCTGCTGGATCTGCTCGTACTTGTGCTCCAGGATGATCGCCACCTCGCAGTTCATCAGGCACTTGGCCTTGAGGAACTCTGCAGCCACAGGCTTACGGGTGAGTCGAGTTCGAGAGGGACGAAACCCTAGCCGCCCGCCCAAGGACTGGACGGTGGTTGAGAGGGGAAGAGGGGGAGGAGGGAGGGCGGCGTGGAAGAGAGCGGACCCTCGCCGATCTTGAGCTCCGCAGCGTTCTCCTCCTCCTCGCCGGACATCCTGCCGCCGCCCTGGCGCTTCCGACCGGAGCTAAATCACTCACTGTAGTCGACGAGGTCGGGGGAACTTGGAATCGGAATTGCGATTGGAGTCGACGGCAGCGGGGAAACCAGGGGGATCGAGGAAGGGATGATGGCGGCGCCGGAGCGGGAGGGCTATGCGTTGGGCCGGATCGCCATGGGCTCTGATCGAGAACTTCTAGAGTGGGGTGGGCCTCGGAATAAACTGACCCCGTCCACTCACTCCGTTGGTGCTTTTAACCCACATCAACTTTTACAATAGTCCATTGGATTACTGATTCTCAAGTCAAAAATATATATGTAATTGGATTAGTAGCATCCCTTAACTTTTAAACTTAATTGTCTTGCATTCCAAGAGTAACTCTAATAGTATCTTTATAAATACTTTTTAACAAGCATACACCTAAATAAATCTATAACTAAGTTATACATGATCCAATGAGTATGAAATTTTTACTACAGTTCAAGCATACAATAATTAGCCTACCATAAAAAAAATCACCACAAATAGACCATAAAACTGCTGCTATGAATTAATTATAGAAAATTATAGATCTAAAGCTTCAACAAAAAAATTGTACTAAAGCATACCATATTATATGCTCATTGTGTAGATCTACTCACGTGGAGTCCAACAAAATTGGATTTTCCATTTTATGATTTTTCTGTGATTTACTATAATTTTTTAAAGATTCAGTCGAAATAAATAATAAATAAAAAAGAAAAAGACAAAACCGTCTTTGAAAGCCATTTATAACCAGTAGGGTAGGTAAAACGAACTGTTCTAAAAGTTCAGGGAGGTGGTTTACTCGGTTTTAGAGTTATGGGAGGAAAATCAGACTTTCGCAAAACTTGAGGGGGGTAATGTGGATTTTTTTCCTAGTCTGATTACCCCTCAACTTTTACAATAGTCTGCTCGGTGTCGATTACTAACATTCCTTAACTTTTAAACTTATTTGTTTTGCATTCCAAGAGTAACTCAAATAGTATCTTTATATCTTTCTTTACTAATATGAATAAATAGTTTGGTGAAAAAATACACTCCAACAACTTATTTAACTAGATCTTCAAATATTACCGTTTTCTATTACGGATTTCTCGTTAGCCAAAGATAAAAAAGCAAATTGGCGCTCTAGAGCGTACAAGATATAAAAAGACTACTGGATGATAAAAAGATTTAGAAAAAAAAATCTTATTCAAATAGCTCTCTAAATAACGATTTAAAGGTTGAATTTAGGAAAGCTTTTTTTAAAGATGCCCTAAGTATTTTTAGATGGTGACTTTATGTGATGTGGCACCACGATAACCTAGAGAGCGTTTTTTTGGGTCCCCTTCCACGGGGGTTATTCGCTTGTCAGCCATGCTTTTGCCTAAGTCCGCAACCAATCAAATTTAGAGGAATTGTAATTGTGAAATTGGTGCCACATGAAATAAAAGGATAATTAGGCTCGTTTCCATATGAGAGCATCATCCGGGGGTGTAGCTCATATGGTAGAGCGCTCGCTTCGCATGCGAGAGGCACGGGGTTCGATTCCCCGCACCTCCATCACCTATTTATATTTTTTATTTTTTTGCTCGCTTCACTTACTAAGCATGGTCCCACCTGCCACTGAGGCGAGAGGTTACTCCTGGGCCCACCTGGCAGTAGACTCGATTGGTCCCGTCGCCCCTTCGCCTCGCGGCAGCGTGCGGCTGTGCCGTCGACCCGTCGTCTCTTTCCCTCCTCCACGCTCTCCTCTCCTCGTCGCAGGCGACAGACGACGCTGCCGCCCGGCCTGTCGAAGCGCGCGCACGGCCATGGCCATGGCCGCCCCGCCGCCCACGGCTCTCTGCGCCCGCCACTTCCGGCTCCACTTCCCCTACTCCTCCCCCTCTCCGCCCCGCCTGTCCACGGCCGCCGCCGCCGCCACCACCTCTGCCTCCTCTTCACCGCTCCGTCGCCGCCGCCGGATCGCCGTCTCCCCGCGCAGGGAAGCTGGGACGGGGACGGGGACCGGGACCGGGACCGGGACCGGGGACGTGGAGGCGCTCAGGGCCGGGGTGTCCGTGTACAAGCCGCGGTCCTACGACGTGCTCGTCACCGACGCCGCGCGCTCCCTCGCCTGCGCCATCGACAACGGCAAGACCCGGCTAGAGATCGAGTTCCCGTGAGCTAACCTCGCTCCCTTCGCTGCTGCAATTGCTGCCACCGTTCCTGCATTATCTTCTCACCGTTCGTTTCCTTGTTGCTTCGTGCCTTCTTCCTGGCCTGGACGACTCCTGCTTCTGTATTGTGACGATATGTGTTATATATCAAGGCCTCTGCCAAGCAGCATCTCTTCGTACAAGGTTCATCTATCTACTCATCGCTTTATGTCCATGCATCACTCTATCTTTTTTTTAGAGAAAAAGAAAAGGTTTCCCCCGCTTTATATTGATCATAAAGCGTTCAAGACAGTTAAGTTTCAGCGTATTGGCGCGCCAGCCACAAACAGAAAAGGCCTTCAAACCCAACAGCACCACTACCCGAATACATTTTTGTTACTTTGTGTCACCATCGAGTCTTCATTCGTGTGACGAGGAGAATCCAAACAGCCCCGTCGTCAAAAACGATTTTTTCCCCATTTCGTCCAACCTTCCATTCCAATGCCCGTTTGAGTAGCCTGTATAGCCCACATCACCCCTTTCCAAAAGGGGAAGTCATATTATGAGCACAGCACAGAACAGAACATTTGGTCTGTTAGTCCTATACTTATGGTCTACAATCTTAGTCCAAATAGAATTGGATTGTAAATGATACCTAAAGATTCAGGAATTCAACAACGCCAGGCTTCTTAAATCAGGTATCCCATGACCCCCAAACTCAACAGTTGCCGAAAGAAAACCAATGGCCATTACTTAATTATTACTGTATTAGGGAGAGGGTTATAGGCCACTGCTCTATTCTCTGTCTATCTCAGCTGCTCTGTTTCTGATCATCCTGCTGGACTCCTGCAGGGCTCCTCAGATGAATTCATCGATGCCAACATCCAGCTTGCTCTTGTTGTTGCTAGGAAGCTCAAAGAACTCAAGGGGACTAGGTCCTGTATAGTAAGTTCAAGCTTCACACGCTATCCTCCCTGATGCAGACACGCTCCATGCCTGCAAAACTGTGCTCATTTGCTTTCTTCTAGTTGATTTCAGGTGTTTCCTGATCAACCTGAAAAGCGTAGGGCGTCACAGTTGTTCAAGACAGCTATAGACACGGTAAATGATGTATCAATTTTTTTTCTTAATCAACCTCTGGTACAATTTTCTTCATTATTACAGTGGCACTTAATTTAATTGACACATCTTTAGATTGAGGGTGTAACTATCAGTTCCCTGGATGATGTACCCACCGACCCTGTCAACAGCTTCTTCAAATCGATAAGAAATACTCTGGATTTTGACTTCTCAGATGACAATGAAGGTAAAATATATTGATCCAAATGTAGTAATGAAGGCAATAGCCATGCGACTCCAAGTCTAAAATGACATTGTTCATGATATTATTTTATCAAAGAGTTCATGACACTCTTTTGCGTGGAATGATGGAAGCCATCTTCTTAGAGGAGCTAACTGGATGGCAAACACTTTATGCCAATTTGCCAAGGCCGCGAGCTAATGATACATGTTAATTCTTTACAATTTTTTAGTAAATAGCAAGCCTTTTCGTGTTGATGAATTATCACAATTTGAAAAATGGAAATGAAATGACCGATTAGTGTGTATAAATCAAGCATAAGTTCCCTTTCCACCATCGAATAACAAACATCAGTCAGTTTTTATGCTATTATTATGAGATAATTCTCATATAAATACCCATGAATAATTTCTTCATAACCAGTTGCCTGGTGTGGATACAGATAGATGGAAATCTGATGAACCACCATCATTATATATCTTCATCAACAGCAGCACACGTGACCTTGCTTCTATAGAGAAGTATGTGGTATGTCTAGAATATAATGCTTCATTTGCTGGTGATGTGCATGTAGGTGTTATTTGCACATCCAGTTGATTCTTTCTTCGTGCTTTTGCTAATTTCAGGAAAAGTTTGCCACATCTGTTCCAGCCCTTCTATTCAATCTTGAACTAGATACATTGCGGTATATCTCATATACCCCAAACCATAGCCTGTTGCTTTATGAGGCAGTGACTTACGCAATTCACCGTGCAGTTCTGACTTGGGGCTTCTGGGGTTTCCCCCAAAAGATCTGCACTACCGATTCCTTTCTCAATTCACCCCAGTATTTTATATCAGACAGCGTGACTACTCCAAGGTATTCATTTGTCTTACTTTTATCCATCTACACATATCCTTTTTGTTTATGGCTTCCTGTACCATCTGTGACTACTTTCCCTTCTTAACCGTGTAGACAATCACAGTCGCTCCATACATAGTGAATTACAGTGGAGCTGTATTCCGCCAATACCCAGGTAAATACTGGAGAGCTTATTTGGATTTCTTCACTAGAAAAGATTACAGTTTGGAAGATAGATCTGGTGTGCTGGGTATGCAATAGAAGATCAAACTAAATAATTTATTATGCAAAGTCAATCTTTTGGCGGGCAATGTCATCCCTATTTATCAGCATCGTCAGCTACTGACCTTCTGGTTTACTGTTTGTTCAGGCCCCTGGCAGGTCATGCTGAAGCAGGCTGATGGCTCCTATGCATGTGTTGCAGAGAGCGAAGCTCGGTTCACTTTGGGACAGGTCATACCATTAGTTACTCGAATACATTTGCTCTACTTTGTTTCTGCTCTCTTGTGTGTTTGGGGGAAATAAAATACTAACTTCGTTCAAGCTTGTTGGGCCTGCCATGCAATTTCTCTTCTTTCAGGCGAAAGAAGAACTATTGAGAGTTATTGGTTTACAAGAAGAAGAGGGAAGCTCACTTGAATTTCTCAGAAGAGGATACAAGGTTCATCTCATCCTAGTCAAACAGTTGGCTGCAGCTTCAAAGCGCCTGCTTGGATAAACTGCATTTCACTATAGCACATCATGAGGTTTAGTAACTGAGTTTCTGTGATGCAGAATGCTACTTGGTGGGAAGAGAACGTTGATCAGGAGACGTCGGCTGCGTGGCGAACTTGAGATGCTGCAGCTGCTGGCTGAATGCTTTTTCTGACCTGGGAGTGGAAAATAGGCCAAACGAGCGTCCATGTCTTCTTGTATGTAATTGAAAAATCTGAAATTACAGAGAGAGAAGTCCATGTACAGCGTAATAACATTGCTTGTGCTAATATCGTAGCATTATTATCATGTGAGCATGTGAGCACCAAGAATGTTTTCTTTTTCTTAACGGTGACTGTACATTTGTTCTGTTTGTGCTTTGTGTCCTTGGGCTCTTCAGCTTGAAGGTGCTAAAATGCAGGGGACTCAACCAAAACATTTCAGTCTTGCTACTTGTGTTTCAGTCTTGCATTTCATTTGCCAAGCTTATGGCTGTGAATTTTTTCTTGGACGCATGCCAAAGTGGAGTGGTAGTCGTAAGGAGAGAATTGACCCAATTCCAGAAACTTCTATAGCAACTGAAACAGTACGGACGTATTTAAACATGTGCAAGATCTCGAGGTCATATCTGTAAAATGACCACCACGCCCAGGCGGAAGCGGAGACTGGAAATCAGGAGGGAGACCAGAGACGAGACCCCGCGAGATCGCCGGAGATGGAGCCGAGAGCTGCAATCCACAGATCCGGCGCCCTCCTACTCCTCGCCGCCATCCTCGCAGCGGCTGTCACCGCCGCATCCGCCATCGGTGACAAGTGCGCCGCCTGCAAGGCCGTTGCTGTAAGTTCCTCTTCTCTTCGCCTTTCTCTACTCCCATTATCGGAGCACCCTACTAAGTGTGTCTTGGAAACGTTTTACGTTAGCGAAGTCAAGAAATTAGCTTCGATCTTTTCCGCTCGTCGTGAAGCTGTAGTCCAAGATAGATCGTGGCCTGGATCATGTAGCGTTCTCTGAATAATTTCGATGCTGGTGGAGTCAAAGTTTGAACTTTTGCAGATACAGGGCCCTGACTAGCACTGTTGTGTTGATAAATTGAAATTGCTGAATGGATTAACGAGATGTTGCACTGAGGTAGTGTGAACACACCATTTTGTTGGAAAGACTCAATTTTGAGTTCCAGTGACATATGCTAGTACCTCTTAGTGCCTCTCTACTGTCACCAAATGGGATTTGTGTTTCATATGCTGCATTTTGTTCCAGCAATTTGGGATGTACACTATACATTCTGATGTGTCTCTTTATCTTCTTTCCAGGCGGAGCTAGAGATTGGAATTTCGAGTGTAAGTGAATCAATAGCTTCTCCTTCAGTTGCCTTTAATTTAGTGATCCGAGTTTCCAATTATTCTTTACAATGCTGATTACGGTTTTATTTTTATTAAATACTATCTCCATTCCAAATTGTAAGATGTTTTGGCTTTTATATATTTGTAGCTTTTGCTATGCATTTAGATATACACTATGTCTAGATACATAATAAAAACAATGTATTTAGAAATGCTAAAACGTCTTATAATTTGGAATGTAGGGAGTAGTATCTTTATCTTTCTCAAGTGTACAGAGCGGGACGCCTCACTCTAGTAACTTCTGTCCTCTCCTCCATGCCAACCTACCACCTCACAGTGTTTCCCTTGGCGGCATGGGCTAAGAAAAAGATCGATAAAATCAGGAGATCTTTCTTGTGGAAGGGGGAAGAGAATGCCAATGGCGGACACTGCCTGGTTAACTGGCCAACAGTTACCAGATCGAAAGACCTTGGTGGTTTAGGCGTTCCTGACCTTGATAGGTTTGGGGGAGCCCTCCGGTTGCGCTTGCTTTAGCAAGAATGGGTGGACGACTCCAAGTCTTGGAGCGGCTCAGAGCTTCCATGTACTGATGATGATCGTCTTCTCTTCAACTCCTCAATCATTATAACTTTGGGGGATGATGCAAAGACTAAGTTTTGGCACTATAATTGGCTTGATGGACAAGCTCCTAGGTACCTAGCCCCGAACTTGTTTCGCCTTGTTTCAAGGAGAAATCGAACGGTGCAACAAGAGCTCCGGAACAACAATTGAATGCGCTCGCTAGAAAGGAAAATCACCTCGGCTGTCCACATAGAGGAGTTTGTGTCCCTTTGGATACGAATACAGGATGTGCACCTACAACAGGGCGTCCAGGACACCATCATCTGGCGATGGACCCAGGATGGGATTTACTCCACCCGCTCAGCTTACAGAATTCAATTCAAAGGCTTGCTCGTCCCCTTCCGTACGGAATTGATTTGGAAAGCGCATGTGGAGAACAGATGCAAGATCTTCGCCTGGATTTTAGTGCAAGATAAAATTCTTATGACGCAAAACCTACAAAAGAGAGGGTGGCCACCAACAACACTGCGTGCTGTGCAACGGTCCCTTAGAAACCGGCCTCCACCTATGCCTATGTTTCCCTTTTGCTAAGGCGGTTTGGGATCAAATCCTCTCTTGGGAAAACTTCACTCAACTGCAACAGCAACCCCAGGCAGACCCCATCCATATCAGGGCATGGTGGGAAGAGGCGGCAAGGAAAGTGCCAAGATCTGAACGTAGACGACTTAACGAGGTAGTAATCTACACCTTTTGGAATATTTGGAAAGAGAGAAATAGGAGAATTTTCAACAACAAGATAGAAACGGTGCCGCAAGTAGCCGCAGGGATAAAGGAAGACATAGAGCAAAGGAAGAGAGCACTCACTTATGTTTAGCTGTTGTTCCCCTATTGGGGCGTGTGTTTCCCTCCTTTACCTGCTTCGGGGGGCTTGAAACCCTTATCTGGAGTGTCCTTGCTTGTACATAAAACTATCTTTCCCTATCTTAATTGAAAGGCAGAGCTCCTGCCATTGCGTTCAAAAAAATCTTTCTCAAGTGTGATTTTTTTTACAATTAACAAAGCAATCAATCCATAATCTTAGTAGTGTATTATCATATTAGTTTTTTGGAACCATTTGGTCAATTTTTTGTTCCTGAATCCTGTAATGCAGGAGAAGCCGAGAAATCACTTGGACTTGCGCAACCGCTTAAATTCTAAAGGTCAGAGGGAGGGGAAGGTCATTGATTACAGGTAAAAGAAGACAGCATGAGCACATACATTTTTTAATGAAAAAATTGATGTATACTTGAAAAATATTTAGTGGAATAATCCTTGATTTAACATTCCACATGGAGACCATTCAATCTTGACAAGCATCGTTTGGCCTCACATACTTGTAGCAATTTATGGACACATTTTGTCACTTACTTTTGTAATGTTATGTACTTGGTTCTGTATACATGGTGCAGGGTCAGTGAGCTTCGGGTTGTAGAACTTCTGGATGGCCTATGTGATAAGATGCAAGATTATACCTTAAAGAAGGTAGGAAATAAAGATTTATAATTGTTTTAGAATTTGCACTTAACACTATATTATTGATGCTGCGTCCCTTTTCTACATCCTCTGCCCCATATTATAGATAGTTTTGGCTTTTCTAGGTACATAGCTTTTGCTATGCTCCTAGATATACGATATGTCTAGATACATAATAAAAGTTATGTATCTAGAAAAGTCAAAACGACCTATAAATTGGAATGGAGGGAATATGTATCAAGTGTTATAAACATGCCATAAATATGAACTAGGTTTTCACTTTTTAGTGTACTTTGAATATGCTAAGCATTTATCCACCTAACATATTTTTTGTATGCAGTTGGAATCAGGTGAAAAGGGATGGGTTAAAGTAACAGACTGGAATAGCTTTCAAACTGGTAATTTTTACCAACTTTGTGGCTCCTGTTTACTAGTAACAGACTGGAATAGCTTTCAAACTGGTAATTTTTACCAACTTTGTGGCTCCTGTTTACTCTTCTGATGGCCTGTTACTATATTGAAACTGAGAGCCCGAAGTGCAATGTCAATCCATAGTTTCTCAATTATGCTAATGCATTCTTTCTGCTTAATCGTTCTCTTACCTGCATCATCCCAGAAAAATGCAGGCACTAGGTTTAGAACTGTGTTTTTGATAGTTACTGTATGTGCTTACATGATAGTCTTATTACAAGCAAATTCTGATTCAGTGATGTAAATATATAATCTTGGAGGATAGTACAAAAAGAAATGGCCCTAGTAATTGATCCAAGACAAGGAAATGAACTTGCATTTTCTTATGGGGAATAGCTTTCAAACTGGTAATTTTTACCAACTTTGTGGCTCCTGTTTACTCTTCTGATGGCCTGTTACTATATTGAAACTGAGAGCCAGAAGTGCAATGTCAATCCATAGTTTCTCAATTATGCTAATGCATTCTTTCTGCTTAATCGTTCTCTTACATGCATCATCCCAGAAAAATGCAGGCACTAGGTTTAGAACTGTGTTTTTGATAGTTACTGTATGTGCTTACATGATAGTCTTATTACAAGCAAATTCTGATTCAGTGATGTAAATATATAATCTTGGAGGATAGTACAAAAAGAAATGGCCCTAGTAATTGATCCAAGACAAGGAAATGAACTTGCATTTTCTTATGGTAAATCAAAATGCTGAATGCTTGCCAAGCAAAGAACAAGCACTGCCTTTGGGTTTGTTTTGCTTCATTGTAATAAAAATTTATCTGTGTATAAGGACTGTTTCTAAATATCTGACATTTATTGCTTATTGTCGTTCTTTTTGCAGAAAAGAAGGCAGCAGCACGAGCGCATTCGAAAAATTTGTCCACCTTCTGTGGAAGGTACAAAATTTTCCCAGTTATTTAAAAAAAATTGACGTATAGAATAGGCAGCATATATTGTTTGAAATTTTCATTAATTTTTTTTAATATTTAGCTGGCAGAACATAGAATGTACGCATAATCTTGTTCTCATTTGTGTGGATACAAAATTTGTATGTGTCTTGGTCAATTACATCCCTCTCCCTCCCAAACATGTTATGCATGCCTTTTCCTAATTGCTTATTATTTTTTTTATTACCTGTTAAGTTCCACTCTTGATTACTTGACTTAAAGGCAAGTCTAAACAAACTCTTCAGTCACCATGTGCTTTAAAGCATAACTTTATTGGTTGTGTAAAGATAATATTGGCTTTCTGTGATTTCTGTAAGAATCATATCAACTATTTGAGTGGATGAGCTAACCAGCTTCACTTACTACACAGGCTACTGGAGGAAACAGAGGATGAGGTAGGCTTGTGTTGGGTGGAATTGACTACAATTTTGTTTTAGCAAATACGGAGTTACACCTAATCTTTAGCATGCTTAATAGCTGCATTCAATGTTTTGAATCATATGGTTTTCATGCATTTAGTCGGAACATGATCTTATATGGATTTTGATTCTTTTTTCTGGTTCATCTGCAGCTTGCTGAGTGGATAAAAACAAGCTCCACAGAATCAGAAAATGTAAGCAAGGCCCTTTGTGAAGATATTAGCAAACACTGTCAATCCACAAGGTATTTACAGCTGATAATGGTATTTGTGCCTGCATATAAATAATCGCAGTGAGCATGCATGTCAATGTGGTGATTCCAAAAAATGATCCTTTCCTTTCAGCCAAATTTCAAAACAACATTTTGTCACAATGCCATAGCAGCTGCTAGATTTTTTTAACACACTTGTAAAATAACAATGCAGGCATGTTTTACATTCACAGATCGCACACACTTTTCTCCTAATTTAATTGCTCTAAAATATGCCTTTCCGTTTCTTTTTCCTTCCAGTTCTACCATCCAGATCGATGATGAACTATGACATGCCGGGCAGATCGTTGTTTGGCAAAGCAAAACAAGCGACAGGCTGGGAAATGTTAAGGAACAAAGCTCTAGTAGTCCTTGACGCCATTTAGAGAGACATGAAGCTGCCAATTCTGATTGATTGTGTTTCACTCGTATTTCTTGTAAACGGGACATGTAATTCGTGCCATATGATATTCTTGGTCAAAAGCTTAGACTGATCTGTAGAGAAAGCAAGTGGACATCAAATTTTGTTTACTGATGAACTACAGTTAAAAACGGCCGGTTGAACTATCCTGTCAGGGGCTATCGGAAATCTGAATGTTCTATTCTAAGGTTTTGTTGCTGAGTAGGTTTGATGATGACTGCATGTAGGTCAATGGCATCATCACCGAGGATTATATGCATTATTTTTATGAAAAGATTATATGCATTTTAGATAGAAGATAACCGAAGATCATATGCATTTTAGATAGAAGATCACAGATCATATGCATTTAGATAGAAGATCATTACCAAAGATCATATGCATTTTTGATAGAAGATCACCGAAGATTATATGCATTTTAGTTTGAAGACGCAATTTGCTAATACAGTTGGATTGCAATAAATAACAAGTTAGAAATTTGTGGACGCAATTTGCTAAATAAAGCTGAACTGCCATATCCTTTTTTTTCCAAGTGCACTTGAAGATCTCAATATCTTCTTTCCAATGAATGAACATCTTAATATCATGTGCTCGTCTTCTTTGCTGTACGGTATATCTATGACGACGTCATCAAATGCACCAATTATACCCCAAGATACCCCTTATTCGCAAAGTGTTGTGCGCTCGTTGACATCGCCAATTTGTCATCACAAACCATTCCTTTTAAACTGTTGATTTTCTTTTCTTTCATATACCGCGCACGTTGCTGCGGGGCTTCTTTAAAAATTAAATTATTGCATACATAAGTTGAATATATATGTTCTTATACCCATTCTTATTAAAATTGGACAAGGCAATTGAAAACATCTAATAAAAAACTGATATAATTAGATCAAATTAATGGAATGGCAAAACAAATATCAATATATGGATGTATTCTATATTTCTTTATATATTGAAAGTAGTAATTATTCTTACCGATGATACTGATAGGAGTTTGGAAGTTAGTGTGATGATATGACTATTATGGGACATGACGTTGATAGCTTGCATGTTGAGATAAAACTACGGTGGGAATTAACTTTATAAGAGATATAGATATAGACATAGATATAGATGGATTGATAGATATAGATTCCTATATCCATATCTACCATAGTCCATAGAACTCTTATTTTCAAAATTGTTACCCCCAAAGATAAAAAATACACGTGAGTTGTCACATTTTATTTTGCACGATTTTGAAGCATACATTTAACCACTATTTTATTCTACTAGATGTCTAGATAGAACGTATTTTCCAGAATCATTCAAAATTTTGTTATTTAACAAGTATTTTCAATAAAAATTCACACATATAACTATATTTTGAAACCAAACAATCTAAAAGTTAAAATTTATTTACTACTCCCTCTGTTCTAAATTATAAAAAGTTTTGGATTTTATACGTATACGTACACTATTTTTGTCATACATCTAGACATAGCGTATATTTAAGTATATATAGCAATATAAAATGTCTTATATAATTTAGAATGAGAAAGTAATGTTTTAGCGTGATGGTTTGACAAAACTTTATTCTGAGCTTAGTATACATTTTTTAATTATAGGAGGTAATTTAATTTTGATCAACTTTACTTGTTCGTCACAAGTACCTTGTGTTGTTGGTTGGTGGGCCACACCACACTGAGCCGCAAGAAAAAAAAATGCAGACAGACACACCCCCAGAACTCCCGCCATTCCCCTCCCTTCCGCTCATCCCCAAATTCTTCCTCCTCCCATCCCGTGCAGCCGACCTCACCGCCGGCGACGGAACGCGGAGACCGGGGCTTCCCCCACCGTCCGCCGTGCTCTTCCCTTCCTTCGTCGCCCCCGCCAAAACCTTTCTCTGCCGGGGCTGCACGGGGTCAACAGCAGCTCGAGATCCGGTGACTGATCTCTTCGTTCCTCGGTGAGTAAACCCCAGTCGCTCTACGTTCTGCGGCTTCGTTTCGTGCAGCGAGATCTCCCCATCATTTCTCTGCTGTGGCTGCGGGTTTCATTCATATTACTGTCTGCGTCAGTACAGTTAGTTTCGTGCTGTGTTTGTTTTGCTACGGCCTGCCGATTGCTGTGATCACTGTTCGATTATCCTCCTCTACGGCTCGCTGTGTCGATCCCGGTTGCCTCCCTGATGCCTTGAAAATCTCAGTTGACCCCGTAGGACTTGGTAATCCTAGTTGACGGGTCTTATATTCATATATGTTAATAAAAAAAAGAAACTATGCCTCTGGGTTTTGCAAACCAGACCTTTGGGAGTCACTTCTCTTAAGTTGATTTTCAGGAGAAATTGATTCAGTTAATCTTGTGGAAAATTTGGTAATTGAGTTGTGAGATGAAAGACATCAGAACCACGACAACTTGCTATTGTATTACTGCATGATTTTACTTAGGAACTTTGTATCCTTTATGCTGTCGTAGGCTCGTAGCTCCCAAGTTTTGCTTGCTGGACTTGTGGGTTTCAGTGTGAATAGCTGAAGCATTCTTTGACATTACATTACTGCTGAACAAAACTCTCAGCTTTTGGATTGTGGAATGCAAATGAAAAACAAATTGGATAAAATTACATCTGTTCTACCGTTAGATATTTCTTCCACCGTTAGCCTTACTGATTATTCGATCAAAAACTTCAACACTAGCTGCTTCAGATCAGAACTTGCTCAGCTAACTCATTATTTGTATGTCGCCGGGGATAACACCTCTTGTGTAGTTTAGAGTTCGGTTAAGTCGTGTTGAGAGCCGAGTTAAACTCTGTGCTCCAATCGTAAGCTGGTATCACCAGCCTCGGATCTTGGGCATTCGTTAAGCTTTAAATAACGCTGGGTGAATGCCTTCGATCTAAAAAACACCTCTTGTGCATCATCATCTTCGCAGGTTCAATTTGATATTCCAACAAAGGGCACCTTGCTAGTCTCCTAGATTGTTTCCTAACAATGAGGACGCATGAACGTGTTGCCAATTTGGCTCTTGCCGGTATGTTAATTGTGCAGTTGAGCCATGACTGCCTTTACATCGCTCCTTTCCTTCTTCCTTTCCCTTTGATATAATAAGCCCGTGCTGACCTCAGCAGCATATGTATTTTACAATATGCAGGTCTGAGCTTGGCGCCACTTGTTGTTAACGTAAACCCAAATGTGAATGTGGTATTGACAGCATGCCTTACTTTCTATGTGGGTTGCTACCGCTATGTCAAGCCAACTCCACCCTCTGTAAGTAACACGTCGATGTATCTGCTGGCTATTATTGTGACTTGTAATTCATGCGACCAACTGAATTATTTTTGCATTTGTTATTATGCAGGAGACCATGTCCAAGGAGCATGCTATGCGGTTCCCCTTATTTGGAAGTGCTATGCTTTTATCACTGTTCCTTCTATTCAAGTTTCTCTCAAAAGACTTGGTCAACGCTGTGCTCACTGCCTACTTTTTCATTCTAGGCATTGTTGCTCTCTCGTAAGTTCATTTTTTCTTCTAACAACTTTTGCAAACATGTTAAGCTGTTGATATGCTGTACTTATGAGGCCCTTCTTATGTAGTGCAACACTCCTTCCTTCTATAAAACATTTTCTTCCACAAGAGTGGAATGATAATCCCATCGTCTGGCGGGCTCCATTTTTCCACTGTATGATCCTGACTCCCTTTCTTTTTTGCTCAGTCTTGTTGATCCAGTTATGCAGATCTTGAAATATTACTACACCTATGTTTTCAGTGCTATTTTAGAGCACTATTTGATTGTATTTTAAGTACTGCTGCGCATTTTTTGTACTGAATGATATATTATCTTTTGTACTGAATGAACTCGAGCTTTTTCACCATTGAATCTTTTAACCTTGCTACGGACAAAATGATATTTCTCCATGAGGATATGGAAGCTTCCATTTTTTGACATTAGAAATCTAAATACTGGCATGGATGTATATTCTTTGTTTACAACATTTTTGTGGATATGGAAGCTTCCATTTCTCCCTCTGAAACAGACGTATTATAAGATTTCAGTTACAATGGCTGTCATCGTGTTAACTTTTAATACAACCTTTGCATTTGATTGACTTCTTATGAGGCTTAGACTCTTAATTCAGAACAAGGACATGTAGTACTGGATTTAACTATGCCAGTAGCCTCCCTTTGCAATCTTTATTCTTGAAGATGATTTAAGTCCATGAATTTCTTATTTTAGCACTCTCAGTGGAGTTCACAAAGTCCTAGATTGTTGCTTCAATACCTGGATTTTTCTTTTGCTTGTGGTATACGTCAAAGAAGCATTGGCTTGCAAACAATGTTCTGGGATTGGCTTTCTGTATTCAGGTTTGTTTGTACGGTTAACATTCATATACATTACTAAATATTATGGAATAAAACCTAAAATCGTTTGATTTATTTTACGCACCAGTTTTTAGTTGACCAGAACCTTAACACTTCAATTTTGCAGGGGATTGAGACGCTGTCATTGGGATCATTTAAAACTGGAGCCATTCTCTTGGTAAGGGTTTTCCCAATGTTTGCTTGATTTGGCCTGAACATTATATATTTCTATTTTATGTGATAACTTCTAAGAGAACATCCTCATTATTTCAGTCACAAACCTATCCTTATTTTATTATCTCTGCACTATCATAATCACCACTGAAACATTTTATATATCTATGGTTCATTACGGATCATCTGGTCTCAATATATCTTGACTTTATTTGTGTATGAAAGGAATTATCTCCTATGCACCATAGGAAGCTAAAAGTATTGCTCCTTGTCTGTTTGTGGATTCAAATGTGTACAATTTCTTATTCTTGTCAAATTGTATTGTGCTCCAATCTTCATAACAGTTCAATATATTTTCTAACACTTCACTAAGTGTATTTAAGAATCAAAATTCAGATCATGCTTTCTGCTGTGCCCCCCTGTATTGACCAAAACATTTGTTTGACTACAATATTTGTCCTAGCAGTGTCACCATGTTGGTAAATTTAATTTAATTCGATGCCTTGGGGTGTTTTTAGCGTGCACTTTGTCATATACTTATTAAACTTTGAAAAAAGTAGTTTTTCTTAGCAAGCTTTGAAGTGTGATCATATTAATCATGAATATTAAAATATCGAACCTTTGTCTGATGTATAATAGATTAATAGTTCTGATTTCTGGAGTAATTTGGGCTGGGCCATTGCATTTTTTACTGCACTATTTTTGAAAATAATTTTTACAACCATTTCATCACTTTTGACTGAATTGATTTCTTCTGTTTGTTTCAACATAGTGCCACTGAATCATTCTCTGTTCTTTTATTACATTCATATCTAAATGCATTTTTCCTTTTCCATTTCCAGGGTGGACTCTTTGTGTATGACATTTTCTAGGTGTTCTTCACTCCAGTTATGGTCAGTGTGGCTAAATCTTTTGATGCTCCAATAAAGGTCAGTGCTCTTTCCTACTGAACTTGGTCTTTGTTAATACCATTGTCAGTTAGTTCCATTTTCTCATCTTGATGCTTCAGCTGATCTGGCTTTGCTTGGTTATGTACAGCTTCTGTTTCCAACTGCAGATGCTGCACGGCCATTCTCCATGCTTGGCCTTGGTGACATTGTAATACCTGGTTAGTAATAAAAATTTCTCTCCTTGTGCTATGTCAAGTGTCAACTTTGTTCTACATGATTAGGTTATCTGTACAGAACTGCTATATATTGGAATATTGTTATAATGTCATTTATTGATATGCTGTATCAATGGAGCTCTTGCTTTTGTTGATTCATGGGGATTGATCAGAATTTTAGATTTATGATATGGTTACTTTTGGTATCTATGTATTCTTTGTAGCACTTGACAGAGAATCAATGTTGTAACTAGAATTGGTCCTACTGGATTTAGATCATGCTCTGCACCATATTGCTACAACCATGCTCAGACACACTTTTAGGCCATCTCGTTACATGCAGCCTTAAGTTATTGCCAATACAACCAATATTTGTGTCCATTCCTGGCCCCTGGAGGACCACACAATATGTATCAACAGAAACAAATTATAATTTCAATTGATTCAAGTTGCATACAAAAATGTGGTATTTGAATATGAATTTAGGCAGTTTCGAAGACATTCAGCACATAATATGTATTTGTACTTATGCTTCCAGGTATATTTGTTGCACTTGCCTTGCACTTTGATGTCTCAAGAGGTATCAAGAACCGTTACTTCAACGGTGCATTTTTGGGATACGCTGTGGGTATGACGGTGACCATCATTGTAATGAACTGGTTTCAAGCTGCACAGGTGAGTTCTGTTACTCAGGTTTATATTGTCTTGTTTTCCCTTGTTTCTGTTATCCCTGTAATATTAATACTATAATTATTTTTGGGGCTTATTGCAGCCTGCTCTACTATACCTTGTTCCTGGTGTGGTCGGTTTCGTCGCTGTTCCCTGTCTGTGGTTTGGAGAGGTGAAATAGGTCAAATTCTGAATACTTATTGCAGCTACCATTTAAAAGAATTTTTTTTGTATAGCCTCGTAACGCATCCTTTACCTTGAACTTTGAGTAGCATAAAAGTTAAATAAAAGATGAACTGTTAGACACAGTAAATATGCTTCTTTGGATGGGCCTAATTCTGTTCCTGAATTTTCTACTTGGTTGATGCTTGTCTCTTTACTGTTACTACAAAAACCATGTCACATCTTTAAAACTAGTGTTGCGCATGCAAGAAAAGGATTTCATGTCAAAAGTAACTTTCTTAGTACAGTTACTACAATTTAGTATTGGGTGTAAACTAGTGTCTTTTAAAGAATACAAATAACTTTTGTTTTGCATTCTGATTGCTTCACTTGGAGTATCCGACTGACTCAGGCACCTTATGGCCCTTTCATCTGTACATTTGGGTACCTGTACTTATCACTCTATCAGTACTACTGTTAGTCATGAAGAACCTGTCCTTATGCTAAGTTGGTATTAACTACTACTATTACACTTGTTGATGATTGAACTCAAAGAATGTTGATGGCGATGCATATCATCTTTATTTTTTTGGGGGTGGGGGGAGGTGTGCTTTTCTTTTTGTTTCCCACAAAAGTAGGCATGTTATAAAATATGTATCAGAACGCAGGACCTGAGTTCTGACCACATCTCTTACAAATGCAGCTGCTGGAGTTTGACGAGTCAAAAGTTGAGGCAGAGGAAGGCGGTGCAGAAGAGCAAGATGACGATAGTTCCAAAGTCAACAAAAAGGTGGACTAGCGTTCTAGCAGGATTTAGATCTGGAGGAAAACATGACAGGAAGACAGTTTTCGTGTAAGGTCGTCTGGCAGCTAAATAGGCTTGATGACCTCTAATACCGGGTCGGTTTACTTAAGAACTTAGAAATGGTTCAACATGATACAATTTTTTTTTCGCTTTGAGGATTATTTGGCCTGGACTGGAGAGTGGAAGATGAGGGAAAAATAGATGCTGTTACTTGTGATGTCCTGACGTGCACCTGATTCATTAAGGAATTCACCAGAACTCTGATTGGGCCGACACATTCATGCATCATATTAGCTTTGTTTTTTTTGCAGGCAAGAATTTAATTAGGGATTTTACAGGTCGAATCAGCTCAGGGAAAACAACTCAGGTCTTAGAGCATGGGCTTGAAGAGCAAGTGATTTTTACCGACCGTGCTTAATCATATAGTCATGACTCATAATTGTTACTTTACTTGGGGCAAATTGTTTCCTTGTTATATAAGGGTTGTTGACAAACCCAGAATGGGTTGATGGCCTACGTTACTTTAGGCTTATTAGGGGTGACGAACTCATGAGGCAGAATGGGCTTACCCAGAACTCATGAAACAACAATCATGCCTCCTGTATATCATTAATGTGGCCCGTAGTGATGGCATAGGCAATATACTATTCAACAAAGAGATGGATGTTAGCACTCAGTAAAGAGATGCTTTACTAATTCCCGTGTTGATATGGCTATATTCTTCCTTGCATCACATTTTTTTTTGTTTCAAGTTGCTAGGGCAATTTATGTTCTAGCAGATTACCACATTATGTAGAACAATTAATGGTCAGGATAGCGGATGTTAGTGACATGTCTTCATAGATGATTATTGCTTGTAGCATTAAAATATTTAGTGCTGATGCTTTATTAGATTTATTTATTGCCCTTATCGTAAATTTTAGAATGTACCTTTTCAGAAGTAGATGTCTAATTTATTCCAAAACCAGAGCTTGGCTAATATAACCAAGTTCTGAAATATTGATGATGGAACTTTTACAGGCTTTTGCTACGATGGGTTGGCGTCTTGGTTTCCTTGCATCCCCTAAACATTTTGTTGCAGCATGTGGAATTATCCAAAGCCAGGTGATGATGGTTTTGCTGCCTCTCTCGCTTCTTCTTTCTGTCCACTAGCTTGCGATGATGAGGATTTCAATGAAATAAGCAAACAAACAAGATGTGATGACGAGAATTTCAATGAAACAAGCAAACAAACAAGATCTGCAGCTTTGTATTATTAATTGATTAATTTGTAGTTACATGCCTTTTGTAAGTTGTTCAGTATGATCAATTAGCTTTGCACTTGATGTGGCCCCGCAGCTTTTTTTTAGGAAAGTGGCCCCGTAGCGTTAGCACGGACAATATATACTAGTTATGTGTATGTTCTTGATAACTACACACGTTAGTTATTATAATTGGTCGTGTGTGAAGCATCAAATCCGCAGATATCGCACCATCACACAGCTAGGTATCAAAGCAAGAATGACTATATTGTATATATATATTCTGCCTTGTACGTCAAAATGTTCGGCTACGCGCTGCAGGTGTTAACTAACTGGAAGAAGCATGCTGCGTTTACATTCCATTTGCAGCTTAACTGGGCGTTGTCACGGCTCCTCACCTAAGCCAACCCAAGGAAGCCCAACAACCGAGAAGAAGCAAGCGGGCCCATCGCAAGAGCTCCAAGGTACACGACCCACAATGGCCTTGCGTCCAGTGCGCCCCAGCGGAGTAGTTAAGAGAGGCAGAGAGCTAGAGAGGGAATCATCCAATTACTTGTAACAGAATTCTTAGCTACTCTGTAACCCGGGACCTCGTCGGCCTAAGGCACTATTCTTCTTCCCCGCGTCTGATCTCGTTCCGATCGGGTCGCTAACATATTTGGTATCAGAGCCGTCGAGCCGGGGGCGCCGGTGGAGCTCTGGAGTCGGCGTCGGTCTCCCACAAGCACTTCACCAGGCTGCAGCGTGCAAGGAGAGCGATGGATCCCGTCGTCTCCAAGACGTTCGATGAAATGCTCAAGAAGATGGAGGAGTTTGACGCGCGCTCCGCCGAGCGTTGGGAGCGCCTGGAGAAGCGCTTCAAGGATGTGTCTTCCGCCGTCCAGGAGCGTGAGGAAGCCATCGATGCCCGCTTCGCCTCCCTGGAGAGCTTCGCTTTTTCCCAGTACACCGCCGCCATCGTCGCCGACAACTGGGGGTCCCATTTGGACTCACGCGTCTCGGATCTAGAGCAGCGCATGGTGGATCTTGAACTCATCAGGCTGGCTGAGATCCGTGACGAGCGAGATGACCGTGTAGAGGTGTTGGAGGGCGCCGTTGGGGAGCTGCAGTCGTGGCGTCAGGTGGTCAATGGCCACATCGACGACATCCGCTAAGAGCTTCGCCGCTTCCCCAAGCCTACTGTGACGCCGACCCGGCAACCCTTGCTGATGGCGCGTCAGGAGTCGGCCGCCGCCGAGCAACATCCTGGCACGGTTGACTGGTCCAACGGGTACCGCATCACCATGACTACACAGGTGCCGGCCTATGGCTCGGTCACGACCATAGTGCCGTCCCTGGCCAATGGTATGTCCTTCCCTCCTAATCTCGACACTCCTGTTACAAATTCCCGATTCCACCCATCTGAGTTCATCCCCCATCCTCCACCCCCAAATTCACCACCACAGATCGCACCCAATCCCCCACCACCTTAATTCGTTCCCAATTCTCAAATTACCCACCCACCACCACCTCATCCTCCTCCTCCGGTCCACTCGACTGCCCTTGGCCATCTTCCCAAAATGCACTTCCCTAAGTTCGACGGCGATGACCCTCGATACTGGATGACGTGTGCTCGTAATTATTTTGATCTGTATGCCATCAATCTCTCCATGTGGGTCAAGTGTTCAACCATGTAGTTCACTGGTGCCGCTCGTCGTCGGCTCCAATCAGTTGAGCGCCAAGTAGCCGGTCTGGATTGGCCATCCTTCTGTCGTCTGATCCGTGAATGCTTCTGCCGCGCCCAACATGAACTACTGATTCATCAATTATTCCACATTAAGCAAACCACCTATGTTCAGGATTATGTCGATCGGTTTGTCGATCTGATCGAGCAACTCTTAGCCTATACACCTAACCCTGATCATCTATCCTACACTACCTGATTCATTGATGGCCTTCGAGATGATATTTGCGCTATTATTCTTGTACTTCATCCCAAGGATTTGGATACTGCGTGTACTCTGGCTCTCTTGCAGGAGGAAGCATTGGAGCCTGGGCGTCGTTGAGATGTTCGGAAGAGTGAGGGGTCTCCCTTCCCCAAGCAGTAGGCCGTGAAGGGCGCTCTGCCTCTTCCGTCGCCTCCTGTACATGCTGGCGCGCCACCACAGGCCGATGACAAGAAGCAGCAAGAGGACTGCCGCTACCCACCCAGGAACACACCTGTGGATGACAAGCTGCAAACCTTGCGATCTTACCGCAAAGCCCAAGGACTATGTGTTTGCTGTGGTGAGCGTTGGCAGCCAGGTCACAAATGTGCACCAATTATTTAGTTGCATGCTCTCCAAGAAGTTTGGAATCTTTGCCAAGGCGCGTTTGAAATCGAAGAAGAAGAAACGGGTACTGATGATACAGCTGAGGTTGCAGTTCCCCAACAGCAACTCTTCCTTCTCCTATCCACAACAGTAGTCTCTGGTCACCTTTCCAACAGAACTATGCAGTTCAAAGGAACTATACAAGTCTAGGACATTCTTATTCTGATTGATTCAGGTAGTAGTCATTCTTTCATCAGCAGTACTGTTGCTGCAAAGCTCCTGGATATTCGTCTGTTGTCATCTCCTGTTTCTATCCAAGTGGCCGATGGTGGTTCTATACTCTGTTCTCAGGAGATACCTCTAGTAGAATGGATAATCCAGGGGTATACTTTTCACTCCAGGCTCAAGGTCATTCCGTTGGGGTCTTATGATCTGTTTATTGGGATGGACTGGCTCGAAGCCTTCTCGCCTATGAAGGTCCATTGAGCTCATAAATGGATGATGATACCCTATGGTTCAATTCAGATCTTACTCCAAGGTCAGCTGCCAGAGACTGAAACTTGTTCTCTGGTTCAGTTATTTCACATTGCCAGCGACTCTCCATCAGTGGCGTCTCCTCCACTTGATCCTACAGTTCAGGCTATCCTCAATGAGTTTGCGGCTATTTTTGCTGGGCCTGTCGGCCTACCTCCTAGGCGTTCATGTGACCATACCATTCCCCTAGTACAGGGCGCTCAGCCACTATTGGTTTGGCCCTACCATTATGCACCTGCTCTAAAATCAGAAATTGAGGCTCAAGTCACGGATATGTTGTAGTCTGGATTGATTCAGCCAAGCACAAGCGCCTTCTCTTCCCCAGTGTTGCTGGTCTGCAAAAAAGATGGAGGTTGGAGATTCTGCGTGGATTACCACATGCTTAATGCTCTCACAATCATGCCCAAATTCCCAATTCCGGTTATTGATGAACTTGATGAACTCTCGGGTGCTTCCTGGTTTTCAATTTTGGACTTACGGGCAGGCTTTAACCAAATTCGTTTGGCTCCGGGGGAAGAACACAAGATGGCTTTCCAAACCCATTGGGGTCACTTTGAATTCACCGTCATGTCATTTGGATTGACTGGTGCTCCAAACACATTCCAGGGCACCATGAATACAACACTGCACCCTCTTCTTTGCCGTTGTGTTATTGTTTTCTTTGATAACATCCTAGTTTATAGTAAGACACTGGAAGAACATCTGCAGCAAGTGCTATCACTTCTGGCCAAAGATCAGTGGCAGGTCAAGCTCTCCAAGTGCCGATTTGCACAGCAAAGCATCTCATATCTGGGCCATGTTGTCAGCTATGCTGGTGTTGCAACAGATCCTAGCAAAGTCCAGTCCATCAAAGATTGGCCGACTCCTCAACATGTGAAACAATTACAGAGTTTCCTCGGTCTCGCGGCTTACTACCGCAAGTTTGTGCGCCATTTTGCAATCATAGCTTGACCTCTTACAGACCTGCTCAAGAAAGGGGCCCTGTTTATTTGGACACCATCTCATCAGTCGGCCTTCGAGGCATTACAACAAGCTCTTATGTCGGCTCCGGTCTCAGCCTTACCAGATTTCACCAAGCCATTCTAGATCTAGATGGATACCAGCGATTATGGTGTGGGTGCAGTATTACTTCAAGACGGCCACGCTCTGGCCTTCGTCAGTAAGGCCCTCGGACCAAGAACACATGGACTTTCAACCTATGAGAAGGAGTACCTGGCCATGCTGGTAGCGTCGAACAATGGCGTGTGTATCTTCCACATGGAGAGTTCGACATCTTCACTGACCAACGGAGCTTGGTACACATCATAGAACAAAGGCTCCATAATCCGTGGCAACTTAAGCTTTACACTAAGCTGGTGGGATTGCAGTACAAGATTGTGTACAAACCAGGAGCATCTAACCAGGCCGCTGATACGCGATCCCGTCATCCGTCTCCATCTGCTCAGGTCCATGCTTTATCATCTGTTACACCGACATGGCTTAATGATGTGGTGGCTGGGTATGACAAGGATCCTGCAGCTTTGAAGCTTATACAAGAGCTGAGTTTGGCCCCTGACTCGCACCCACCCTATACTCTGACTGATGGCATCCTCTGGCTGTGTGATCGTATCTGGATTGGGAACAACACTCCTCTCCAACAGCTCCTCATGTCTGCTATGCATACCAGCGCCGTGGGAGGCCACTCTGGGTTTCCCGTTACATTCAGCAAGATTAAGGGCCTGTTTGGGACTGCTCCACTTCAGCTTTTCTAGCTCTGCTCCAAATTTAGCTAACCAAATAGGTCAAACTCCAAGAACTCTGCTCCAACAAAAAGGTGGAGCTAGAGGCCAACTCTATATTTTTCTCAGAGCTCCTCAAGGGGTACTTCAGAAAATAGCCTTTTGTATGTCCTCGTGGAGTTCGTGAAAAATTATCCACCACTGCCACTCGTTACACAAGAATACCCATTCGTTCTATTTCTCCCTCCGCGAGTCCCCGTCCACCTGCCTCCTCCCTCGCGACTTCTTTCGTCGCCCGCACATCGCTCATCCTGTGGCACACGCACCAGAACGACGTCGGCGCCGTGCGGAAGCTGCTGGAGGAGGACGCCGCTGCGGCGGATGGGGGATCCGGAGGCGGGAGCAGCGGCGCGGGGACTTCGGAAGGGGGCGCGCGCTCGTCAACGCCTGGGACTACGACAGCCGCACGCCGCTCCACGTTGCCGCGCTCCACGGCTGGCACGACGTCGCCGAGTGCCTCATCGCCAACGGCGCCGACGTCAACGCCCAGGACCGCTGGCAGAACACGGTGGGTGGGTGGGAGTGGGGTGGGCCAGTCTCCTCCGACGATCCTCGCCTGCCCCTTGCATCTGCGTTTGATTTGCATGCTCTGTCTGTTCTGTCGCTTCCGATGTCGCGGGCTCGATTTGGGTCGATGGTGCGCCTTGGGCTCTTTGTTTTCGTGTTGGAACGATTCAGAGGTTTCAGATCCTACTCTCTTCTGTTGGGATACGATTGGCTTGTCGAATTTGACAATTTGGAAAGGCACGCGATCAGCTACATCCACGCTCTGCAGCTTTTCATCCTACTACTGCGTGGTACTCTTGTCAACCTTGCTGCATTTGAGGAATTTGCAGATTGCGCTGCGAATTCATGGGGTCTCGCGCTTGCTATGTTGGCTTGTCAACTGTACCGGTGCTACAATGATCGGTATATGCATTCTAGTTATGCCATAAACACCATATCCTTGAGCCTTCATATACTGCCTGCATATATTTCTGACTCACCTCATTGCATACCACTGTCAATATATTAGCACTCCAGATGTTCACTCATCCATCCGCAATGTTATTGAGCGATCGTTTGGAGTGCTAAAAATGAAATATGAACTTTGTCAATTATCCATCAAGCGCTCTGAAATTTACGTGATAAAAGTATGGAATTATTTGGCCAAAATATTTGTTTTTTACTTTTCTCCAATAATTAAATGAGATTATAATATTTACACCATATTTGAATTGGTAAAAAAAATATTCAATTACACATGCTCTGCATACAACAGAACATACACCAAACATCGATCAGGGGCATAGTAGACATTTCCTGTAAAAACCTCATGTTTCCAGAGCTGGAGCTAAACTGCGTGCCAAACAGGCCCACTTGCTCCAGAAACTCCACAGTGGAGCTGCTCTGTGGTAGAGTTGATGGAGCAGAGCTGAAAAAGGTGGAGCAGAGTAGTCCCAAACAGGCCCTAAGAAACTGTTTGCCTAGCGCGGTATGAAGACGGATGTCAAGAATTTTGTGGCTACTTGCTCAGTTTGTGTGCAGGCCAAACCTGATCGTGCACACTACCCTGGCCAGTTGGCACCACTGCCGGTCCCAACTAAATCCTAGCAGGTCCTATCTATGGATTTCATCGAAGGCCTCCCAAGATCCGGTGCTGCAACCCGCTTGATGGTCGTCGTGGACAGGTTTAGCAAGTTTGCACATTTCATTCCACTCTTACATCCGTTCAATGCACAGCAGGTGGCTCAAGCATTCCTGGACAATGTCTACCGACTTCATGGGCTCCCAACACACATCATTAGTGGCCATGATCGCATATTCACCAGTGTGTTCTGGCGCGAGCTCTTTCGCCTTGCCCAGACCACACTGTCCATGAGCTCGGCATACCACCCACAGACGGACGGCCAAATAGAGCGCGTCAACCAATGTTTCACGATGTACCTCCGCTGCTTCGTCCATTCATGTCCATGACAATGGCTGAAGTGGATTCCGCTAGCAGAGTTCTGGTACAACACCAGTCTGCATTCCTCCATCAATAGATCACCATTCGAGGAACTTTATGGTCATCCTACCCTCCACTTCAGTATCTCAGCATCTTCAGTTTCCTCTGTACCCGAGGTGGATGACTTACTCTCTGAACGTGCTACCATGATGGCGTCTGTGTGTCAACACCTTCACCGAGCTCAACAACGCATGAAGGCGCAAGCAGACAAGTGCCGGTCCGAGCGCACCTTCGTCGTCGGCGACTTCGTCTACCTGAAGTTGTAGCCGTACGTGCAGTCCTCATACGCGCCGTAAGCCCATCAGAAGCTCTCCTTCCTCTACTTTGGCCCCTACAAGGTGATCAACTGCATCGGCTCCGTCACCTACAAGCTTGAACTTCCTCCTTCTTCGTCGATTCATCCGGTCTTCCACGTGTCGCTCCTCAAGCCGGCATCCTCGACGAAGTACATCGTCTCGTAGTCGCTTCCTGACATCGACGACAACCTACAAGTGCCTGAAGCAGTACTCCAACGTCGTCTTCAGAAGCAGCGTGAAGGCTCAGTACCCCAGCTCCTCATCAAGTGGTCAGGCCTCGACCCTTCACTGGCAACATGGGAAGACGTAGAAGCCATCCATCAGCAGTTCCCACAAGCTCCGGCCTGGGGACATGCCGGTTCCCAAGGGGGGGGGGGGGGGGGGGGGGATGTCACGGCTCCTCACCTAAGCCAGCCCAAAGAAGCCCAACAATCGAGAAGAAGCAAGCAGGCCCATCGCAAGAGCTCCAAGGTACACGGCCCACAATGGGCTTGCGTCCAGTGCGCCCCAGTGGAGTAGTAGTTAAGAGAGGCAGAGAGCTAAAGAGGGGAATCATCCAATTACTTGTAACAAAATTCTTAGCTACTTTGTCGTCGGCCCGAGGCACTGCTCTTCTTCCCCGCGTCCGATCTCGTCCCGATCGGGTCGCTAACAGGCGAGTGGCAAACATGTTTAGGCTTGATATTCTTCTCACACACATGCATGCACATACACCGGCGGACCCAGGTATCAAGTGAAAGAGGAGGATTAGAAAAGAGAAGGTGGAACATGGATAAAAATAGCAACCTCATGATAACTTGGTTCCTCACTTGCTAAACAAAATTTATTGTATTTTTAAACAAAAATTATACTGAGATCGATGGGGATGGATGGTCCTGTAGCTTCTTCAGCTAGTACTGAAAATGATTAGTCGGAGGAAGCTGTCCCCTTCGTCATTATTCTCGTCTCCTAGTATTTGTCGAGACGTATTTGTCTTTGTTACCCTTGTGCCTGTCTGTCTCTGAAACATACATATGACATCTTGCACGTATATTACTTGTTATTAGATAGTCTTTCTCTACCGTCTAAACTGTGGTTATATAATACGTACGCAGTACATCCACACACACACACACACTAGGAAAAGTACACTTTCTTCAAATCCCGAGGCAGCCAGCTAACAGTGATCAAGACAATTACTGCTCAATCATGCCTTTAGTTTATGTTTGATGAGTAGCATCAGGAGAACATATATAATCTGTCTTTAATGTAATTTGTATTCCTTTCTTTGCCCAATTAACCATAAAAATCTATGGCATGATTTATTTGAGCCGTAAATTTATGGGCATATCTTTATTCTGTGGTAATAGGAAACAAAATTAACAGAGAAAATAAAAATAAAATCTACTACTAGTATATGGCATTGCATGCATGTATTCCTTTCTTTGCCCAAACATGCACGCCAAGGCTCAAGGTTGCAGGCACAAGGAGATAGAGGAGTGTGCTACTATGCTTCAAACTAGTTCATCACGCGCTCCCTCGCGCGCCGGCAAGGTATGAAAGGAGATAAAAGGAATTTTTTGGCACCCGATTCACTGCATAGATTGAATGGGGAGCGAAGAAATCCAACCATGCAGCCGACGGATCCGGCCATCCGTCGCCAGAGCCGGCAAGGGAAGGGGAGGGAAGCAAGAGAGAGAGAGAGAGCACACCTTTACGTGTACAACGGCCGGGCAACAGTCTTTCCGCGGCCACCTCTCCCGTGGCCCGCGGCCACAGTGTGCAGCGGTGGCGGCAGCCAGCGGGCCTGCTCGCAGCAGCGCGCTCGCACCCACCCCCGGCCAGGGGCATGGCCGCCGAGCACAGGCAGTTAGGGTTTGGTGGAGCACACGCGGAGCGACGGGAAGGGGCAACGCGGGGGAAGCAGCGGCGGCGCAGGTAGCTTGGGTTTGGTGGAGCACGCGTGGAGCGGCGGGAAGGGGTAGCGTGGGGGAAGTAGCGGCGGTTACCGGCATGGGCCTGTCGTGCCGCTCCGTGGCCGAGGACGTCCACCGCCGTCAGGGCCCACGCGCGGCGCTGCGCAGCAGGTCGGGTGCGCCATCGCCCCGCCAGCGCGGCGCGCGAGGAGAGGCGAACCTGCGAGATGAAGCCGCGTCGGGGTGGCAGCCACGGCGGCGTCCACCTGCGGGGGGCAGCGGGGGCCAGCTCGCGGACGTGTGCCACCGTCTAGCCAGCGCACCGGCCATCGGTGGAGCCCATGCAGCTGGATCTAGTGGAGATGGGGAGGCCTCGCGCTGGATCCGCCTGCTGGCTGTAGATCCACCGCCTCCGTTGCTGGCGCGAGCTCCACGTCGTGCTCCAGCCTCAGATCCGCCGTCGGGAGGGGCCCCGCGAGCGGCCGCTTCAGATCCACCACCGAGGTTGCCGACGTGACCTCCCCATCGTCATCCACGCCCACCACGGAGGTCACTCCGCCGCCAGAGCCCTCGGCCGCGTCAGGGCCTCCGCTGGCTGCCCGCGAGCCCGTGGGGACGACCGGCGACGGAGGGGCCAAACCCTAGGACGCGCAACCCGCTGCCTTGCGTCGCAAGGAGGAAGCGGCGTGGTGGAGGGCCAGGAGGAGGAGGAGGAGGGTGGCCGCGGCCGCGGGGAGGGCCGGCCACTGCCGAGGTCGCCCTGCGCCGTCGTCTCGGTCGCGTCACGACTGGGGAGCGAGGGTGGGAGCGTACAGGAGAGAGAGAGGAGGGGATGAGAAGTTTCCTGAAGGAGAATCAGGAGCTCGAGTATATATTTGCTCCACCGGATTCGCACGAGAAGCCGCAGAAGCTAGCAAAATCAACCTAGAGCGACGAGGAGCCGACAGAAGCTGATTCCAACAGAAGCGGCTACAAGAAATCTGGGCCACACGACGGATGATTGAATGGCCAGGAGAATTCGGGGCGACGTGGACACCCTGAGAGGCGGCCAAACTCTCATGATTTGATATAAACTAATTGCATTGTTTGCGATGATGGACAGATGAAGAGCATCGGTGGGGCCGGATCGGAGGACTCGATCGTCGGCTCGTCGCCATGCATGCAACCACCAATGCTGTCGTATTTTGATCCTTGTGCATGTTGAAACAAAATAGAGTCCTTTTCGTACTCACCGGCCAATCATGTGAGCACGTTCTAGCACAGGCCAAATTATTTTCCATGGATTTCCCGCCCTGGAAAAAGTCAGGGATTTCAAAGGGATTTGAGTTTCCAAATTATTCCTAAGTAAAATTAACCACAGTCTAATATAATAAAAATGCATGGGTGGAAGGGAAACTGTGGAGCACACTGCTCCCAGCACTATATTAATAAAACAGAGAAGTACAGAGCAAGAACAGAGCGTTAGCTAGCTGCTAACAAGAACAAAAAAAAAAAAAAAAGAAAACTCACACCTAGCTAGCTGAAAGTAACAAGTGGCAACAGCCACCAAGGAAAAGAGTTGATTACAACAGATTGATCCAATTCAACACTAACCCACGGTGATTGCTAGGTAGCCTATAGAGATGAAGTTTAACTTCAGTCTTGAAGAGCTGCTTCCAGGTCGTCAAGGTTGGGATTTTGTGATTGAAAATGAAGTCGTTTCTTTCTTTCCAGATGCACCGAGCAGCAATCATAAACAGGTCGGGTCACTTGCTAAGTAAGGTTATTAATTGTTTTTTGGGTAAAAAACTAGAATTATACTGAGATCGATGGGGGTGGATGGATGGAACGATCGAGTAGGTTCTTCAGCAAGTACTGAAAATGATTATTCGGAGGAAGCTGTCACGCATGCTAGCTATCACCTTCGTCATTGTTCCCATCTCCTAGTATTTTGTCTTGATGTTACCCTTAGCTTGTGCCTGTCTCTGTCTCTGAAACATACGTACATATACATACATCTTGCACGTAGTACTCGAGGCAGCTAGCTAGCTAACAGCAGTGATCAAGACAATTACTGCTCAATCATATCATGCCTTAGTTTATGTTTGATGAGCAGCATCAGGAGACGAACATATATAATCTATCTTTAATTTAATCCGTATTCCTTTCTTTGCCCAATCATAAAAATCTATGCCATGATTTTGAGCCGTAAATTTATGGCTATATATCTTTATTCTGTGGTAGTAGGAAACAAAATTAACAGACAAATTTAAAATAAAATCTACTACTAGTATATGGCATTGCATGCACTCCAAGCTAGGCTCAAGGTTGCAGGCACCGGGAGCAATGGATATATACTAATGCATGGACCATGGATATGCATGGTAAAATGAATTCTGAAGAAGATGCCTTGCCCCCCGGCCGGCCTGTCATCTGCAACTACGTAACCAGGGAGATAAGAGTGCGCTTCTATGCTTCAAATTGCATTGTTTGCGATGATGGACAGATGAAGAGCATCGGTGGGGCTGGATCGGAGGACTCGATCGTCGGCTCGTCGCCATGCATGCAACCACCAATGCTGTCGTATTTTGATCATTGTGCATGTTGAAACAAAATAGAGTCCTTTTCCTACTCACAACCGGCCAATCATGTGAGCACGTTCCTAGCACAGGCCAATTAAACAACTGCAGTATTCTTCTCGGACTCCTCGTGGTTCTTTCCTAATCATCGTATCCATGCAAACACCTGTCCACCGGCCGGCTTCATCTCTCCTGATTAGACGATATGGAAAAAGAATTAACTATTCCAACCTGATCGAGCCGGACTCACCAGCTTTGCAACCCGGCCGAGATCAGAACCTGAAAGCAATGGCCGCTCCACGGACTCATTAGCGAACGTGCGAACCTACCTGCTACTCCGTATATAGTAACAACGAATGATGGGCTCACGGCTGACGTGGTGCACCACGTACGTCGTACGGTACGGGTATGATTACCCTTGGCATTGCTCCCCCGAGTGGGGCCCACCTGCTGCCACGTAGTACCATCGCCGTCTCCGTCTTCTCCTCTGGCTGCTGGCTCCACAGCACAGCTGCACAGGCCCAGCCAGCTCCAAAATAAAATGACCTGAAGAGCAAATGGGGAGGTCCAGGGCCAGGGAAGGCCACCGCGCGCCACCGCTTGGAGTCAAGCTTCCCCTTGGAGACGATCAAGATTAATTTCCTCTTTCTTTCGGGGGAGCACGAGCACTGACGCCAGCTCCGACGTAAGTCCCTTTCTCCTCCTCCTCACGCTTGCTATTTCTGTAGCACAAATCATCCCGTCACGGCCTTGGTCGGGGTGGCAGGGGGGAGGGGGGCTAAGGGCGCAGGTGGCAACGGGCGGCTAGGGTAGGGGGCACGGGCACATGGGGAGGAGAGGCGGTGGCAGAGGGAGAGGACAGGGGAAGAATTGTTTATTCCTTGTGGTCACATGACCCCTTTATTTATATATAGTTATTGGAGGCTTGTCCTTAAACAATCTAGACTTTTCTTCCAAAAAACTAAGAGAAGAGTCCTTATAGATTCGGATGGTTTCATTTACAAGCAAACTTATTTATTCCGTGACTAAATCCTAATTTATTTTATCTAAGCAACTTTCTATTTATTTCCCTACCTTTTTATGACTTCCCCCATTTTTTTTTCTAAATCACCTTGAATGTTGGGAGACTCGAGAAGCGGAGGTGGCCCACCCCCATGGCCGAGCGCCTTTGCTGCCGTGCGCCGGGGGTTCCCGGGGTCGGCCAGGGCTAGGTCGTGGGCTTCTCCTGGCCCATTGATCCCGACGCTGGGCCTCTGGTTTAGGCACATGACACATCCTCTCCACCATTTTGTTCTTGGAGCCGACCGAGCAAATCCCTATAGGCGTGTTTGTTTGTTTGGACTAGGGTGGCTGGCACATACCAGTTGGGTCTGGTCAGCACCAGGCCACCCTAGCCAATGCAACCGGTGGTGTTTGTTTGCCCTAGACCAGTTGGGGCTGGCTCACACTATCCCCATGTTTCCTTGTTTGTTTGCTTGGACCATGTGTTAGTTTTCCCTAACTACCTTCAACTACCACAAAGGGATGGTGTTTGTGCCTGGCTTTGAGTTGGTTCTTGAGTTGAATGTAGCAATTCCATTATCATAGGAGCTGAACTTTTTGTAAGAAGCATCAGGAAAAACCCATGGATTTGGTCATGGCAGTCAGGCCAGTTGGAGTAAACTCCAGGCCGACAGCCATTGAACACAACATAGCATCCAGTCATCACTTTTCTGCAAAACCCAAACATGCTGCATCAGTTTTGACAAGTAGTATAACAATGAGCAAATGAAAGTAAACATCATTGGCAGCATTGATCTCCAGGCCTCAATTATGTGGTTGCTGGTCACAAACCAATAGTTTGCTTTAGATGCCTTCATCTTGTTGTAAGCCAAACTGACATTTGGTTTGGGCACAAGGAGGAGACACAGAAAGCAAACTAGACGGCCTGCTCCTATAATCCATCCAACATCATAGACATCACTAACAAATATAAGTAGTGGCCTTAGATTTTTTTCCAACATCTCATATGTATAAAGAATGATTGGTGGCACTTAACAAGACTGAAGATGAAGGCATAATTCAAGCAAGCACTGGACCATAAAGATGCAAAAAAGGTTCATTCAAGCATGCACTGGACAACAGCAAGCACATGACAATACTGTTCCAAAGGGCATGTTTGTTTGCCTAGACATAAGAACAAATAGGCAAGAGACAGGCTTAGCTGCACCATAGACAGAAAACCAAGAGATCAGTAGAAAAACCAACCAGGAGATCAACAGGAAAACTAACAAGTGCCACCTCATCATAGTTCTTGTCATCATCGTAGGCATAACCAAATGTCATCCCCACCTTCACAGATAAGTAGTCCAAACCAGCATCATTTTTACTGAATGATATGCTACCATGGGACAACACCCCATGCACTACTACTAGCACCAAAATGATACATCTGTACCTCATGCTCTAGCATGACATGCACATGTACCATTGGAGTGTTGGTAACCAATATAATGGATGTGGCCCATGGTACATAACATTCAACAAAAACAACAGAACAGTAAGATAGATGTATCATAAGTTCAAGTACTAGCAAAATAAAGACAGGAAGATAGTAAGACATATGTGTACATGAGTAAGATAGATATATGAAGCAGTAAGACAGTTGTCACTGCAGTTGTGTTCACTAAATCAACAACATCATCACATTGCCTCACCAGATCAAGTACCAGCAGCTAGGGCTAC
The DNA here is from genome assembly GCF_019320115.1 of Miscanthus floridulus. NCBI lineage: Eukaryota > Viridiplantae > Streptophyta > Magnoliopsida > Poales > Poaceae > Miscanthus > Miscanthus floridulus. Next base: position 8,232,326 of record NC_089586.1, read on the forward strand.
TACAACCAGCAATAAGTTGGACAAATATTACATAGAGTTAGCCACCCCCCAAATGAGCAATGAAAAAACCCCTAGTCAGTCAAGCTACCTTGTTGCACAAAAGATCCTATGTCACTGCATAAAAGATTTGGGAAGGAGAGTGGTTAAGGAGGGTGGAGAACATATACTTCTCAACCTCTTCCCTCCTCTAGCTTGCTCTAGAAGTAGAGTGCAAGTAGCCTAGAGGTAGTAGTTCTTGGCCAGGAAAGTGCAAAGCCAGAGAACTCTATGGTTGTCCACCATGTCCACAAAAGCCCTACCTTGGGACATGTTGTCCCACAGGTGGCTAAAATCAACAATCATAGCCTCCTCTGAGAAACCAGGCATGTACATGACAGCCTGGTAGAGATCAACATCAACATGAGAAGGCCCAATCCGCAACATTGTTCATAGCATCAGTCATGTTGGTCATGAGCAACATCCCATCCTCAGTGAAGTAAGACCTCTTCCTCTTCCACCCACAGTTGGGGTAAGCACCTCAGTTAGTCGGTTGCCTTGCTGCTCTCCCCATCCTCAGTCTTGTCATCCACGCTCCCAAATGTGCCCTCCAAGCATCTTCCATGCTGATGTGTCAATTGTATTGCTGTTCACCCCAAGGAAAATCTACCAGTGGCCATGGAGCTGCCAAAGATTGTCTCCATCTGCTCATAGAACCTAATGGGGGTGTTGAGGAAGTCAACATCCTTGGGGTGGTCCTGCAACAAGAGAAACAAGCATAAGTTAGTGCAATGCATATCAAAACAGTAAGCTGCAACAATTGAAAATAGTAAGTATTACAAGAAAATAAAGGCGGTACCTTAACATGACCAACATAGTGATCTTGCTCCAACATGATGGCCTTGGTGTCATCATCCCAAAGTGCCCCACTTAGATCCTTCAACTTGCACACCCTTCTCCACCTTTGTTTCCACTTTCTAAGGTGGTTGTACACCTGTGCGAAAGTCACCTCCTCACCAAAAAACTCCCTAAGGGCCTCAGCCACCTGGTTTACATCCTTCTCCTTGAACCCATGTCTGCCCTAGCACTAGTTTGGATGAGCTGACTAATCCTACGCAACACAAACCCACTAGTGCTGTTTGTCCACCTCATAGGTGGCCTAGCACCAGTAGCAGCCCCATTGACAACAGTAGGTGGTTGCCCATTAGCACTAGCAGGTGGAGGAGCCCCAACATCAGGGGTAGGAGTAGCAGCAGACACCCCAACCCCCCATGAGTGAGGCAGCAGTGACAAAGCCCTTAGCAGCACCATCACCAAACACATTGACAGTAGGCATCCTATGTAGGGCAACAAGGTAGCATTTAACTAACACAACAACTTAATAGCATAAGAGCATCATTCATAGATTAAGTTGCAAACCAACATGAAAAAGCAAAATGAAAAGTAGTCTCAACATTGTCCATTACATATTAAGCTCACAGACACCGCTCACTTATTCCATACAAAGGTAGCCTAAATGGTTTGAAATTATTACATAAATGTGCCCAACATTATCAAGTCCTAGAAGTACCTCTATTGGCTCACATGCTAGAAGAAATAAAATCTCTTCTAGCTGCCATCCCAGTGCTCTCCTAGGATTGCTACTCATTCACAGGTTGGCTATCTACATCAACTTCGAGATTGGCAGGCCACACTCTTCTTCTGTTGGCACAACATCATCAATGCCAAAACTAAGTATCCAATCATGCAGTATGCAACCAGCAAGGACAAGCTTCACTTGGGTCTTTTATGGGTGGAAGGGCTTATTGTCTAAAATACAAAAGCGGTTCTTCAAAGCCCCAAAAGCCTGCTCAATCGTCACTCTAAGTGAAGAGTGCCTCAAGTTGCATAGCTCCCTGGCATCACTAGGATAGTTTTGGCTAGAATACTTTGACAAATGGTACCACACACCTCTGTAGGGTGGCATGAACCCCGTCCGACAAGCATAGCCTGCATCAACTAGGTAGAACTTGTCTACAAGTGCAATTAACATATTTTGGTAAGAATGTGTGTGTTATGTGCACAATAGTATGACTTGTATGGACAATGAGTTACCTTCTGGTACACTCAGCCCATCATCTCTCTCAATAGCATCAGCCAGTATCAAAGCGTCATGTGCTGAATCCTCCCACCCAGCTAGTACGCCGGTGAACTTGAGATCAAAGTCCACAATAGCCACTACATTTTGTGTGGGTTTACTCTTCCTACCCCTAAAGGCACCTTGCATGTGTCTAGGCACCCTTTGCCAACACATGAGGCCATCAATTGCCCTAATGTAATCCTAGAGACAAGGTCAGACATAATCAAATTAATTTTAGACAGTTATGTTAAGTAATTCAAGTACCTATAATGGACTCGATAGAAATGTGCAGGTACCTTAAAGAAAGGGTTCCATCTTTGGCTGCCCAAAATCTTTGGGTGGGTCTCAAGGCTAGGTGGCTTGATCATCTCATTTCTAAGCTCTCTAACTGCATATAGGACTTGGCGAAAATGGTGGCATATGGTTTCCACGGACCTTCTAAAAATTTGGTGGACAACCCTAAACCTCTAGTTGTGGCCAACAACATGCAGGAACATAGAAACTTGTTCCTCAACACTTGAATTGATATTGTCTAGCACAAGGCCCCTCTGCCTAAACAGATTACAAAAAGCAAATAAAGGGCCCCTACTCATCCTTAGCATGGCAATGCACTCTGCATCGGTAGAGTTGTAAATGAGCTACAAGTTCTTGTGCCTATGCTCATCTGCTATAGCCCTAGGACCATATGCTATGGGTTCATCCTCACCCCTTAGCCTCTTTATTATGGAAAACACAAAAGCTACCATGACAGTAACCATGGCAACAGCTTGAGTGGCCATAATAGAATGCTGGTTCGTTGGATCCATCTACATGCAGGCATTAAACACAATTTTTAGAACTCAGGCATGCCTTTGTTGGCCTCAGAGTGAACTACATTTGCATATAGTAATCAGGAAGAGGAAGTGTCGGTGCAAAAAGTGACCAACACATAAATATTTGTAGTTTTGCCGTATGTTGTGATCGGAGGTGGCCTAGCACTCAATGACATAGGGTTTATACCGGTTTAGGCAACGTGCCCTACGTCCAGTTTGAGTCGATCGGTGACTTTATTCCTGAGCCTAGGTGCTCGAAGTTTGTAGTAGGGTTACAAACAAGAAGGAGAAAGATGGGGTGTACAAGAGGTCCGGTCGGACTCTGGTCAGAGGGGCCAAGAGTGACGAGAGCTCCGCTATGCGCTATGTGAACTTGATCGATCTGAATGAACTTATCTTTTTAGGAGAGAGCGCATCCCCTTTTATAGATGAAGGGGATGACCTTACAAGTGAGAGAGTGAGAGTGCGTGTGCTACTAAGCCTTGTTGCCCATGTCGGCGGGTACAAGATGATGGTAGGCGCCCACAATACTGTCGATGTCACTGTTTAATGTCAGATGCATGTGGGAGGTCGCATTGCCTTCTTCGGGTATGGCAGACATCGGCGCCTGCCACACTGTTGATACCCGGAGGTATGCAAGGGGTTTTACCACGTCCGCCTGGCACGGTAAATGCCGGTGCCCACAACATTGTTGATGCCCAGAGGCATGTGGGGAGAGCCTTACCGTGTTTGCCTGGTATGGGAGTTAATGGCGCCCACAACACTGTAGGGGAAAATATCGGCACCTACAACACTGCTTGAGTTCTGTTGTGCCAGGAGAGTCGCAGGGTACTGCCTGGCAAGTGCACAGGGTACGGTCCCTGGTATTGCGATTTGACTTGTGCGCCCTGCCTTACTTTCTCTGTCCGTTTCCTGGTCCTTACCGAGCGGGCGTCCCCGGTCGGTTGGCCCCAGTCGGCACCGATTGCGCCAGTTGAAAAGGAGCTTGTAAGCAGGGGTTTGGCATATCCCTGGTCGGAGACGCGGGTAGATGTCGGAAGCGACGTTTGGCCAAGTCTTTCGATCGGAGAGGCCGTCAGGGGGCGGGCTGGAGACCGAAGCGAGCGCTCCGGTCAGAGAGGCGAGCCAGAGTCGGAGGCAGGCGCCATTCCTCCTCGGCCAGGCCTTCCGATCAGTGATTGGATAGCCCTTCCGACCTGTTGTTTAGGAATTTGGGCTGGCCCATGAGTTGAGCGCTGTTTGCAACGTTGCTTGCTGGGCTGAGCCTTTGTTGTGAAGCCGGTCCATGAGGGACCCCGGGTTTATGAACTCGATAGGAAGCATATCCAGAACAGAGGAAGAAGAAGAGGCCCGCGAAACACTAACCACCACCAGCTAGCACCCCGCGAAGGAGATGAAGCGGTTGGCTGAGCGGAGACTGAGATGTAGCAGGCAGAACACCAACGCCACCTCCACCACACCGACGCCAGCGGGTGAACTCCCCAACCCCAAGGGCCGGGAGCGTCTGCTACCGCGTCGTCAACACCAGGCCAAGTGAGAGCGGAGAGAGCGAGGGAGCGAGAAGCGGTGGAGAAGACGACGAGGGGGATAAATCGGAGGCCAAAAACCCTAGCGGCGCCGCGTGCGGACATTTCCGCCTCCCGCACGAGCCCTCCATGGCCACCCGTCTGGGGCTGAAATGAGCTAGGCGAGCACCTGCTCTAGTAGAGCTCGGTTCGTTTCCCCGCGGCTAGTCCCAGGGGTGCTTTAAGGGTCGTGCCAGCCTGGCTCGCGGGCTAGTCCAGGTAAACAAACAGGTCAGGTTGCATCCCCGGGCTCGACTCCCCATTCGGGCCAAGCAAACAAACACGTCCTATGTCTCCACCTGCCAATGGCTGCCGTTTCGGGCCGTTTCCTTTGCTCTTAGTGGTGATTTGGAGCAAAAGTTCTTCTTGGACTAGTTCCTGCGCATCTCTGTTGATCCTTTGTACTTCTCCTAGTTCTAGTAGTAACATTTGTTAGCACCTGACACTGTTGGGTTTTGATTGGAGCAAGGAATTCGCTAGAAGATCTGTGATTTAGGTCCGTCCTGTCGATCGTCACTTGCTAAAACGAGCACGAACCGCATGGATATGTCAGGCATTGTTGCACTTTTTCTGGGAAGCCCCCTCCCTAAAAGTTTGTTGGAACGTACAACTAGTGTGTATGGAAGCGTACCTCCTCATGGCAAGCGTGCTTGGCAATACCTGACCTCATCATTTCACTACTAAAAGAAAATAAGATTATACTACAGAGTGGAATGCGTGTTTTTTTCTTCTGGTCTGATCGACACAAGGAATAGAATTGATACCTTGATTGGTTCTTATGCCTTTGCACAGTGCCAAGGTATGAATATCCAGCTTTTCTTCTTTTCGTTCACAGCGAAAGGGTGCACCAAATGAATATGTGGATCGAGTAAGACAACCACATGTTTTATCTATCGCTGTTCACTCATGGAGACCACACGTTGCATCTAGGTTATGGGATAGGACCATATGAGCAAAGTTAGGTTCTGGATGATGATTGCCAGAAGAATCCATGATCCATTTAAGCTTCATTTGGTGAGGGTTGATCAATGCTGGGATTTTGTTCGCTGGTTTCTCTTTATCTTCCTTCTGGAAATACAGAAAGTGGATATCATGATTGGCACCTATCAAAACATTTGTACCATATTAGAAATGAGTTCTTTTTTCATTCATCATATATCTAGTGTAGTCACCAAGTTGCTTTTCTTTCAAACGTTCAGTCCATTATGTTCATGTTATTCCTATATTTTCTTCTTGTTGTCTATATTTGTTGATCTCCTTTTTTCTTATTGTTTTCCTTTCAATTTACAAGTAAACGTCCTGTATATTTATTCTCTTGCACATGTTCATCCTAATAATAAGGTGGCTCTATGTTTTTCTCTTTCGATAGGGTTCACACACTCATTGATAATTTGCCAACTTCTGCATATGTTTGTAACAGCCTCTGAAATATTTCGGCCAAAATGAAGATAGCTTTTCTCATGTTGTTGGTTCTCTCCCTGTTTATCCTCCCTAATGGGATTCACAAAAGCTTAGCTGCAAGGCCGCCAGTTGTGAGTATTGGGTCTATTCTTCAGTTGAACTCCACCACTGGAGGTGTTTCAGATGTTGCCATCCATGCAGCAGTGGATGATATCAACTCAGATCCAACAATTCTAAATGGAACAATGTTACGAGTTGACACGAGGGATACAAATTGTGATGACAGTTTCCTTGGCATGGTTGAAGGTAGACCAACTTTAATACCGATTCCCTTTTTTATTTCACTGTTCAATACTGCGTGCTTCCATTCTAGACTTGTGATGATGATACAATATTCCTTTTTTTTCAGCTTTGCAGTACATGGCGACTGATGTTATTGCAATCATCGGGCCACAGTGCTCTCCTATTGCTCATATCATTACTTATGTCGCAAATGAGCTCCAAGTTCCTTTGATGTCCTTTGCGTCGGATGCAACTCTATCATCAATCCAGTTCCCATTCTTCATGCGGACTATGCCCAGCGATCTCTACCAAATGGCAGCTGTGGCGGCAGTTGTTGATTACTACCATTGGAAGATAGTGACTGCCATATACGTTGATGATGATTATGGTCGAAACGGCATTGCTGCTTTGGATGATGAACTTACTGCAAGGCGCTGCAAAATTTCATACAAGGTCGGGTTCCGTTCCAATGCTAAACCAAGTGAGCTTATAAATCTATTGGTTACTGTTAGTAATATGGCGTCTCGTGTTATTATCCTCCATACTGGTTCGGGAACCGGACTCAAGCTTTTGTCAATTGCTAATTCACTAAACATGATGGGCAACGGCTTTGTTTGGATTGCAACTGATTGGCTTTCTGCTTATCTTGATGCGAATTCATCGGTCCCTGCTGAAACTATAAATGGCATGCAAGGTGTTCTGACTGTACGTCCACACACTCCAAAGTCAAAGATGAAGAGTAATCTGGTGTCCAGGTGGAGCAGCTTAAGCAAGAAATACAACCACAGTGATCTTCGCATCAGTGCTTATGGTTTTTATGTTTATGATAGTGTGTGGACTGTAGCTCGGGCCTTGGATGCCTTCTTTGATGATGGTGGGAGGATTTCCTTTACAAATGATTCAAGGTTGAGTGACAAAACTGGGGGAAAACTTCACCTTGAAGCCATGAGTATTTTTGACATGGGAAACAAATTACTGGATAAGATTAGAAATGTGAACTTCACTGGGGTGTCTGGCGAAGTGCAATTTAATGCTCTGTATGAACTCATTCATCCTGCCTATGATATCATAAACATAATTGGGAATGGCATGAGGACCATTGGTTTTTGGTCAAACTATACAAGATTGCTATCGACTGTACTTCCAGAGGACCTATATTCGAAGCCTCCTAATACTTCTCTTGCCAATGAACAACTCTATGATGTCATTTGGCCTGGACAGACTGCATAGAAGCCTCGAGGCTGGGCCTTTCCTTCCAATGCCAAGGAGTTGAAAATTGGCGTCCCTAACAGATATAGCTTTAAAGAGGTTGTTGGCCAAGATAATGCTACTGGATCAATGAAGGGCTATTGCATCGATGTCTTCACTCAAGCATTGGCATTGCTTCCTTATCCAGTTACATACAGGTTTATACCTTTCGGCAATGGTACTAAAAATCCTCATTATGACCAACTTGCACAGATGGTTGCGGACAATGTAAGTGTGGACATGCAATTTTTTTTCCTCCTCCACATTTCATCATGTATAGTAGTGATCAGAGTTACTTTATCCTGCAGGATCTTGATGCAGCAATAGGGGATATCGAAATTACAATGAGCCGAACTAAAATTGTTGATTTCACCCAGCCCTTCATTCAGTCTGGCCTGGTTATCTTGGCTCCGATAGAAAAGCATAACACAAATTCTTTGGCATTCTTGCAGCCATTTACATTGGGGATGTGGGGTGTTACAGGGTTGTCTATTCTTGTTGTGGGTGTGGTTATTTGGATTCTTGAGCATCGAATAAATGATGAATTTCGCGGCTCGCCACGGGAACAAATAATAACTACTGTTTGGTAAGGATCTGAATCGCATCTTTTGCACTTAATATACACACATCTTGTTTTCACTTACAAATGTTATTTTTTTTCCTTTGTTTCCGTGCAACATGTTACACTTTATTGGCAGCCTTAAGCTGTGTTTTTCAACATTGACATTTTGTCCAAATGGAACACCTAGCAATGAACAAGGAACTTAAATCTTGTAATTTAGATTGGTTGAAGAAAAGATGTCTGCACTCTCATAATCTATGTCACGTGATATTATGGTATATTATCCTCTATTTTTTAGTTTTGCCTATCAAAGTACTTCTCCACACATATTGTTAAATGCTTGTCTGATGGCTTGATTCTTTCCTCTGAAAGTAATTCTTATGATATTATTTATTCTCTGCAGGTTTAGTTTTTCGACTCTATTTTTTGTACAGAGTGAGTAAACTAACCTTTCCTGTTCTGTCCTTCAGTATAATTGACCCTCTGTTCTGATGTGGCACCTTTGCTCTTATTTTTTATTACCAGGAGAAAACACTATGAGTACCTTAGGACGTGGTGTTTTGATCATATGGCTATTTGTTGTATTGATCATTCAATCAAGCTATACTGCAAGTCTTACTTCCTTCCTAACCGTGCAACAACTTGATAGTTCGATAAGAGGACTTGATGACCTGAAACATAGTGATTGTCCTATTGGTTTCCACGCCGGTTCTTTTGCCAAAGAATACATGATCAAGCAACTGAACATCTCACCGTCGAGGCTAAAAGCTCTTGATTCTCCTGAAGAATACGCTGAAAACCTCAAGTTAGGCCCGAAGAAAGGAGGTGTTATGGCCATTGTTGAAGAGCGCCCCTATGTTGAGCTATTTTTGTCAACTTACTGCAAGATTGCTGTTGCTGGCTCAGAATTCACCAGTTCTGGATGGGGCTTTGTAAGTGCATCTAACTTTAAGTTTTCTTGAAATATATTCCATTCTAGTAGAAATATAAACAGAAACACATCTTATAATTCCTTCGAGATTATCAAAGTAGTGTTACATCATTAACTACAAGCGTTCCATCCAGTGTTCACATAACTGATAGTACACTCCAAGATTAGTTTTTTCTTAAGAGAAAGGTCACGTTCTCTAAGACTATGGAGCCTTCCTTGCACTTATTTGCAGCAGAGGTCTAATGTCAAGAGTGTAGCAACTTCGTTTCATTAATTCGAACATAGCTCTTACAGAACTCACTCTATCAGGTATTTCCAAGGGATTCCCCTCTGCAAGTAGACATGTCCACCGCAATCCTAACACTGTCGGAGAGTGGGGAACTGCAGCAGATCCATGACATGTGGCTCAAGACAGGCAATTGCGACAACACTGAGTTTGTGGACTCGAACCAGCTCCGCCTTGAGAGCTTCATGGGCCTGTTCCTCATTTGTGGCGCAGCATGTGTCCTCGCCCTGCTCATTTACTTCGGCATCATGCTACGGCAGTACCTGAGACATAAACAGCCGGGATCAGCAATTTCCGTGGATGCAGGATCATCGACATCGTAAGCGCAGCCTCAGAAAATCCATTTCATTCGTCGATGACAGGCAGCCGCCACCAAAGAAAAAGCGGACCAGCCTCTCAAAAAGTTCAATGCCAACAACCCCAACCGCCCAATGATAAGTGGTCAAGTGGATAACAAGTAGTCCGAGTTTGGCAAAACTGTAAAATTGTAGAGTCAACCCTTGTTCACGAATGATGATGGTGCTATGAATGGAATAAATGTTTGTTTCAGTTGATTTGTTCTTTCAGATTTCTCTCGTTATGCTTGCGATGCATCTTCTGGCCACCATGAATTGATTTCACAAGTTTTTTTTTTTCTTGGAACACATTGATTTCACAAGGTACTACCTTTGTCCACAAGAGAATACAATTCTAGATGCATTGTTGATTAAAGTGGCAAAAGTTTAACCAAGTATACAGATAAAAATATTAATGTCTATGACACCACATAAGTGTATATAAAAGTATATCTTATGATAAATGTAACGGTACTTGTTTGATATCGTAAAATATTGATCTTCTTTATATATAGTTAGTCAAACTTTAGATATTTTAACTTAGTGGTTCGTGCGGCGAGATCTCTCATTTCTCTGTTGCGGCTGTGGGTTTCGATTCATAAATAATCTTACTGTCTGCTTCAGTCCAATTAGTTTCGTGCTGTGTTTGTTTTGCTGCGGCCTGTGGATTGCTGTGATCACTATTCGATTATCCTCTTCTACTGCTTGCTGTATCTATCCCAGTTGCCTCCCTGATGTCTTGAAAATCTCAGTTGACCCCGTAGGACTTGGTAATCCCAGGTGACGGCCTTATTATTCATATATGTTAAAAATAAAATGAATTTACGCCTCTGGGTTTTGCGGACCAGATCTTTGGGAGTTGCTCTACTAAGTTGGTTTTCAGGAGAAATTGATTCGGTTAATCATGTGGAAGATTTGGAAATTGAGTTATGAGATGAAAGACATCAGAACCATGACAACTTGCTATTGCATTGGTGCATGATTTTTCTTAGGAACTTGGTATCCTTTATGCTGTCGTATAGCTCCCAAGTTTTGCTTGCTGGACTTGTGGGCTTCGGTGTGAATAGCTGAAGCATTCTTTGACCATACAGTACTGCTGAATAAAACACTCAGCCAGGTTGCCTCAGATCCGCTACGGAGAGGCACAGCGCTCATTCCGCCGGCCTTTCATCTCCACCGCTCCAGTCTCCGCCCAGATTTGAAGGGGATTTCCCTTCCCGAGGGGGGAGACCCAGAGCTGTCACCGGGGCGTGGCAGAGGGCTGGTGAGGCGCATTCACGCGAAGGTGTGGATGGCTGGTCGATGGTGCGCCTGAGATTCTGGTGGCGTCTCCCCGAGTTCAAGACCAAGGCGCATTCAACACCCTCAACCACCCAGGTCATATCGGCGCGCCATCACCTTAGCGAGGAGCTGCAGCGGCGCTTGAGAGGTAAATGCTTCCACTGCCTCTCCCCTGGCCACGCCGCGGCGAACTGCAAAGACCCAGTACGCTGCTTCTCTTGTGGCCGCTGGGGACATAAAAGCAATGTGTGCTTTGCCAGATCTTCATCCGCCAGGCAGCAACCCCCCCCCCACCCAAGGCTGCTCCTCCTCCCCTCGACGACACAAACTTCCCACCTCTACAAGTGAGTGACATGGCCAGGCCCGGGGACCCCTCTGTTCGTCCCCTGGACACCTGTGCCGTGGCCTTCTCCGTCGACAATATGGACCAGGAGCTCGACCGCCTCTCCATGCATGGCATGGTGGCCTGGCTGGGGGGGAACCGGCCGGTGGTTGAGCCATAGCTCATCAAGAGGGCCATCTGCCACTAGTTTCCGGTTCGTCCGGAAGATGTCACCGTCATCAGGCACGCGCCCGAGGACTTCTGATGTAGACAAGGCCCGATCTGCCCGATCTTCCGAAAGGTATGATAGCGTCGATTGGTGGAGACTCGATGTTCACGATCTAGGCTTCGAACCAAGACTGATTCAGACCCCGCAACCATTACACCACTGCTCCGTTGGTTATCAACCACGCGAACGCGATTGACCTCGCCGAGAAGGCTTTCCTGCAAGCGAATCGAAAACACAAGCAAGAACGGGATAAACGCAATCTAAAATTGCAAATAAATATAAGGCTTATGATAACGAGAGGAAGTTCAAGTCTTTAATCGAAAGGACTAATCGCCACAGGCGAACAAGATCAAGAACTGGGGCCCTGGTTCATAGCAAGCAGCCTTGGCGGCACAGTTGCAACAAAACGATGTCTGTTTCACGAGGAAATCAAGAACTAAACAAAACCCAAACCCTAAGGAGAGCGACGGCTGCTATTTATAGAGTCTTGGGCATCACCCCCCTGGACGCGCCTCCTAATGGGCCCAAACATGATACACGGTCCAATGGACCAAAAGACGTTGTTGCAGCACCCTGACAGATTCTGGATGCTGACTTGTTTCGACGATTCCCATTGATTCCGAAGGTCTTTTGATGTGAAACCAATTGGGTTAGCTTCCTTATCCAATTAGCTTTCCATCCATATATGGATCATCGAAAACAGAGTCCAGATGCGTCCTAGGTGACCAATTTAAGGCAGATTGGTCCTGGAACCCGAGACAGACTCGATCTTGAGTTGCTTTGGGCCTCCACCTCGAGGACTCGAACCGAATTAGCCTCGGACCTCCTTCTTGACTTAGACACCCTCGCTGATCTTCTTGGCCTCCATATGGTTCTCCAAGCATGGTCATATGTATAGAGGTCATGTCCTCATCAACTTCTTCGTCGACTTCAAGCACCGCCACCACCGCAACGACGCGGTGGCGCGGGGGACCTTCCCCTATCGCAACCTCAACATCCACACAAGGCCATGGCAGCTGGTGACACACGGCGACATCTGCGACCTCAAGTATCGCGTCTGCCTATGCCTCGAGGGCATCCCCCTCCACGCCTGGAACGAGAGCATCGCCAAGAGGGCAGTCGCCAGAGCTTGTGACCTCGACTACGTCGAGAAGTCCTCGCTGGACCGTGCCAACACTAGAGCACTCTACGTCTGGGCATGGACGCACAACCCGTCCGACATCCCAAAGGTAACCTGGCTGACTTTGTCATGTAGGAAGGCAGAGGCCCACAGTTCGCACGCTGCTCGCGGCCGCCGGGGACTCACCTTCAGGGTGCTGGTGCACCTTGACCTGGTGGAGGACCCTCCAGACAGAGACGGTCGTGCTGCTGCTCCTCGGGTCTACACGTGGGACTACAGGATCGTGGATGGAGAAAGGATGCCGCGCGACCGCCACGACCCTCCACCAGTTAACACCCATGGCGGCCACCGCGACAATGACAGCGACCGTCGTGGGCGCCGTGAACGCCAGGGGGACAATTGGTACTCGTGGCTCACCCATAGCCTTTTGCGAGCGCCCAAGGACTGTGAGCGGGAGCGCTCGGTGTCCAGGCACAGTGGCCGTCGACACCACAGCCCGGAACATGGGGGCCACCGACGCCCACTGCACAACGACGCGGGTGGCCGCGGTGCTCACCAGATGACCATAGGCGACGTCGCAGCTGGGCATGGTGCCCGCCAATCTACCCAAGGCGACGCTACGGATGCTGGCACAGGGGCTCGGCAGCACCTCGCCATCCGCCCGATTGATGTCCGCCGTAGAACCAGGGGCTGAAGCAGGGAAAGGGCACCCCACCAGAGGCCGCACATGCACACGCACTCAGAGCCGAGGGCCACGACGTCGCACTCAAAATCACCGTCGTCGCACCTGCGCTGCAAGTCACCTGACTTCAACGGAGGCAACGGCAACAACCACCATCCATCACCAAGTCCTCCTATGGTGCGTGCAAAACACAGTCAATGCGACGATTTGCCCTTCATCCCTTCGGTCTCTGCCCCTCCAACCTACGAACTGAATGACCCTCCTGTTGCCGCTGCACAGACCACGGACGCACCACCGAACAACTCCTCTTCGGTGCACCTAACCGGAAATGTATCTCCTTCTTGTCTGAATGAACTACAGGTTCCCCCCATCGATGACCATGATGTCGCGACACGGCAGTGATCGTGCCTCATGGCTGATCGACGCTTCCACACGGGCTAGGTCTATGCCAGGTGGCCAGGTGCTCTTCGCACGCACCGTGCCCACACACAGCCGGCCAGAAACACCCTGGTGGTGCGTTTCTGCCCTGGCATCGTCTACTCTAGGCGCCGTGTCTGCAGGATGGCCAGCACCTGCTCCACCCACACATGCATGGCAAATGGCCTTCAGCACCTGCTGCCGAAACATAACGCCAACGCCGAGGAGGTAAACAATGTTGGCCAAACAACGCCTGCCAATGCTGCACTGGTATCTCAATTCCTGCATGGGATTTCACAGCCCCTGCCTCCACCCATCTTGCAGGTCCCGGCGTGCCACCACAGCACACCATAGCGACGCAAGAGGCCCCTAGTCCTGGTGCGAAGGAGCGTCTGCATAGCTACCATGAATTGGCCAAGGGGCGACAACCAAGCGAAGGCTAGGCTAGTGCTGATGAAAAGACTAGGCATCCTCGACATGGAAGGACTCACCCATGACGACGCGTTGCTGCGCTACTTCAGCTTGTTCAAGGGACCACTTAACGACGACACCGTGAAGGTAATGGCGGCTTTGTGTGGCCTCGACGCTGAGGCGGCGCTGCCACATGCCTAGATGACTGCTAACACAAATGGGTAGACCGATGTAATAATGTTAGTGATTGTTTGCCACTGCGGAAGCTCTTGGAGCTCCACATCTTTTGTGACCGTCTAGTCATGGTGCTTGGGTTCGGCGACAGCCAGAGGCCTACAGTCGCCAACCCACCCCACTGCAACAAACCGTCATCTGGTAGTTAGCTGTAGCAAGAACTCAGCGAGCAAGAAGCGAGTGCTTTGTATCATTGTGCCGACAGCCAGCGGCTTTTAGTTGTATTGGCCACTCCAAGTTGATGCTTTCATAACCTCTGTATGCTTATCTCGGTGCATATGCCTATGTGTGCTTACCTCTGTGCTGGTCACCTCTACTTAACCAAAAGACGACTTCCTACTTGTCTCCTTCCGAAGAATTATTTTATATAGGGGCCCATTGGTTGACATATGGCACAGATGAATTGTCAGTTACTTAACTGGAATGTCAGGGGTCTAAATGATGGCGCCCAACAGGACTCGGTCAGTGATCTTGTGAGAACCACCGGTGCCACCATTGTATGTCTACAAGAAACAAAGATGCAAGCTATTGACCGTAATGTGGTGCACCGAACGGTCGGAGCGAAATTTGAAAACTCCTATACTATGCTCCCGACGGAACAGACACAAGGAGGCATCTTCCTTGAGGTCAACGAAGACTTCTTCGACCTCTCCGACATTGTACTTACCGCGAGCACTATTACCGCGTAGATCAACATGAGGGCAGATGGAACAAGGTGGCAAATTATGGTGGTATATGGTCTGCAAGGGGAGGAGGCCAAACTTCAATTCCTCCAAGAACTGAAAAACATTCCACCGCCGGAGAATGATAGATGGCTCATCCTAGGAGATTTCAACCTCATCTACCAGGTGGAAGATAAGAACAACGCCAATCTCAACCACCGTCTCATGGGGACATTTAGAGCGACGATCGATCATTTGAGGCTCAAAGAAATCAAGCTAAATGGACGTCGCTTTACCTGGAGCAATCAATAGCAAAATCCGACGCTCACTAGAATCGTCAGACTACTATGTACCCCCAAGTGGGAGCTGTCCTTCCCATCATGTTTCTTACACTCCCTTCCATCGCTCATGTCGGACCATACACCGCTGCTACTCTAGGGAGAACTTGACCACAATCACAGCACTTCCTTCCACTTTGAAAATTACTGGACTAAGATGGAGGGCTTCCAAGATCTTGTCCAGAACATTTAGAATAGACCGGTCACCACCGCTCTTCCGATCAAATGCTTGCATATCAAAATGGCGCGTGTGGCAAAAGGTATCAAGCGTTGGAAGAAAGAGAAGATAGGGGATACAAGGATGCAGCTCACCATAGTGAAAGAAGTGCTACTATAATTAGAAGCAGCCCAAGAGCATAGGTTGCTCACTGCCATGGAACTTCACCTATGTCGCCGCCTCAAAGCCCGTAGCACTGGACTCACGGCCATCAAAAAATCAAGAATCAGATAGAGATCGAGACTAACATACATTCGCTGTGGTGATGCTAACACAAAGTTCTTTTATAGTCAAGCAAACACACGCCGGAGAAAGAATTACATACATTGTCTACATACGGATGGGGGGATCGCGGTGGCTCATCAAGAGAAAGAAAAGGTGATTCAAGATTATTTCAAAAATCACATTGGCTCCTCAATGCCGAGAGATTCCACAATAAATTGGCAATCCCTTGGATACAACCAACATGATCTCTACGACCTAGAGTTGCCTTTCTCCCAGGAAGAGATAAAAAACACTATATATTCCATGCCTTCCGACAAAGCACCAGGACCGGATGGCTTCACGGGGGCCTTCTTCAAAGCATGTTGGGAAATCATTAAGGCTGATGTAATGGTGGCCATGAACAACCTATTCAACTTGAATGCCCAGGGCTTCGAATGGCTAAATTCGGCTTGCATCATCCTTCTACCCAAAAAAACAGATGCAACAAGAGTTACTAATTTTAGACCCATCAGCCTCGTCCACAACATTGCAAAGATCTTCTTTAAGGTGTCAGCTAACAGACTTGCCCCTCGACTCAACTACCTCGTCTCCAACTGCCATAGCGCATTCATAAAAAAGAGAAGCATCCATGATAATTTCCTTTACGTCCAGGGCGCGGTACAAAGGTTGCACAAGCAAAAGATACCAGCTTTATTCATGAAACTAGATATCCACAAGGCTTTTGATACGGTTCATTGGGGATACCTGCTCGAGATTCTACAAGCCCTCGACTTCGAACAGCGATGGCGTGAATGGATCTCTATCCTCCTGCGTACATCCACTTCCACACCCTTGCTTAATGGGCGATAGGGTGCCGCTTTTAGCCATGCCAGAGGCGTCCGCCAAGGAGATCCACTCTCACCCATGCTATTCATCCTTGCTATGGACCCGCTTCAATGTTTGCTTGATCGGGCAACCGACCATGGGATACTCACCCCCTTACCAATTGCGGCAGCAAAATGGAGAACCTCCATGTATGCGGATGATGCTACCATTTTCATCAGCCCCACAAAAGACGATGTTGAAGCCATCAAATCCATCCTACACGCTTTTGGCTCATTCTCGGGACTCCATATCAACCTACAAAAAAGCTCGGTGCACCCAATCAGCTATGCAGATGTTGATCTAGACCAAGTCCTCTCACCCTTCACTAGTTCTAGAGGGACCTTCCCTTGCAAGTACTTGGGCCTGCAACTACACATCAGAGCACTGCAAAAGATACACGTGCAACCCCTCATAGACCGTATAGGGCAGAGGTTACCCAAATGGAAAGGAAGATGGCTTAACAGAGCGGGACGTCTCACTCTAGTAACATCTATCCTCTCCTCCATGCCAACCTACCACCTGACGGTGTTTCCTCTAGCTGCATGGGCTAAGAAAAAGATTGACAAAATCAGGAGATCGTTCCTCTGGAATGGGGAGGAGAACGCCAATGGTGGACACTACCTTGTTAACTGGCCAACAGTTACAAGGCCAAAAGATCTAGGTGGTTTAGGCATCCTCGATCTTGATAGATTTGGGAGAGCCCTCCAGTTACGATGGCTTTGGCATGAATGGGTGGACGACTCCAAGCCTTGGAACGGCTCCGAGCTTCCATGTTCGGATGATGATCGTCTCCTCTTCAACTCCTCAATCATTATAACTTTGGGGGACGGTGCAAAGACTAGGTTTTGGCACCACAATTGGCTCGATGGAGATGCGCCTAGGTACTTAGCACCAAACTTGTTTTGCCTAGTTTCAAGGAGAAATCGAACGGTGAAACAAGAGCTCTGGAACAACAATTGGATACGCAAGCTACAAAGGAAAATCACCTCGGCTGTCCACATAGAGGAGTTTGTGTCCCTTTGGATACAGATACAAGATGTGCACCTACAACAGGGCGTCCAGGACACCATCAGCTAGCAGTGGACTGGTGATGGGAAATACTCCACCCGCTCGGCCTACAGAATACAGTTCAGAGGCTCGCTCGTCCCCTTCAGTACAGAGTTGATCTGGAAAGCGCAAGTAGAGAACAGATGCAAGTTTTTTGCCTGGATCTTAGTGCAAGATAAAATTCTAACAGCACAAAACCTACAGAGGAGAGGGTGGCCACACCATCAACAATGCATGCTCTGCAATGGTCCTTTAGAGACCGGCCTCCACCTATGCCTATGTTGCCCCTTCACAAAGGGGGTTTGGAATCAAATCCTCTCATGGGAGAACTTCACCCAGATCCAGCAGCAACCCCAGGTGCAACCCACCGATATCAGATCATGGTGGGAAGAGGTGGCGATGAAAGTGCCAAGATCAGAGCGTAGGCGGCTTAACGGGGTAGTAATCTACACCTTTTGGAACATTTGGAAAGAGAGAAATAGGAGAATCTTCGACAACAAGATACAGACGATGACGCAGGTGGCCACAAAGATAAAGGAAGATATAGAGCAAAGGAAGAGAGCACTTGATTATGTGTAGCCGATGCCCCCTCACCTTTTGGGCCATGCGTTTCCCTATTTTGCATGCTTGTGGGGGGTTTGTATTCCTAACCTCGACTGCCTTAGTTTGTACATAAACTCTCTTTTCCCTAGCTTAATTGAAAGGCAGAGCTCCTGCCATTGCGTTCAAAAAACAAAACACTCAGCTTCTGAATTCCGGACTGTAAATGGGAAACAAATTGGATAAAATTAGATATGTTCTATCGCTAGATATTTCCTCCACTTTTAGCCTTAATGCTTATTCGATAAAAAACTTCAACACTAGCTGCTTCAGATAAGAACTGTCACTGGGGATAACGCCTCTTCTTCTTCTTCATCTTTGCAGGGCACCTTGGTAGTCTCCTAGATTGTTTCCTAACAATAGAGACACATGAACGAGCTACCAATTTGGCTCTTGCCGGTACGATAATTGTGCAGTTGAGCCATCCGCTCCTTAACTTCTTCCTTTCCCTTTGATATAACGAGACCGTGTGCTGACCTCAGCAGTATATGTCTTTTATAATATGCAGGTCTGAGCTTGGCACCACTTGTGGTTAACGTAAACCCAAATGTGAATGTGGCACTGACAGAATGCCTTATTGTCTATGTGGGTCGCTACCGTTCTGTCAAGCCAACTCCACCCTCTATAAGGAATATGTGTTTATGTATCTGCTGGATATTATTGTGACCTGTAACTCATGTGACCAACTGAGTTATTTTTGCATTTGTTATTATGCAGGAGACCGTGTCCAAGGAGCATGCTATGTGGTTTCCCTTAGTTGAAGTGCTATGCTTTTATCACTGTTCCTTCTATTCAAGTTTCTCTCAAAAGACTTGGTCAAAGCTGTGCTCACTGCTTACTTTTTCATTCTAGGCATTGTTGCTCTCTCGTAAGTCCAGTTTTTCTTGGAACATCTTTTGTAGACATGTTAAGCTATTTATGTGCTGTACTTATGAGGCCATTTATGTAGTGCAACACTGCTTCCTTCTATAAAACGTTTTCTTCCAAAAGACTAGAATGATAATCTCATCGTCTGGTGGGCTCCATTTTTCCACTGTATGAACTGTTAGATACAGTAAATATGCTTCTTTGGATGGTCCTAATTCTATTCCCGAATTTTTTGCCTTGTCTCTTAACTGTTACTACAAAACCATGTCACATCTTGAAAACTAGCGTGGTGCATGCGAGAAAAGGATTTCATGGCAAAAGTAAATTTCTTAGTACAGTTACAACAACTTAGTATTGGGTGTAAACTACTGTCTTTTAAAGAATACAAATAACTCTTGTTTTGCAATCTGATTGTGTGGGGGTATGGCCCCCGGTATCCACAAGACAAGACATGAGCCGCACCATCAGAGGTGGCCCAGCCCACAAGATCAAGGCATGCACGACATTGCTCGGTGTGCACCGCAAGATATTGTATAGTACCAAATATGCTACTTTCCTTGTAACCCTACCCCTCCAGAGTATATAAGGAGAGGCAGGGGTCCTCTAGTGGACACGATCCATACATCTCAATACAATACATCAAAACACAGGATGTAGGTATATATTACATCATATTGACGGCCGAACCTATCTAAATCTTGTGTCTTGGTATTTGTATTACCATCTTGCTCTTGATCTCGCTCACATTTACGACAAATCTACCATCGTGGGATACCCCTCGGTGGACTGCCGAGCATCTTTTGTCGACAGTTGGCGTGTCAGGTAGGGGTGTGCGCTTGATCTATGGCGAGCCAGATGGACCTCAAATCAACAGCGCGTTTTCGTCATCAATCTCGTGGAGATCCATGCTGGTCCACGACGACGATTCATCACTGACTACATTAGCCCCCATGACTGTAGATCCGATCTCAGAACCGTCTCTGAGGTCGCCTTCATCAACAACTCGCCGCTCGCTTCCTCGCTACCAGAGGAGGCAGATCAACAACGACGATCTGATCGCATCCATCGATCAGATCTATTGGAGGCTGCTCAGGAAACTCCAGGGGTTACGACCCTATCTTTTGGGTTCATCAACATTGCTGCCACCTTCCAAGATGCCCTAAGGGGCAAATTCATCAACCAGGTTGAACACGTCCATCCTCTCGCCGACCAGATAGCGTCATACGCCGTCGACCAGTCGTTCTATCTAAAGCTAAGTCACGCTTTAATATTTTTCTAAATATTCTCTAATCTTCGTTAATCGCCATGATGTTTCTCCGAGCTGTTTTCTCCATGTTTGCTCTCCAAACGATTTTCCGAACCCCCGAACAGTCCTGTTGATGCTCGGACACCTCCAAAGACGGTCCTATCTCCGGCTCCTCCCTACACGTGCACGTGCGTCTGCCCTCTGCGTTATGGATGGTCGACAACGGCTCCTTAGCGACGCCTGTTCCTCCTACACGTGCACGGGCTCCGCGCTGTGCATTATGATTAACAGGCTAGCTAGGGCTGGAGACTCAGCTACACACTAACTGTTCGGGCTATTTATATTAAATACATCTTCACACCAACTAATCATCGAGCTACTGACGCTATTTCATCGCCATTGCTGCTTTTTCTCCAGAGTTCATATATTTGTACATCATGTACTACCCGTTCTACATATTTGTATTGCAGGATCATCGTCCAGGTGATCGAATCACCTGGTGCTCGGACTTCACCACCGATCAACTGGTCGAACCGCTTGGTCTATGGACTCCGTCGCCGACCAGTTGATCGGACTATTCACCGGTCGCTTCTACTCAATGCTCACTTCGCCACCGATCAGATGACCAGACTATTCGTCGCTCATGCTTCATCACCAGATACGTCGGTTACTCCTCGGCGCTCGGATTCTTCGTGCTTGAAGACTAAGTGGGCACACTTCACCTTGCGGACATCGCTAGCGACGTCGGGACTCCTCGCTCCTCGGTGCTCGGACGTCGCCAGCGATGCCGGGGACTCCTCCCTCCTCAGTGCTTGGTCATCGCCAGCGATGCCGGGGACTCCTCGCTCCTCGATGCTCGGTCGTCGCCAGCGCCGTAGGGGACTCCTCGCTCCTCGGTGCTCGGACATTGCTAGCTACGCCGGGGACTCCTCGGTGCTCGAACATCGCTAGATATGCCGGGGACTCCTCGATGCTCGGACCTCTCTAGCTTCACCTGGAACTCCTCGCTGCTCAGATGTCGCCAGCTACGTCGGGGACTCCTCGGTGCTCGGTCATCGCCAGCGATGCCGGGGACTCCTCGGTGCTCGGACCTCACCAGCTTTGCGCGGGAACTCCTCGATGCTCGGACATCGCCAGCTATGCCGGGGACTCCTCGGTGCTCGAACCTCGCCGGCTTTGCTGGGAACTCCTCGCTGCTCGGACGTTGCCAACTATGCTGGAGACTCCTCGGTGCTCGGACCTCGCCAGCTTCGTCGGGAACTCCTCGGTGCTCGGACATCGCCAGCTATGTCGAGGACTCCTCGGTGCTCGGACCTCGCCAGCTTCTCTGGGAACTCCTCGCTGCTCGAACATCGCCAGCTACGCTGGGGACTCCTCGGTGCTCGGACATCACTAGCTATGCTGGGGACTCCTCAGTGCTTGGACCTCGCCAGCTTCGCTAGGAACTCCTCGGTGCTCGGACATCGCCAGCTATACCGAGGACTCCTCAGTGCTCGGACCTCGCCAGCTTCGCTGGGAACTCCTCGCTGCTCGGACGTCGCTAGCGATGCTGGGGACTCCTCCCTCCTCGGTGCTTGGACATCGTCAGCGATGCCGGGGACTCTTCGCTCCTCGGTGCTCGGTCATCGCCAGCAGCGCAGGGGACTCCTTGGTGCTCGGTCATCGCTAGCGACATCGGGGACTCCTCGCTCCTCGGTACTTGGACATCGCCAGCGATGCCGGGGACTCCTCGCTCCAAGGTGCTCGGTCATCGCCAGCGACGCCGGGGACTCCTCGCTCCTCGGTGCTCGGACATCGCCAGCGACGTCGGGGACTCCTCGGTGCTCGGTCATCGCCAGCGACGTCGGGGACTCCTTGCTCCTCGGTGCTCAGACATCGCCAGCGACACTCGGGACTCATCGCTCCCGGTGCTCGGACATCTCCAGCTATGCCGAGGACTCCTTGGTGCTCGGATCTTGCTACGTCTCATCGGTGTGCTATCAAGCTGCTCCATGCTGTTTGGATCAGGGTGCTGATCTTGGGCAACACGTCTGGGTCTTGATACGCGCATGTCAGACGACGTCGGCAAGCTTTCAGACTTCTTTTTCTTTGACCCTGCTACAAGATTCATTCTTCATCTTCCAGTAGGCTCGGGGACTAAGTGGGCACACTTCACCTTGCGGTGAATGTGCGCTTTTCTCATCTCGCGGCTACGCCCGGGGACTGGCTGCCTGCTCGGCTGGTCTTCTACATTCTAATCCTGGCACCACGTGACTACGTCAGCTACTGTCAGGCTCGGGGACTAGCTGTGGGGGTATGGCCTCCGGTATCCACAAGACAAGACATGGGCCGCACCATCAGAGGTGGCCCAGACTACAAGATTAAGGCGTGCATGGCGCTACTCGGCGTGCACCGCAAGATATTGTATAGTACCAAATAGGCTACTTTCCTTGTAACCCTACCCCTCCAGAGTATATAAGGAGAGGTAGGGGTCCCCTGGTGGACACGATCCATACATCTCAATACAATACATTAAAACACAGGATGTAGGTATTACGTTATACTGACGGTCGAACCTGTCTAAATCTTGTGTCTTGGTGTTTGTATTACCATCTCGCTCCTGATCTCACTCACCTTTACGATAAATCTACCATCGTGGGATACCTCTCGGTGGACTGCCGAGTATCTTTTGTCGACAGATTGCTTCACTTGGAGTATCTGACTGACTGAGGCACCTTATGGCCCTTTCATTTGTACATTTGGCCGGTACCTGTACTTATCACTTTATCAGTACTACTGTTAATCATGAAGAACTTGCCCTTATGCTGAGTTGTTATTAACTACTCCTATTATTACACTTGTTGATGGTTGAACTCAAGAATGTTGATGGCGATCTGTAGTTCCATCTCCTTGTCATTTGTTTCATTTTCGTATCATCTTTACTTTTTCCTGTGATGGGGGGGGGGGGGGGGGGGTTAGGTGTGCTTTGCAAAGTTTTATCTTTTTTGTTTCCCACAAAAGTAGGCATGTCATAAAATATGTATCAGAATACAGACTTTCTGAGTTCTGACCACATTTCTTGCAAATGCAGCTGCTGGAGTTTGACGAGTCAAAAGCTGAGGCAGCGGAAGGCGGTGCAGGAGAAGAGCAAGATGATGATAGTTCCAAAGGCAACAAAAAGGTGGACTAGCATTCTAGCAGGGATTTAGTTCTGGAGGTAAAAGGACAGGAAGACAGTTTTCGTGTAAGGTCGTCTGGCAGCTAAACGGGCTTGATGACCTCTAATACCTGCTCGGCTTACTTAAGAGCTTAGAAATGGTTCAACATGATACAAGTTTTTTTTTCACTTTGCGGATTATTTGGCCTGGACCGG
The DNA here is from genome assembly GCF_019320115.1 of Miscanthus floridulus. NCBI lineage: Eukaryota > Viridiplantae > Streptophyta > Magnoliopsida > Poales > Poaceae > Miscanthus > Miscanthus floridulus. The sequence continues at coordinate 8,255,957 of NC_089586.1, forward strand.
AGAGTGGAAGATGAGGGAAAATCGATGCTGTTACTTGCGATGTCCTGATGTGCTCTCGATTCGTTAAGGAATTCACCAGAACTCTGATTGGGCTGATGCATTCTTGCATCATATTAGCTTTGCTTTTTTTTGCAGGCAAGAAATTCATTATGGAGTTTACAGGTTGAATCAGCTTGGGGAAAACACCTCAGATCTTACAGCACGGGCATAAAGAGCGAGTGATTTTACCGACCGTGCTTAATCATATAATCATGACTCATTAGTGTTACTTGGGGCAAATCGTTTCTAAGTTGTATGGTTGGTGGCAAACCCAGAATGGGCTGATGGCCCACGGTACTTTAGGCTTAGGGGTGTCGAACTCATGAGGCAGAATGGGCTACCCAGAAAGAAATTGAGATACTGGGACGAACTTAAATCAATTGTCCTGACTCATGAAGTCGAATCACTCTGGTATCTCACAAATTGATCCAAGTTCTCTTATAGGCAAGCAAATTAGATGTAGTTCAGGCAACCTAATCAGTCGCTGTAGGTTTCCTAGAAAAAATTATCCATCTTTTTCACCGTTTCCAGCTACTGTAGGTGAGCCAAGGGCTGAATAAGCTGAGGAATTGAAGAGATGGTAGTGCAGACAAAGAGCAAGATGATGCATTGATGCTAGTTCTAAAGACAAGAAGCTAGATGGACTCATGTTGTTCCAAAGACAACAAAGAGCAAGATGATGTGCAGAGAAGAGCAAGAATATCTCTCTAAAAAAACAGAACAAATCAAGAGCAAGAATAAGCTTTGCCTTGCTGGTTTTCTTTTAATTTTTGTCTGAAAAATGGTGTCCTGACGTATCATCTTTGGTTGTATCAAGATTTCACCAGAACTTTGACTTATTTGTCCACCGCATCGCATGCATTCCACATGCATGATCAATTTGCTTTGGTATCCTCTCATCATAATTAACCAAACAACCAGTTCATCCATCTGTTTGGGAGGCAAATAAATTTCATAGAGATTTGATTTTACAGCAGGTCGTCTCCAAAGTTGTTATTACCTTTTTTTTCAATGGTGGACAGGGGAAAGGTGAAATGGCCCCCAGGATCGGAGAATATCTTGCTGCAGCCTCCAAGTCCAAATAAAGGGTGCCAAACTTTGGCCAACTTTTGCCTGGCCCTATTAGAAAGCAATAGCGATCAAACCCAAACGGTAAGGTTCCATTCCATGCAAATAAAGTAGACTGCTGAAAGCCTGAAAGTATCTGATTCTCCTTTGCATCAAAGCCACGGCCGAAAGCCATATATATGCCTTGCGTGGTTTGACCCTGCCTTCCCAAATCCCATTCCCGTGTGGCACCAATATAAATGAGCAAAATGCTAGACCGCACTGGGGATGCTTCATGCTTGTGCTTCCTTTTCCTGCACACAATCTACTGAATTCCACACCCTTAATACATCTGTTATTGTTTAATGACGTGCATGGGGCTCGTGGTTTCATGTAATTCATTCTTTTCACCAATATAACCCATCCAATTTGTATTATTGCTACATGTATAAGGGCTTGTTGTTTGACTGCAATTCAATCCACATGTATTGTAAGGTAGATTGGAGTGGAAAATTAACTAGTTTTCCTGCTCAATCCACCCGATACATGTGGATTGGGGTGGACTAGATTGTAGCCAAACAAGGCCTAAATGAAATTACATGAGGCCATGACCAAATTAAGCTCAAATCAGCCAGGTTCACCCAATTACTAGCTACTACGCCAGTATTGTTTCCAAGATATGTACTCCCTCCATCCCAGAAAGAATTCAATTTTACAACTGTCGAGTCAAACCTTTTTGAGTTTTTATATATAAAAAAACACTAATATCCGTGATACCACAAGTCTCATTAAATTCACCATGAAATATATTTTCATACTAGACTTATCTTTTGTTGTAAGTATTAATACTTTTCTCTATAATCTTGTTCGAATGATTGAACTTTAGAAGCTTGACTAAATACACGTCAATGTTAAAATTTGCCCTTGAGAGCATGTGCTCCCATCTCCAACGTCATCATGTGGAAGTGCATGGGATAGGTGCACCTCATGCACATCCAAGGGACAGGTGCATATGTCTCTGAGGGTAAAAAACTGCATTCATAAATACACATAGCAAAATTGCATTGTCCCCCCGAACAGATAGAAATGTGTATGATCTTGGCAATGAGCAAAATTGCATTTTTTTTCCAGAACAGATATAAATGTATATGATCTTGGCAACAACACACGTTAGTTATTATAGTTGGCCGTGCCAACCATCAAATCTGCATATCGCACCATCAAAGCTAGGCACCAAATTAAAGCAAGAACAACTATATATATTCTGCTGTGTATGTCAAAATGTTGGCTGTTGCAGGCGTTAGCTAACTGGAAGAAGCATGCTGCGTTTCCATTTCATTTGCAGCTTAATTAACTGGGCGAGTGTGGCAAACAGGTTTAGGCTTCATATTCTTCTCACACATGAATATATATTGGCTGGTTAGATGACTGTAAAGCCGGCCACACCGCGTAGAGTGAGATGGAGAATTCTGAGGCAGGCAGGCAGCATCAGATATGCATGCTAGCTATCGCTAATCCATCACATTCACATGCACCACAGCGTCTTTATTTGGCCTTTTCCCGTTACTTAAGCAAAAAATAAGGACATATTCGTCCCTGATTTCGACAACTCACATATTGCAACTAAGGATCAGTTTTATTTCTTCAGTGACCTTTATTTGTTCTTTATTCTCTGTGTGTATTATATATAAGAGTGTATTTGCCAAATACTCTCCATGTGTTCCATAAGAACCCAATTCTTTGGCTTTCTTAAAAGTCGAGTTAATCTCCTTTCAAAAAAAAAAGAACCTAATTCTAGGTCAGATTCAAATCAAACTATCTTAACCTTGTCTAATAAATTTATAAAAAATACCAACACTGTTTATGACTTCAATAGATATGCCATGAAAATATATTCTATGATGGGTGCTAATGGTGCATACTAGAGAGTATGTTAAATATTGGTATTTTTTTGCAAATTAATTTGATCAACTTAAGAAGCAGGTTTGAGTGACTGAACACTGTTATAAAATTGTGTTTTTTTTCTGGGACGGAGGAGGTAGTACTAGTCATGGAATATATATAATGCAGTTTATTGTTGCTGAGGCAACGCAAGGTATATATAGAGATTAGTAATTAATAATACCGAGATCCAATCCCCTGTCTTGTTGTTGTTCTAGTAAGGCCAGACAAGGAGGATATATATACAAATAACCAAAAGGCGCCTGCTGCTTGCCCTTTTCTACATACACGACCGACCAAATTGATGTTAGTAGTACATTGACAACACATTTATATAAAAAAAGAGTATATTAGAAACAAGATGCTAAGATAAAAATGCTACTCCATCCGTCTTGAAATATATGTGGTCAGTTTTGTCATAAATCAAATTATTGTAACTTTTACAAATTTATAGAAAAAAAATTAACATCTACCGAGGTATTTTATAAAAATATATTCCATAGTGTATCTAATTAAGCTAATTTCGTGTCCTACGTATTTTTCTTCTTTTCTATAAACTTGGTCAAAGTTACTATATTTTAAATTAGAACAAAACTGGATTCCTTATATTTTAAGATGGAGGGAGTAACTAAATACAGATGTTCTTCTTGGCTTGTCTTGCCGATGAAGCTTAAGAAAAAGAGATGCATTTGCAATAAATGTTGTTGTCTTTCCAGTGAAGCATGAGAAAAAAGATATGCGTTTACATTAATTGCAAATAAAGCGACCTTCTACGTCAGAATATGTTTCGATTGATCATCAAAATTACTGTCATCTTCCAAGCTAAAAAAAGAAAGATGGAATGGAAATTGGAGAGTACATATATAGCATGCATGATGCAGAAAGGTGAAGGAATTGGACGTCCTGCTCAATTGCCGTGTCGACAGATGACTGATGAGATCATCAAGAGAGAGACGTACGCACATTACAGGTAGCGGACAGTCTTCATCGAGGTAGACTCGAGTGACAGTGATGTATCATATTCATATCAGCTCGCGTGGTGCACGTTTATTGCACGTTCTGTAGGTACGGACTCCGAACGGTCAAACAATCCTGAATTTGATTAAATATATAAAAAAACTAGTATTTATAATTATAACACGTAGCAAGTATCACTAAGTTAATAAAAAATAATATTTTTACAATAGTTTAATTTAAAGAGATAAAGAATGATACTCCATCCATTCCAAACTATAAGAATTCTGACTTTTATATATACGCAAATTTGTCTATATATATCTAGACATAGTGCATATTTAAATACAGGTCAAAAGTTATGTATCTAGAAAAGCTAGAACATCTTATAATTTGAAATAGAGATGGTACTTTTTTCTATAACCTAGTTAAGTTTGAGATTATTTTTTTACTTTTGAGAAGCGAGATTCACACTTTCTTTAAGAATAGAGGGAGTCCACACTAGCTAGTTCTTTTTTGAGAAATTACACAGTACAACGGACTCACACTCATCCCTATGAACACATGCACGCAAACCCTACGCTTATGAGCATCTTCGAAGACTGGCAAAACCTCAAGATTGACGAAGTCACTGTAAGCACCTCGCTGCCGACGGGAACGCCGTTTACCACTGAAAACACAACACGTTAAGTCCTAGAAAATTCGCTCATATGGGGAGTTAAACCCACCTAAGATGGTACTAAAGTTTCTATAACCACTAAGCTACCGGCTCTTTTGCAGACTAGCTAGTTCTTGGTTCCTTCCTAATTGCTCTCAGCATAAAATTTGTCTGCCACAAATATATAGCTTTACCCATTGTCACCATGAAATCGATGCATGTATACTGGTCCCTTTCATACATGACATTCAAAGGCAACAAGTAAAGTTAACCAATCTAATCTAATAATAATAAAATGGGTGATCGATCACTTGCGTATGTACACGTACATGCATGACTTCACAATTGACTTGGGTCACTTGCTAAATAAAACTATTGTTTTTTAAAAAAAAATAAAACTTTACTGAGATCGATGGATGGATAGATGATCCAGTGGCTTCTTCAGCAAGTACTGGCAGATGATTATTCGGAGGAAGCTGTCCCCTACACGCATGCTGTCGCCTTCGTCATTACTCTCATCTCCTAGTATTTGTCTTGTTAGCTCTTGTTTAGTTCCACCCCAAAATCCAAAAAGTTGCTACAGTACCTGTCACATCGAATGTTTGCGGCCCGTGCATGGAGCATTAAATGTAGACGAAAAGAAAAACTAATTGCACAGTTTGGTGGGAAATTGCGAGACGAACGTTTTAAGCCTAATTAGTCAATGTTTGGACACTATTTGCCAAATAAAAACGAAGGTGCTACAGTAGCCCCAAAATCCAAATTTCGCGAACTAAACAAGGGCTTAACCTTGTGCCTGTCTCTCTCTGAAACATACATGTATCACACCTTGCACACGTACTTGTTAGATAGTCTTTCTCTACGATAGAAAAGTTTCTAATGGAGCATTTGGATATGGTACAACATAGACGAAACACATGAATTACAACAGAAAAGACATAAAAGGATGTTTCCAAGAGGTCGGACCTCCTGTTAAATTTTCTTCAAATTTCCCTATAGATTGAGCCATTCCATAAGAATTTTATATAGGATTTCAAGATGACTGGTCCTTTGTCCCAATGGGTCACAAAGAAAAAAAAAATGCTATAGGTTTACAAACCTACAAAATTCCTTGATATATAAATCATATGTTCCAAAAGGGCCCTACCTATGGAAGGAAAAAAAAAACAGAGAAAACTAAAATCTATCTATTCCTTTCTTTGCCCAATCATACACTCCAAGGCTCAAGGTTGCAGGCACCGGCAGCAATGGATATAATGATGATGTACGGACCATGGTGAAATGTCTGTGACTGTGACCACTAGGCTTGTTAGTAGGCTAGGCTATGTGCTGTTTGCTTAGGTAGAGGTTGCCTAAAGATGCCTTGCCCCTGTCTGCCTCAAATTGTTTGCATTGCGATGAAACAGACGAAGAGTGTCGGTGGGGCCGGCCGGATTCGTCACCATGCATCCACCACTGCGGTTGTGACACGTACGCCGGCCGCACGGCGCTAATAAAAGGGGGCAAAACGTATGGAAAAAAAAAAGTCTCACGTTTTAAGAGGGGGCAAAGAATATAGTTTAACTCAAGAGTCAAGACAAACCCAACTACCTATACAATATATAATTTAGTCAAAATAAGTCCTCACTTAACCCAAGTCAACATAGAGCTTGTTGCGGTGGATGAATAAAGGTTCAAATCACACCTACTAATCCGCAAGTGCAGAGCAGTAGATAGACTCTCGTTTAATGATATAGGCTCACGGCTGACGTGGTACACCGCGTGCTGGTATCATTGCCCTTGTCCGCCGTGTGGGGGTCCACCTGCTGCCACTCTCCGATCTCGGTCTCCCTCCTCTTGCTATATACTCCCAGCTCCTCCTCGCCTCCAAAATAAAGTAACCAGCTTCAGGGAAGGCCGCCGCCGCCGCCGCCTCCTGGGGTCTTGACAAGAAGTCAAGCCGCGGCACGCTTCCCCGGAGACGACCAAGATTTCCTCTTTCTGGGGAGCAAGAGCACCAACGCCATCCCGTAAGTCTCCCTCCTCATGCTGTTCCCGCCCCAGAACTAGCACAGAGACATCTTCAACATTTTTGTTCCTGGAGCCGAGCAAATCCCCGTGTCTCCACCTGTCAATGGCTGCCGTTTCCTGGGCTCTTAGTAGTGATTCGGAGCAAAAGTTGTCTTCTTGGGACTAGTTCCTGCACATCCCTCTCCCGGTCGCTAGTACTTCTCCTAGTAGTAACATTTGTTAGTACCTGAGGCTGTCGGGGTTTGATTGGAGCGAGGAATTCGCCAGAAGATCTGCGATTAGGTCCGTCCTGCTGATCGTCACTTGCTAAAACGAGCACGAACCGCATGGAGGGGCTGATTGCTTCACAATCTAGGCATTGCTGCACTTTTCCAGGAAGCCCCCCCTCCCTGAGAGTTTGTTGGAACGTACTGTACTAGTTGTATGGAAGCGTACCTCCTCGTGGCAAGCGTGCTTGGCAATACCCAACCTCATCATTATAGTAGTGTGGAATGCGTGCTTTTTTTTCTTCTTGTTGTCTGATCGACACAAGGAATAGAATCGATACCTTGATTGGTTCTTATGCCTTGCACATAGCACAGTGCCAAGGTATGAAATATCCAGCTTTTGTTCTTTTCGTTCATAGCGAAAGGGTGTGCCAAATGGAATATGTGGATTGAGTAAGACAGCAACCTCTTTTATCTGTCGCTGTTCACTAATGGACCACGCATTGCATCTGGGTTATGGGTGGGATAGGGCGATATGAGCAAAGTTAGGTTCTGGATGATGATTGCCAGGAGAATCCATGATCCATTTAAGCTTCATGTGGTGAGGGTTGATCAATGCTGGGATTACATTTTGTGGTTTCTCTTTCTCTTCCTTCTGGAAATGTGGAAAGTGGATATCATTATTGGCGCCTACCAAAACATTTTGTACCATATTTGAAATGATTGTTTTTTTCCATTCATGGTTTGTCTAGTGTAATCACCTAGTTGTTTTTCTTTGAAACGTTCAGTCCATATATTCATCTTATTCCTATATTTGCTTCTTGCTGTCTATATTTGTTCACCTCCTTCTTTCTTATTGTTTTCCTTTCAATTTACAAGTAAACACCCTATATATTTATTCTTGTGCACATTTCTATATATGTTCATCCTAATAAGGTGGCTCCATGTTTCTCTTTCGATAGGGTTCACACACTCATTGATAATTTGCCAACTTCTTCATAAGTTCAAAGTAGCCTCTGAAACATTTGGGCCAATATGAAGATAGCTTTTCTCATGTTGTTGGTTCTCTCCCTGTTTCTCGTCCCTGATGGGATCCACAAAAGCTTAGCTGCAAGGCCTTCAGTTGTGAGTATTGGGTCTATTCTTCGGTTGAACTCCACCACTGGAGGTGTTTCAGATGTTGCCATCCATGCAGCAGTGGATGATATCAACTCAGATCCAACAGTTCTAAATGGAACAACGTTACGAGTTGACACGAGAGATACAAATTGTGATGACGGTTTCCTTGGCATGGTTCAAGGTAGACCATCTTTAATACCGATTCCCTTTTTTATTTCACTGTTCAATACTCCGTGCTTCCATTCTAGACTTGTGATTATGATACAGTATTCCTTTCTTCAGCTTTGCAGTTCATGGAGACTGATGTTATTGCAATCATTGGGCCACAATGCTCTCCTATTGCACATATCATTTCATATGTCGCAAATGAGCTTCAAGTTCCTTTGATGTCCTTTGCATCGGATGCAACTCTATCATCAATCCAGTTCCCGTACTTCATGCGAACTATGCCCAGCGATCTCTACCAAATGGCAGCTGTGGCGGCAGTTATTGATTACTACCAATGGAAGATAGTGACTGCCATATACGTTGATGATGATTATGGTCGAAACGGCATTGCTGCTTTGGATGATGAACTTACTGCAAGGCGCTGCAAAATTTCATACAAGGCCGGGTTCCGTTCCAATGCTAAAAAAAGTGAGCTTCTAAATCTATTGGTTACTGTTAGTAATATGGAGTCTCGTGTTATTATCCTCCATACTGGTTCGGAACCCGGACTCAAGCTTTTGTCAATTGCTAATTCACTAAACATGATGGGCAACGGCTATGTATGGATTGCAACTGATTGGCTTTCTGCTTATCTTGATGCTAATTCATTGGTCCCTGCTGAAACTATAAATGGCATGCAAGGTGTTCTGACTGTACGTCCACACACCCCAAAGTCAAAGATGAAGAGTAATCTGGTGTCCAGGTGGAGCAGCTTAAGCAAGAAATACAACCACAGTGATCTTCGCATCAGTGCTTATGGTTTTTATGTTTATGATAGTGTGTGGACTGTAGCTCGGGCTTTGGATGCCTTCTTTGATGATGGTGGGAGGATTTCCTTTACAAATGACTCAAGGTTGCGTGACGAAACTGGGGGAGCTCTTCACCTTGAAGCCATGAGTATTTTTGACATGGGAAACAAATTACTGGATAAGATTAGAAATGTGAACTTCACTGGGGTGTCTGGCCAAGTGCAGTTTAATGCTCAGTTTGAACTCATTCATCCTGCCTATGATATCATAAGCATTATTGGGAATGGCATGCGGACCATTGGTTTTTGGTCAAACTATACAAGATTGCTATCGACTGTACTTCCAGAGGACCTATATTCAAAGCCACCTAATACTTCGCTTGCCAATCAACAACTCTATGATGTCATTTGGCCTGGACAGACTGCACAGAAGCCTCGAGGCTGGGCCTTTCCTTCCAATGCCAAGGAGTTGAAAATTGGCGTCCCTAACAGATTTAGCTTTAAAGAGTTTGTTAGCGAAGATAATGCTACTGGGTCAATGAAGGGCTATTGCATCGATGTCTTCACTCAAGCATTGTCATTGCTTCCTTATCCAGTTACATACAGGTTTATACCTTTCGGCAATGGTACTAAAAATCCTAATTATGACGAACTTGTACAGATGGTAGTGGACAATGTAAGTATGGACATGCAATTTTTTTCCCTCCTCCACATTTCAGCATGTATAATAGTGATCAGAGTTACTTTATCCTGCAGGGTTTTGATGCAGCAGTAGGGGATATTGTAATTACAATGAGCCGAACTAAAGCTATTGATTTCACCCAGCCCTTTATTGAGTCAGGCCTGGTTATCTTGGCTCCAATCAAAAAACATATAACAAGTTCTTGGGCATTCTTACAGCCATTTACATTGGGGATGTGGTTTGTTACAGGATTGTCTTTTCTTGTTGTGGGTGTGGTTATTTGGATTCTTGAGCATCGAATAAATGATGAATTTCGTGGCTCGCCGCGGCAACAAATAATAACTATTGTTTGGTAAGGATCTGGATGGCATCTTTTGCACTCACTATACATACATCTTGTTTTCACTTACAAATGTTATTTTTTCCATTTGTTCCCATGCAACATGTTCCACATTATTGGCAGCCTTAAACTGTGTTTTTCAACATTGACATTTTGTCCAAATGGAACATCTAGGAATGAACAAGGAATTTAAATCTTGTAATTTTAGATTGGTTAAAGAAAAGATGTCTGCACTCATAATCTATTTCACGTGATAATATGGTATATTATCCTCTATTTTCTAGTTTTGCCTGTCAAAGTACTTCTGCACACGTATTATTAAATGCCTGTCTGATGGCTTGATTCTTTCCTCTGAAATTAATGCTTATGATGTGTCTTATTCTCTGCAGGTTCAGCTTTTCGACTCTATTTTTTGCACATAGTGAGTAAACTAGCCTTTCCTGTTATGTCCTTTAGTGTAACTGACCCTCTGTACTGATGTGGCACCTCTACCCTTAATTTTTTTATTACCAGGAGAAAACACTATGAGTACTTTAGGACGTGGTGTTCTGATCATATGGCTATTTGTTGTATTGATCATTCAATCAAGCTATACTGCAAGTCTCACTTCCATCCTAACCGTGCAACAACTTGATACTTCTATAAGAGGAATTGATGACCTGAAAGATAGTGATTATCCTATTGGTTTCCAAGTTGGTTCTTTTGCCGAAGAATACATGGTCAAGGAACTGAACATCTCACGGTCGAGGTTAAAAGCTCTTGGTTCTCCTGAAGAATACGCTGAAAACCTCAAGTTAGGCCCTAAGAAAGGAGGTGTTATGGCCATTGTTGATGAGCGCCCCTATGTTGAGCTGTTTTTGTCAACTTACTGCAAGATTGCTGTTGCTGGCTCAGATTTCACCAGTACAGGATGGGGCTTTGTAAGTGCATTGAACTTAAGTTGTCTTGAAATATATTCTAGTCTAGTCTAGAAATATAAACTAAAACACATCTCATAATGCCTTCAAGATTATCAAACTGGAGTTACAGCATTAACTACAAGCGTTCCATCTACTGTTTACATAGCTGATGGTACACTCTAAGATCAGTTTTTCTTAAGAAAAAGAGCACATTCTCTAAGATTAGTGTTTCAGAAGTCTAATATCCAGAGCGTAGCAACCTTGTTTCATTATTTCAAACATAGCTCTTACAGAACTCACTCTATCAGGCATATCCAAGGGATTCCCCTCTGCAAGTAGACCTGTCCACCGCAATCCTAACACTGTCGGAGAATGGGGAACTACAGCGGATCCATGACAAGTGGCTCAAGACAGGCGATTGCTCAACTGACAACACTGAGTTTGTGGACTCGAACCAGCTCCGCCTTGAGAGCTTCATGGGCCTCTTCCTCATTTGTGGCGCAGCATGTGTCCTCGCCCTGCTCATTTACTTTGGCATCACGCTACGCCAGTACCTGAGACATGAACAGCCGGGATCAGCAATCTCCGTGGATGCAGGGTCATCGACATCGAAGCGCAGCCTCAGAAAATTCATTTCATTCGTCGATGACAGGCAGCCGCCACCAAAGAAAAAGCGGACCATGAGCCTCTCTAGAAGTTCAATGCCAACAACGCCAATGAGTAACCGTCCTGGTACTGATATTGATATAGAAAGCTAGTGCTTGTGTATACGTTTTTGACCTGGGATACATCATCTTTGGGCCAATCTATGTGTCCTTATATATAGGAAATTAGAGCCAAAGGCTGTGTAGCGGATTGCATTTGTCGGTTTTTAGCACCCCAACCGCCCAAGGATAAGTGGATAACAAGTCGTCCTTGAGTTTGGCAAAACTGTAAAATTGTATAGAGTCAACTCTTGTTCACGAATGATGATGGTGTTATGAATGGAATCTATGTTTGTTTCATTTTATTTGTTCTTTCAGATTTCTCTCATGAAGGGCGAGCTTGGTGCAAGCGGTAGAGTCTTACCGCCTGTGACCAAAAGGTCCCAGGTTCGAGTCGCGGTCTCCTCGCATTGCACAGGCGAGGGTAAGGCTTACCACTGACACCCTTCTCCAGACCCCGCACAGAGCAGGAGCTCTCTGCACTGTGTACGCCCTTTTCAGATTTCTCTCATCATGCTTTCGATGTATCTTCTGGCCACCATGAATTGATTGTACAAGTTTTTTTTTCTCGAACACATTGATTTCACAAGGTAATACCCCTGTCTAGAAAAGAAAGCAATTCTAGATGCATTATTGGTTAAAGTTGCTAAAGTTGAACCAAATATATAGATAAAAATATTAATGGCTATGACACCACATAAGTACGTATAAAAGTATATCTCACGTCAAATGTAACAATACTTGTTTGGTATCATAAAGTATTAATGCTTTTATATATAGTATATAAGTTGGTCAAACTTAAGATACTTAGTAGTGGTTAGCGTTGTGCTAGAGTTGCATTTTTTTGTGGACAGACAGTACAATCCAAGTTGTTCATTTGTTCGTATTTCAAACCCAAGAGATTGATTGCAAAGGTTTCAATTTTTTTAAACACGCACACAAACACACTCTCCAAGTCACTAAACAACCATCAGACATTGGAATTTTGGGGCTACTCCAGCTGTCCAGCACGCCCTGGAAAATGAAGAAATGAAAACTGAAAATTGATGGCATAATGAAAATAATATAGAAAAAATGACGACAATAGTTGGTTTCAGACAAAAGGGGGAAATGGGATATTCCTGGTACCCTTTCCACCTGTGCTTTCTTTATGGATATGATGATGAAGCGGACGTTGTGGGCGCGCCATTTCGGACCCTCCACTCAACTCTCCCATTGGTTCCTCTGCCCTGCCTTCTAGAACCTTCCACCGCCGCGCGCTCCCCTCGTCTGCCCCGTCTCATCCTTTGAGGGAGACCTTCGCCCTCGGCTGCCTCCCCGGCGCCTTCTCCCGGCGGCGAGCGGCCGTGCAGCTCCTCTCCGCCAGATTCTTGACGTCCGTCGCGCCGCCACCGCCGTCACTCGCCGCGAGGAGGGGACGCATTGTAGTGCCGCCGGAGGACTACGCCACTGCACGTACGTCGGTGTGCCTGCCTGCTTCCTGGCGCTGCTGGTTTCTGTATCTGCGCTCAGTTTCTTGCTAAAGCTGGCACCTTTATTTGCGACTGAATCTCAGCTAATTACAGCCTTTTGCTGCTAAGATTAAGATCTTTTTACTGCAAATGCTGTTGGTTCTAACTTGTTTATGTCTGCAACACAATAACCTTCTTGAATATTCACTGTTGATTGATTGAAATTCCATTTTGAGTTTCTCCGAGTAATCTGATCTGATAACATTTTGGGAGCAGCTGATGGTCTGAAGTACTATGATCTTATTGAAGGGAAGGGGCCAATTGCTGAAAAGGGCTCAACTGTGCAGGTAACGTATCACTTCCTCCTCACGCTTCCAATGCCCATTGCAGTTCCTTCTTAACTGAAAGTAATGCTTCTCAACTCTTAAAGGTTCATTTCGACTGCATATACCGTGGCATCACCGCAGTGTCAAGCCGTGAATCGAAGCTCCTAGCAGGGAACCGGAGTATCGCCCAGGTGATGTGGCAAACTGCACCTGATTCTTGTGTAAATTCTGATATCCCTGCTTTAGAACAATGAGAATTAAGATATTCGTGTGTCTTCTTCTAGTAGCCTTATGAGTTCACTGTTGGGTCGCTGCCTGGGAAAGAACGAAAACGGGACTTTGCAGACAATGCCAATGGGCTATACTCAGCGCAAGCGGCACCAAAGCCTCCAGCTGCCATGTACACGATAACTGAGGGGATGAAAGTAGGGGAAAGGTATGGAGGACTACTAGCACAAGTCAAGGCAAATAATTCAGCCTTTCCGCCTCTAGTATATTACTAACTTCATCTCTGTTATGTATATATATGCTGTTGGTCATGCAGAGGAGAGTAATTGTCCCTCCAGAGCTGGGATATGGGAAAAGGGGAATGAGTGAGATACCGGTACATGTTTTGATTTATTAAAATTTCATTGGTCAAGCAGATTGATTAGCACATTCATGTACTGAAGTTGTTTTGTTTGATTCCATGCTTCTTTGCAGCCTGATGCCCCCTTTGAACTGGATATAGAGCTACTGAAAGTCATTTCTCCTGCCGAAAAATGACCTTTTCTATTTGCATTCTATTTGCAGTGGATAGGATGACCTTTTCTATTTGCATTCTATTTGCAGTGGACAGGGAGCACTGAGGTACTTATGGAGTGTGCCAAATTTCAGAGGAATGGATTACATAATTTACTGACATTTGAGGTCCATGCTGATTAGATATGCAATTGTAATAACCTATGATTAGATGCATGCTGGGATGGTAGTTGCTGGGACAGGATTTTTTTTTTTTGTTCAAGACAGAAGTTTCTTTTTAGACAATAAGGAGAACTAAAGTGTATAAAATATTTCCCTCAAAGTAAAATACATGTAAAATTTATTGATTATATTGAAACAAAACTGGGCAATGAATATTCTCCGTAGTGTAATGGAGCATGTCTGAATATACAGGAAAAAAACGCAAAAAATGATCTGCCACTTGGTGAAGTGAGCTTTCTTGCTGATTCTCATCTAAAGGTCCTCAGGGCCATTGATATCCTGAATAAAAGAATAAATACCCTGTTGTTAGAAACATCAACTGTGCTATCAACTTGCTTCCTCATCAAGTTATGATAACCTTATATTGTCTAGGAGTTCTAATTAGTGTGAGCAGGTAATAGTTCTAGTATTGTTCTCTTTCCTTTTCAAAATTTGTCCTTGCATTCCTTTTGCTATCCAGAAGAGGAATGCTAAAATTTAATGACTTGTCTAGGAGTTCTAACTAGAGTGAGCATGTAACAGTTATAGTTGTCCTTTTTAAAGGGGCGTACCCAGTGCAGAGAGCTCCCGCTCTGTGCGGGGTCTGGGGAAGGGTGTCAGTGGCAAGCCTTACCCTTACCTGTGCAATGCGAGAAAACCGCGACTCGAACCCGGGACCTTCCGATCACAGGCGGTAAGACTCTACCGCTTGCACCAGGCCCGCCCTTCATAGTTGTCCTTTTTCCTTTTCAAAATTATCCTGAAGATAACATAAATGTGTCAAACATCAAATGGAACAAAACTGATATCTGTTTGCTTTAAAACTGCAAAATTCTTGAGACATCAACAGTAGTGACTCTTGAGAAAAAATACCTTGTTCTCAATCACTGCTCCATCTGGGATTTCTAGCTTGACGCCAGGTTTTGCTGTGATGGTCACTTTCCCCTAAAAGTTACAGAGAAGAAGTGTCATTACTCTATGTGTCTTCGTAAAGGAGTCATAACAAACAACATGGGAAAAGGAGCTGCAAATTGTCCCCATAAAGTTTTCTGCAACTTTTTAGCATGATACATGTGGTCTTCGAATAAATACATGAAACTTATCTGAACTAGGAAGGTGTTCTGCAACTTAGGAATATTATGAATTAAATGCTAGAGTCTGACCTTCTTGAACTCAGGACCAAGTTCAATTGAGGGATTTGATGGATTTGTTCTAGCTGAATTACGTGTAACAAAGCCGTCAACCAAGGTATATAGATCAGACTACAAAGCAAAAATAAAGGTTTTCATTTAGACAGCTAGAGAGCGCATTACATACTCAATTTTATTCAGCATAGCATACAAACCTGTACTAGCTGTAAATCTGATGTTGCCTTAACTGGTAGGAACCGGGACCTTGGAACGTTGATACCAATGGCGTGGTCAAAGAACTGGTCCAATAAAATATTGTTATTATATTTATATATAGTCATATAAAAGCATGGTGATGTACATAGTACTTTGGCAGTACTCTAATTGCTGCACCAGCTGCTGTTTCCAGCTGAAGAACTTTCACACCATCGACTTCCTGAAATTATATGTTATCCATTATAACTATATTTTTCTATTAAAATTCACACCAGTTATTAAGTTCATGAAGTGGCTCAGATGGAAAAAGGGTTTCCCAACGTTCACTCGTACCTTAGGATTCGGAATGATCTCCATCTTGAGTGCATCAGCTTCAACAAGGCGTTTGATGGCCTTCAAGTTCACCCACCTGCCAAACCAGTAGTAGCATTAGGTAACATGAGCAAGTTTGTTTAGAAGATATGAAATTAAAAATATGATCCTTACAGATTGTTGGTGGTGAATATCTTGAATTTCTCAATTGATTTGAACTCATTCACCTATGTTTAGAAAATTTTGGCAATGATCTCAGAAAAAAATCATACAATTACTTAGCTGTGATACTTATTATCAATGCATATGCAGTGCTATCTTAGAACTTACATGTGCATCAGGTACTAGTGCAATCTCCAGAAGCTGCACATAGAGAGAAGGTTATTGTCATTTAAACAGTAATCAGGCGTTAATGAAAAAAAATTTAAGGCCTGAACGGCTGCATAAACACTTTCCAAATAATAATACATTTTTTAATGTAATGGCAGGAGCTCTGCCTTTCAATTAAGATAGGAACAAGTAATAATGCATCAAATGACATTGCAAACTGGATAGCATAGAAAGACAAATTCATTGCTCCGGTAGCACAAGGAAACAACCTGAACTCTTCCTTCGTATGAGATCAGTGTGCCACCTTTTACATCAGCCAAAGTTTTCGGGGTGACTGAAAAGAGGTTGAAGAACTTACTTATCAGCCAACTGTCCAACTCCAAGTAATCTTGCTTTATCAGATAGTTACATACCTCCATGCAATATTCATTCTGCTTGTGGATCAAATGGTTCAGTATCTCTATTCAACAGTTAAGTACATTGCAAAGTAGCATGCTCTTTATTAACCAGAAAACTTGCAAAAGTAAATGGTAATGCTATTTACATAAGGATACTCATGTCAACAATAGCACCCATGTTATCCGAGTTTGCAATGAACACACTCTTTTCCCTGCAACAGGTTCAACAAAGAAAAGAATGTTATTATGTTAATGCAAGAAAACTCTGGATCAACAACAATGGGAGCTAAGGGTATATCCAGATTGATGCAGACCTGTGAGAGTAGTAAATCGAGCTTTCCACTGTTCATCAGTGATGGGAAGATATCACCATGGCCAGGAGGGTACCTGAAAATTTATATAAGGCAAAAGGTGTTGAAAGTTGGTACTAATGTTAGTGTTCATGCCGTGAATGTTCTCGTTGAGCTACATATAGCGATGGCTTACCAGCCATCCTTGTCGGTCTTTCCCTTGGATGGTCATGGCAAGAACTCGTCAGCTACCACACGAGGGTACTGGCTCTGTAATGATACAAATTGTTTTATTGCCAGATTAGCATATTTTCAGAGTCAAATTGGTAAGCTAAGGTAAAAAAAAAAAGCAAGTGACCAACACCTACAAAAGTTCTGCCTAGCGTACCTGGTTGAATGTGTGGATTTCAATGCTTGAATTCGCGTATTTCTCAACAATCTGCAGGACGAGCATAACCGTTAGCTTTGGGTCCCCAATAGGAAGAGGAAGAACTCGTGATGAAGAGAAAATTTACTTTCAAGGTGTCCTCACGGGTGTTGAAGGAGTTCATCGGAAGCAGCGGCACATTGCTGCCGTACTTCTTGTTGAGTGACTGTAAAAGAAATGATGCCACCAAGCGTCACCATACATACAAGATAGAAAGAAGATCGAGAGTGTTCTGAAGTTTGCAGGAACAACGCTGCATTAGTCAGTCGTGATGTTCTAAGTTAACCCACCTCGATCTGGATGACAATCAGGTCGAGGAAAGTAAATCCGCTGCGCACTTCGATGACGGATCTACATACAATTAACATTAGTTCCAGACAGCATTGTTGAGAGCTCTATGAACATGATGCTCATATTCAGATACGATACCAGCAGCCGCATATATATATGGAAGCAAAAGGCTAGAGCTTGATTCAGGCATTGAATTGAAACTAAACCGAAAGCAGACTTTACAGGGCATTCCTGAACTCGATCCGATAGATCTGGGCACGGCTTACTTGGGTCCGGTGCATCCCATGGTCGTCCCCAGGCCGCCGTTGAGCTTGAGCACGGCGAGCTTGTCGAGCAGTTTCTTGGTTGCCTCAATGTCTGCATTTATTTATTGCAGGGCAAATCAGCCTTGGCATTCACATTCCCGTGCATCAGAGTCAGGATTACGCAGCAGAAGAGTAGGCGTACCTTCAGGCGGGGATTCCAGGGTGTCGTACGGCAGCACCACCTCGTCGGTGGGCGTGTGGATCTTGGCCCACTCGATAAGCTCCTCGTCGCCGCTTCAAGTTCGCCGGCACGATGAGACACTGTCAGATCGATCGACATTTCTGGTCCGAGCAATTCTTCATCATGAGCTGATGGCACTTACCTGAGGTAGCGGCCGACGAGGCTGAGGAAGCCGGACTTCTCATTATCGCTGCAGACACCGCCAAGAAACCAACCAACCAGTCAGTGTCACCAAGACAGAGCATCAGGAAGGTAGAGGCCAGAGAAGAAAGAATTGCGATCTCGCTCATGGGGCCATAAGTACGTGATCTGAGAGCGAAAGAGTGCAGCAGACCTGATCTGCGTGAGGCCGGCGGTGGCTTCGCGCAGCTTGGCAAGCTTCTCGTCCGCCATTACTGCAACTGCGAGATGCGCGTCTGACGCCGGGAGATGGATCTGGGAGAGAGGAGGGAGACGGGGAGATCGGAGGAAGGAGAGGAGGTGTCGGTTGTTATAAGGCAGATCGATGGCGGGATGATGAACCACCCAAAAAAAAGGGGCCGTCGCAAGAGACAGCCCGTTACCCGCGGAGGAAGCGCTATTTTTATTTTATTTTATTTATTTTTTTCTCCTTATTGTTTATCTTAATATAGATGGAATGTTATCTTAGTAGGGGGGGAAATGTAGCTGGAATTTACCTTGGTTTAGCTTTCTCCACGAATTTGATCTGCGATGCTAGCTTGTTCAATATATTTTATCAGTGTTATAGATCTGGAAGAGATGGCATTCACCAAGACATGTGAGCCACAGCGACCATCAGAAATTCAGAATCATCAGGTTCAGAACTCGTGTTTGGTGCACTCAGACATCATGATGCCAAATTGCATATATATGCAACAATATCCTACCACGATTCTGCTCCAGGCAGGATATACCATTTGCAATGTCGGTCGGAAACACACAAAAAAATGGTTCACCATCCAATTCATCCTTCCACCGTGCATCCAACAGAGTTACAATTTCAGCATCTGTATCTGTATATACAAAGGATAACACATGTAATAACCAAAGAACAAAGCCAATGATTTCTGGCACACACTAATACACGTAGTATCTAACATTTTTTCCATCTACTCTTAGCCTATTGTTTTCTAGTGCCGACGTATACACATATGTGGAGGTAGTATTCAGGGTTCTTCAGGTTACTGGCGACCCAAAGGAACGGGATGTCCATGTCCAGCTCGATGCCTTGCACCCTAACCAGCTTCACCCTCGCTTTCTTGGCAGCACCCGCCTCTCGTGGACTTGCCAGGGCTTGTTCTGCCTCCTGAGAACTTCTTGAAGAGTTGGTGGTATCTAAACTGTCTGCAGCTGAGTCCAGTGCCCCCGCAGGCTTTGAGCTGAAGAACTCTGGAAGCAATGTTTGCAATGCATGGTCCAGGGTAATGTAGCTTCTACCTGCAACGTAGAGTGAACTACATGTGTTAAGGGAAACAACTAGCTTAGCCATACAAAAACATAAAAGTTCTGTGGCACCACATACCTTCAACCTTGCGAATCTCAAATGGCCGATTTATGTAGGACACACCTTCCCAGTCACTAACAGGTACTGCATCTTCTATATACTCAAGGTCTTCTTGAACATTGCGTACATATAATCGAACAGGGACCCTGCCTAACCATAGATTAATTGATCAGAGCCAGCAAGGTATGTGGGCATACCATAACATGGCATCACTTAATGTTATATAACTTGGAAAGTGTATTGAATGAAACTATGAAAAAAAAATCCAGATTATCGTATTAAATTCTTGTAACCACGTGAATGTTTAACATGAATGACAATATAAAAGTCCCAGAGCAAAAGAGCATACACGGTTTGCTAGATCCAGGAGATTCAGGTTCATCAGAATTTTGTTGACGTTGCCGCTCCGCGGAGGCTGTTCGTACTAACCCATCATCTTCGAATGGTCCAAGCTTAAGCCTGGTGGAGATATTTTTATACCCATCTACATTACCTAATAACAAATAACACAATAATGGTTAAAATGTGCTGGAAATGCATTTCAGAACATTTCACCAGCCAGAGATATGTTTGCCAAAGTGAGATGATGTTTCTAGAGGGTACCTTTCATTACAGATTCCCACAGAGCGACTTGATCAGCATGTGACATATTCATCACACTCTTACTGTTCCCAGTAATGATGAAGGTGGCCTGAAGAGAGGGGAAAAAAACCAAAATTACTACCGTCTCCTTTGTGATGGGACTTGGTGGTAATTTTGGTTCTCAAAACAAACCTCTTTCAGGGAATTCATGTAGCTCCACTTCACGCTATCTTCACCCTCGCATGGTGACAAGATTTCTGAGGGATATCCCCTAAAATGGACCTATAGTTGATACATAAGTTGAGTTTATATACAACTATATAAGAACTGAACAAGAGAAACGAACATGTGGTACCAGAAACATCAAGCTAATGCAGAAATTTTATCTCATAATTCCAGACTCCAACTGAAAACTGCCATGCATTAAAAAAATCCTTAAGTTTGTTTTTTCCATATTGCCCCCAGACCCCACTCATGTGGGAGCCTCCGGCACTGGGTCTGCCCTTTTTTTTTTTGCCCAGTCAAGTAAAGTGTCAAAAAACACCCAACGCTGTTCTTTTTAACCTAGCGACCTAACCATATAAACTGCGTGAGCAATCTTTGAAACGTTGATGTCTGTATGATTTCTATAAAGCAAGGGATACAAAGTGAATATCTTGCAGTAAAAAATGTTTCCATTATTTCAGATTGACCTAACTGGCCCTTCACTGAGCTGAATTGCTAACCTAGTAACTAGAGTTGTAGGAGTATGGTCCAAAATTAAGTCAAAAGTCCAAACAGAGAAAACTTCAGGGGTAGAGTTGGTATAAAATACATAGTTAATAATAATTCAAGCTAACAAAAATATGAAACATAATGTAAATAGTTTATGAAAGGAGATATATCAGTCCGTCTTTGCATATGTATATTACATCAACAAACCACAAATGACAGAGAACATACTACAAACCAATCAGGTACATAAAAGTACATATAAAAGTAGAAGTGAAAAATGCAGCCTTACTATTAGATTCCATGGTCTTTCTGGATCTGCGCATAGAAGGTCAAAAAGAACACCAATCGGCACATACCTAAGAGTGCAAAAATAAACAAATAAAATAAGGCAGTCAGCAACTTTAAAGAATATTGAACAATAGCATGCGCTTCCATTATTTATCTCAACAGTAAATGACCATCAAAACTATATGGAGAAAGTAACATATGTTACCATTTTAAAGGCAGCCCTTTATATTCAAACCAAACAGTGTCAACACCAGGTGGGAGCGCACTGCTGAAATGAGCCTTTATAACAGGTATCAAGAAGGGCAAGTACCCAATTCTTGGCCCCAAAGTCTGTTCAAGACAAAAAGAAGATACATAAATGAAACAGATAAGATTATGGAGGACTAACAGCGTATGCCAAAACTCCAAATATTTCTCAACACGAAGAACAGTCCTGTAAAGGGAAGTATAGGCCTTTCCATAGAAACAAAAGGCGAATAGTAGCTTTGCACTTTTGTTGTACTCAGGGTAGGAGGGGGTAAATAGATGAATTTTCAGTGAATTCCATAGAAACACTAGTATACACCATCTGAGGGCACATAAGATGCCAACTAAACAAGCCAAGGAAATAAAAAATAGAGTGCACACATGATTATCAGACTGGAATCATGCTCAGACAGGTATTAACGACAGACACAACGAATTCTCCTGTGTTGTAATCGTAACAGCGACGGAGCACACCAACCTTATATACTAAACCTTATCACTGGCCACTGCATAAAACTTTGCAGGGATCGGTAGAGCTAAATTCAACTCCTCACACAAATGGAAGGAGTAGGTTCCAGAAATTGACCCGGGAGTCATGACGACCCACTGATATTCAACTTCAAAATATTAATTAACCTAGACAAGATTATAAGGCTGGCATGAAGTTTTGCTTGGTTTGCATTACACAGTCGTGGGTGAAGACAAGGATTTTACAACCCGTAGTTGGGTATCTTGTACATGGGTTCAAACAAAAGATTGGCAAATCCTACAACAGCAGCTCAATTTCTGATGTGATGAGCACAAACGGCCTGTACTGCGCACTACTGTAGTGGCCTAGAAACTGAGCAGCTGTGATCTTAACTAACGTAACAGTTAAGCGAGGCAAGCAATCGGCAATGGAGTAGCACGAGGGAGAATTCCTATCCTGGGAACAAAGCGAGTTCGCAGCAGAAATTGCAAGCGAAGGGCAGGAGGCGGTAGGTAGCTGCTGAGGAGGGAGCGGGTCTCCGTAGGGGAAGGGGGGGCATACGCACGCATACCAGGAAGGGCGGCGGCGGCGGCAGTGCGGTGACGTCGGCGTCGTGGAGGTGGACCTGGAGCGGCACGGCGCCGGCCCAGACCCGGCGCGCCGCCTCCTCGGACCACGCCGCGGTCTCGTCGTGTGGGGCAGCCATTGCCACCGCCGGCGGGCAGATCTCGCCGGCTACGACGCTGGGCGGCCGGTCCCCTTGCCTAGTCCGAGAGGGTTGGGGGCTTGGGGCGGGGATGGCGAGAGAGACGGCGGGCGGAGGAGAGGAAGGCGAGCACGGCCGGGTTGCGAATTTGGGTCGGGTTCGGTCGCTGGGCCTGGCCCACCAGTCAGGGAGACGGGAGGGAGAGCCGGAGAGTTTTGTTCCCGGCCGAGGTCCGGAGCGCAACACGCACTCCTCGCGGGCTTGGATGCTCAGCTGGTGCCGAGAGGAGACTTCCAGACAAGCCAACAGAATGTGAAGAGAACATTCGATCTACTTTTAAAATATTTAGATATAATACTTGGTAATATAAGTCTAAAGACAGATAAAGTACTTAAAACATGCATCGGAAAAGCTTATTAAAATATCTAAAAAAATGAAACCATTGAAAAATATACGTAACGTCCAGATAAAACACTTGCAACGTATGTGTGAAACATATGAAACATCCAAATAAACACAATTGTAACATACGTCTGAAAAAACAGATGAAATAGTGGGAACATAAGCTTGCAACGAACGTGTACAACCATTGCAACATATGCAACATCACGATCTGCTTTTGTAATATCCACATGAAACACTTGCAGCATGCCTATGAAACATATGAAAACTTAAAACATAGGTTTCCAACATGTGTTTTTCACCTTTCTTTCGTACGGCGCAATGCAGATTGGGGAACGGCCAATTCTGGCCCGTCGGCGTCCGAGGATAATGGGAGGTCGCCTCGGCCAAGCCGGTGGCTGACCGGGCGACAGAGCTGCTGAGGATGGAGGACGACGGCCACAAAGCGGAGGTGGAGGCAAGGAAGATGAGCGCGCGGGCAGAAGGACGACAACGACAGTGGGGGAGATGGGAGATCACGTCGACCGTGGCGGAGGAAGGCCGTCGGTTGCGGCGAACCTCCTGATCTGGCCGATGGGAGGTCGCGCTGGCCAGGCCGGCGCCGGACCTGTCAAGGATGGATGACGACAGCCACGAAGCGTGAGCAAAGGCGAGGAAAGATGAGCGCGATAGAGTCGGGCGCGATGGATAGGGCCGTAACGACGAACATGTGTCTAGTTTTTTTTAATAGAGAAGCCATATATTGGTATAAATTAATGCACACAGAATAATCCGTAAGCGCACGGATATTATATTGATGTGTGCACTTTACCAGGAGTACCCAGTTTTATATCGAACTCGAGAAAACGTGTGTGAAAATAATTAAATCTAACTTATCCCAATTTCACAATCA
This sequence comes from Miscanthus floridulus, assembly GCF_019320115.1. Classification (NCBI taxonomy): domain Eukaryota; kingdom Viridiplantae; phylum Streptophyta; class Magnoliopsida; order Poales; family Poaceae; genus Miscanthus; species Miscanthus floridulus. The sequence goes on from NC_089586.1 coordinate 8,279,913, forward strand.
AGGTTAGATAATAGGAGCGTAGAGGAGACTGCTAAGGTCTTCTAGTTCTAACTTCGGTAAGCTTTGTCTTCTATTGTTCAATTCTAGGGATATTACTAGAGAAAACGCAGGCAGAGTATGTTTTCTATAGTAACAATGTCCTGCTAAGCCTACTAATGAGAGGTGGACTACAAAGGATTTAACGAGGCTATAAGAGTCACCCCCGCGAGCTAACACTGATCCGAAAAATAGCGTACATCCACGAGTAACCGAGTCTAAACACCACGCTTACACTACGAATACTACTTTAACCTATGAGCTACAAGGATTAAAGTACTCAAAAGAGAGTCGCAAACCTGAAAACAATATGAACAAGATGCTTACTTGAATTAGAAGTTGATTATCAGAGAAATCTCATAAGCAAGCTCAAGAAGAAATTAATTCCGCCAGGGTACAAGCCGTAGAGAGAGCACCGACAGCCCAGGACCCCTCCAAACTCTTCTCTCTGACTCTATCTCACTATCTCTAATACAAGACTTGATCCTAATGAGGACTAATCTTCTCTTGATTGCTAGCCTTGATCCTGGTGGACATATGAATTAGGGTTTCTGGCTTCTCAGCTCTTAGGATCAAATGAGGTTTCTACCCTAGAGGGTGGTGCAGGCTGGTATATATAGTCCAAAGAGTGCAATGTGAGCATTTAGATCAAACCGACTTAAAGAACGATGGAGATGCAATCCTTAAGGCGGTGGAGAATCGACATAACAACTAGGTTGATAGGTGGAGCCTATAGGAGCCGGGCGGCCCCATATGTCAGTAACATGTGTCCCGCTTTGGTGATTCGCCTTTTGGAGTCTTTTTAGAGTCTTCCCACGTTGATTATGCGGTGGAATTTCATGATTTCTTTTGACGAATAGATCCTCCTTGACAGTTTTCTAATTAAATCCTACTGAAAATACAGATTCACCAAAATGCGGTTTGAAGTTCGTAGGCGGTCTTATCCCTTTTCTTATGAAGATATAAGCGTTTGATAGCATGACATGCCGTGCTAACCGCTTCCGCCCAATAGTTGGTTGGAGTCTTGTATTCATCCAACATTGCTCTTACGGCTTCAATGAACGTTCGGTTCTTCCTCTCCACAATACTATTTTGTTGTGGAGTGTATGGAACCGAAAACTCATACTTGATTCCTTCTTCATCAAGGAACTCCTCAATGTTGGTGTTCTTGAACTCCATCCGATTGTCACTTCTAACTCTTTTGATCTTGACAGTAAACTCATTTTTGGCTCTTTTTGCAAACTTCTTGAAGATGCCATGCACTTCACTCTTATCACGCAAAAAGAATACCCAAGTGAAATGAGAATAATCATCAACAATTATGAAACCATATTTGTTACCACCAAGGCTTATATAAACGATGGGTCCAAATATGTCCATGTGAAGCAATTCCAATGGCCTTTCGGTTGTCACAACATTCTTGATGGGATGTTTAACTCCAACTTGCTTTCCCGCTTGGCATGCGCTATAAATCCTATCTTTCTTAAAAGAAACATTTGTTAGTCCAAGGATGTGTTTGCCTTTTTGAAGTTTGGCTAAGTTCCTCATCCCAACATGGGCAAGTCGGCGATGCCATAACCAACCCATGCTAGATTTTGCCATTAAACAAGTCTCAGGATTTACTCTATTTGATGTGAAATCAACTAGACAGAGTTTCCCTTTTAAATGACCCATAAATGCAATAGAGGAATCCTCCCTTCTATAGACTTCCACACCCTTATCCGTAAAGAGACAATTATAGCACATCTCACAAAGTTGTGAAACAGACAATAAATTGTATCTCAACGAATTCACAAGTCAAACATTGGAAATGGAATTATCATTTGAGATAGCAATTTTACCCAAACCCAGAACTTCTCCTTTTTCATTGTCACCAAACACAATGTTCCCACTTTGGTCATGACTAGGTTGGAATGATGTGAACATGTCTTTCTCTCCGGTCATATGATTGGTACAACCACTATCCACCACCCAATTTGTTCCACCAGGGGAATATTCTTACAAAGACAAATCAAGCTTTTGTTTTAGGTACCCAAACGGATTTGGGTCCTAGGGGTTAGTCACATAAAACTTGGGCACCTAAACACTCCTCCTAATCTCCTTCCTCTTTTGGGTACCAACATACTTGACTATAATTTTGTCATCCTTGCCCCCAACAACACATATAATCACTAGCATAGCACCATAGAAGTGGTGCTTGGGGCTTGGGGCCTCGGATTGCTTCGTCTTGATTGTCTTATCACTTGTAGGTTGGATTTTGGGAATGTAGACCTTGTTGTTGGCCTTACATATAAGCTCATCAAGAGCAATGCCCTTGTCGAACTTCGCACAAGGCACACCATTATCATGTTCCTTCCATTGGCCTTTCTATCATACCTATTGTAGCCAATGCCTTCCTTGATTGATGGGTGCCTTGATGACTTATATATAGTCTTGTTGGATTGCTCTTGACACTTACACCCATTCTTCAAGATCATCTTCAACCTATGAATCTCCTTATCTTTCTTCTCTAGCTCAACAAGGTTAGTTGCATATGCATTTACATCAACTTTATAGCATATTTTACAACCATTACTAGTGGAGACATTAGAGTCTTCGATTACCTTAGGAGAAGTTAAAGTGCTAGCCCAAAGAGTACTATAGTTTAGCTCAAGATTTCGGTATTTTTATTCCAAGCTTGTGAGGCTTTCTTGAGCTATACTCTTCTCACTCTTGAGGCTATCCACTAGATTATTAATCGAGGAATGTTCCTTAGTCATTTTTCCAATTGAGTCATTGGCTAAAGACAATTCAATGGTTAACTTTTCAACCTTTATCTTTTCCTCGACGATAGATGCTTCAAGTGCAAGGTTCTTGTCTTCTCTCTTTAGTGATTATGTCTCCTTGCATCTCCAAGCATCTATCCCTCTTCTTTAATTTCTTTATTAACATTTTTATTTTAGTATAGGCCTTTTTACCAAATTTCTTTATCATGGTTGCTTCAAGTTATTCTATGTTCTCATTACAACTATCATACTCATCACTAGAGGGGTCGAATGAGACATGTACCTTCTCCCCCTTAGCCATGAGGCAAGTTGAAGTGTAGTAGTCATTGTCGATGAGGTTAGAGAAGAGCCTTGGTGATAAAGATAAGTTGGGGAAGAGTTTTGGTGGTGAAGTCGAATCGAGAAAGATCATGGTTGGTGATGCAGAGTGGTGGATGGCGATGTTTGCGGCTCCCTTCTTCTTCTCATCAACACTTGAGTCACTATCATTTGACTCCCACTCTTAACTAAGATGAGCTTCACCTCTCCTCTTGCCTTTGTTCTTCTTGTCTTTATCCTTATCGTGCTTGTGCTTCTTTTTCTCATTAGGACAATCGGCTATGAACTGACCAGTTTGACCACAACCATAGCAAAACCTCTTTTTGTTCCTTCTCTTCCCATCACCGTAAGTCTTTAGGTTGCTCTTCTTCTTTATGAACATTCTAAAGTTTCTAATGATGAGTGCAACTTCTTCATCGGACTCTTCTTCTTCACTTGAGGAATCATCCTTCACTTTCTTCTTCTCTTGACTAGAAGATTTGCCTTCATGAGCTTGAGTTGCCTTTAGGGCTGCACTCTTGTTGTATCCCATTGCATTAGGATTTTGATTGTGAGCATTGATTGCATCTTCATCTAGACACTCATGATGCTTGAGCTTTGAAAGAACTTCTTGGGGGTGTCATCTCATCATAACCGGGCATTTCCATGATCACAGACACTAGCATGTTGTTCTTGGCTCTATAGGTTCTCAACATCTTTCTAGCAACTTTGTCATCATCCCATTCGGTGCTTCCAAGAGCTCTTATGTGGTTGACTAATGCCATAAGCCTATCAAACATGGATTGTGTTGTTTTATTTTGCAAGAATACAAATCTTTCCAATTCACCCTGAAGTAACTCAATGTTGCCTTTTCTCACACTCTTATCTCCTTCAAATGACACTTTCAAAGTATCCTAAATTTGCCTTGCACTTTCCATTCCATTTACCTTTCTAAACTCATCCGGACTTAGGCTTAACACAAGCAATGCTACGGCTTGTGCATTTTTATGGAGAATGTGCACTTCTTCTGGAGTTATCTCTCTATCTTCATCGGTAGAAATCATCACATCAACATCCACAACTTCCCAAAGTCTTATGGTAATGAGATGCATCTTTATCTTGTAGGACCAATCGGTGTATCTCGTTCCATCAAAGTGAGATGGCTTGCCAATATTGATGGAACGAGTATGTAGATGTGAACCTTTGATGAGTTGTCCATAGTCAAAGTTCATGTTTGAATATATTCGCTTTCCATGAGTATGCCCACCAGCTCCAATATCACTAGCGGCATCTTTGTTTGCTTCATTCTTACCACTTGTTGCATTATTCTTGCCACTTATTGCATCATCAACCTTCTTGATCAATTCTTCCTTCATCTTGCTCATCTTATCTTGCATCTTTTTCATTTCATCTTGGAAGAACTTGACTTGAGCAGCCATCAACTCTTCAGCTATCTTTTTGTCCATCTCGGTGGCATCAGCTTGCATCTTGTCGGACTCCGACAATGTTTCTTCTCACGCGGTGAAGTGCTAAAAGAAGACCTTGCTCTGATACCAATTGAAAGGATCTAAACATTGCCTAGAGGGGGGAGGTGAATAAGCGTATCTAAAAATTTCTAAGTAATCTCAAAGTCAAATGTCAGTGACAGTCGGAAGTCCTGACAGTTTAGGCCGAAACTTTCGGCACCCAGAAGTTCCAAGCAAATAGTCTAGAGTTTTGGCACCTACAAGAATTGCACTACAAGTGCTAAACCAAACTTTGAGTGAAAGATATCTTACAACCCCATTCTCTAGTGGTAAGGTGAAGTGTTGGGGTTGCTTATTTGATGCCAAAAGGTCACCACTTCATAGATCGAGTCCAAACCCTATGAGGAGAGTTGGGAAGGAAGACAAACCAACAAGAACAAGTATGATAGCACAAATCACAACAACAATAAGCACGCGGGACACAAGAATTTATCCCGAGGTTCGGCAACCCGACAAAGAAGCTCCTACATCATCTCGTTGTTGAGGTGACCACAAAGGTCGGAGTCTCTTTCACCTCCTTGCCTCTCTTAAAGCAATCATAAAGGTTACTTAAGTTTTCCACTAAGAAATCAAGTGTAATACAAACTTCTCAAGGCTCTTCCACAAGATAGAAGCTCTTGGGCGACACCTAGCCGGCTAGGGTTCCAAGAATCCAAGAGTAATAGATGCACATCCAACCGACTTGATGAAGAAATCAAGTGCTCAAGCTTGCCAAAGTGATTCTCTCACTCAATCCACTCTGCTTTCACTCAAAACCCTATAGAAATCGAAGATTGGAGCAAAGAGGAGAGGAGAGGGTTGCCTTGAATGCTTGGGAGCTATTTTGGATGATGGTTGGTGAGCAATGAATGAGTGGTCCTAGTTAGAAGAGAGGAGAGAGAGCTATTTATACTCATAGGCAAATCCAACCATTCAGATATGAGTCAGAAGTTCCAACAAAGATTGTCGGAACTTCCGACCCCTCTACAAAACACTGTTCAAGGCGCGGTCAAAGATGGTCAACACAGCCAGAGCCGGAACTCCTAGCAGAATGTCGAACCTTCTAGCAGTTAGGACTTCCAACTTTTGTCGGGACTCCCTGCGCACAGCCAATCCAGGGGGCTAAGTCTCAAGGCATCAAAACTTCCGGCGAGAGCCAGGACTTTAGGCACCCGGAACTCCCAACTCTCGTCAGGACTTCCGACAGACGAAGGTGCGCAGGCGGGCTGGCGGCTAAGTCAACAAGCACCGGGACTTCTGGCATCGAATGTCAGGACTTTTGACTGCCAGAACTCCTGGCTCACGTTGGGACTTCCGGCTACCAAAGGTCCATAAACTATATCTAAGTGTTCGTGAGCTGATTTTATGTCTCTCTTTAGATTTTATTTTTATGCTTGAGTACTTTATCTTCCTCAGACCACCTAAACTTGCATCCCTCTTTATAGTACGGCATACCTAAACAAAAAATAGAATAAAAATGCTTTGAAGAGCGCTTTGGGTTCATTCGCCTTTTGCACTTGAAGAATTGAGGGATACAATTTCATCTTAAATCAACTCTTTGAAACTTTCAAGGGACTAAAGCTACAATATATCTCATTAAGATCTCATTAGTCCCTAATTTAGATGTCATCAATATACCAAAACCCACATAGGGGGCAAATACACTTTCATGTTCCCATGTCGTGCCTAGAGATTCTTTTTTCTTTTGTTTAAAAGATAGAACCTCTGAACAAAGTCTGACTACCCTAGAGATGAAAAAGAATTGTAAGCAAAAGCTAGAGCACAGGGCTCCCCAATCTCCTTGTCTACTCCCTATGGTGAGATTATACCAACATTTAGCTTTTTCCGTCAAAGAGAAAGGAAAAAGCATCCATCGTAAGGTTTCGTCTGACATGCCTACAATACGCAAGCATGCACAGGTCTGCTCAAACTCATTTAGGTGGAAATAGGGATTTTCAGCATTTTCGTCCGAAAAGGATTGATTTTGAACCATGTTAATTAAACGTAGGCGTAGCTCATAGCTAGGTGTTAGAATAGGCTTTGAAGACTCTTTTGGCTGTAGGCTTGCGCTCGTGGGTGCACCATATTGGTAGATAGAGTGGATTCTAGATCCATGATAAAAAGAAAAAGAAAAGATAAAAGAATAATATATAAGGATAAGCTAGGTTTGAAGTTAACTCAGCAACCGTTTCTCCGACAACAGCGCCAGAAATGTTTGTTGGTATAAATTAATGCACACAGAATAATCTGCAAGCGCACAGATATTATACCGATGTAGCACTTCACCGGGAGTACCTAGTTGTATATCGAACTCAAAGAAACATGTGTGAGAATAACCAAATCTAACTTATCCCAACTTCACAATCAAGGTTAGATAATAGGATCATAGAGGAGACTGCTAAGGTCTTCTAGTTCTAACTTCGGTAAGCTTTATCTTTTATTGTTCAATTCTGGGGATATTACTAGAGAAAACACAGGCAGAGTATGTTTCCTAAAGTAACAATCTCCTGCTAGGTCTACTAAAGGGAGGTGGACTACAAAGGATTCAATGAGGATATAAAAGTCACCCTCGCGAGCTACCACTGAACCAGAAAATAGCGTACATCTACGAGTAACCGAGTCTAAGCACCATGCTTACACTATGAATACTACTTTAACCTAGGAGCTACAAGGATTAAAGTACTCAAAAGAGAATTGCAAACCTGAAGAACAATATGAACAAGATGCTTACTTGAATTAAAAGTCGATTACCAGAGAAATCTCAGAAGCAAGCTCAAGAAGAACTCGATTTCGCCAGGGTACAAGCCGTAGAGAGAGCACCGACCCATTTGGACTCCTCCAAACTCTTCCCTCTCACTCTATCTCACTATCTCTAATACAAGACTATAACCTATTGAGGACTAATCTTTTCTTAATTGCTAGCCTTGCTTCTGGTGGACATATGAATTAGGGTTTCTGCCTTCTCAGCTCTCAGGATCAAATGAGGCTTCTGCTCTAGAGGGAGGGTGTAGGCTCTTTTATATAGCCTAAAACATCCAAAGTGAGCCCTTGGATCAAATCGACTTAAAGAACGGCGGAGATGCAATCCTTAAGGTTGTGGAGAACCGACATAACAACGAGGCTGATAGGTGGGGCCCATAGGGGCCGAGCGGCCTCTAGGTGGGGCCGAGTAGCCCCACCTGTTAGTGACATGTGTCCCACTTCGGTGATTCTCCTTTTGGAATCTTCTAGAGTCTTCCCACGTTGATTACACGGCGAAATTCCGTGATTTCTTTTGATGAATAGGTTCTCCTTGACGGTTTTCTGATTAAATCCTGCTGAAAACACAGATTCACCAAAACTCGTAGAATTTATCAGTTTAAACCCCTAAGTCTACATTGGTGATCCATTTTATCTATTTATTCAAGTTATATTAATGATTTATGATGAATGTTAACTACCGTCAACACCGTCCGAACGGACGGATGCCCTGAATGAAGCATTACCACAAAACAAATCGAATCACATGATCTTCAGAACAATATTATCCAAATCAGACCCCCTACTTATCTGTTTGGATAACCACATATTTCAATAGTATTTTTTATTGTTGTTTTCTCCAGCAACACTACCTAAAACCCCAAAACTGTACTCCTAGAGAATGACATGTGGGGCCTACATATCATCCTCTCTCATGTTCTTCTCGCCGTAGATGCCAGGGAGGTAGCGTGGATGCAAGGCGTCCGCAGCAGAGGGCGGGGGCAGCGCTGCCAGGGCTGGCCTCGCCGGGTAGGGCTATCATGGAATCGTCCAATTATACAACTTCAAGTATGACTGTCTCGCTAAGAAGGTTGGCATGCGCATATCATCACTTATATAAACCCGGTAGTCCGTCGAGTGTTACGAAGGACCTTGATACCACATCAACAACAACTCGATTAAGCAAATACACATCATCATATACATGGAGTTTGCAGCGAAAATAATGTTGCAAAATTGAGTTCACAAATAAATAATACACTATCAAGTTGCAATCTGTGATAAGTTAAAACAACATAACTTCAAATTATAAGATGTAAAGCTATGTATCTAGAAAAATCAAAACATCTTATAATTTTATAATTTGAAATAGAGAGGGTAGTAAGCACGCATTTAGGGTTGTTTGGTTTGATGGCCAGACAAGCTTGTTTCACTAGGCAATAATCCAAGCTCTCAATTTTGACTGACTAATGGTCCATATTTATTGTATGGCAGGACAGCAACCAAACACCCCCTGGTTTGGGCCGCTAAACTTTAGTCCCTTCTAAATGGTTGTCCTATTTAGTTACTCCAGAGTTACTAGAAAGGACGAAAGCCCTTTTAGTCACATTTAGTCATAGTGTTTGGATAAAAAATGATTAAATGAGACTAAATAGGACTAGATTTAGGAGCTCCTAACTGAACCAAACAGCCTCTTAGTATGTTCTAGTACTAATTGTTTGGTATGCATTTATTTGATCTCACTGTATTCATAAAAGAATATCGGGAATCCGTGTTGCATGAGATTAGAACAACATGCCAGATGCCTCAAGGCTAGCACAGACATCACACCTAGGAACAAAAAACTATTCATAGCCAAGCAGGGGACTGACCTTCCCAATCAGAATGGTTCTGACTGACAATCCAGAGAAAAACTAGTGCAACGACAATGATGCAGCTGCACTATCAAAAGCATAGTTTGTTCGAAATAGTACATTGGAGTGTATTGATTGCTCTCAAGTGTGGCTACCTTGTGCAAAGAGAAATTGGATAAGATCCTAACACTGTAACACACCTCAGTGCAAAGATAAGTTGAATAAGAAAGAAAAGCATCCATCCATCCATACATATCACAGAAAGAATATGCACTTGAACTTGGGTTGATAAAACATGCCAGCTCGATCCCCTCGTGAGCATTGGCCAATTGTCCTGTAAAAAGTATTAGACGGGATCAATAATAGCAATGCGACAAATTCTTGAGCAACTTCAAGCTGGGGTTACCCTAGCCATCCGACAGCAAGTACGTACAGATCTACCCAAAGGCTAGAGATCGTCGACACGCAAAAAAGGAAAAGGATTTGTTTTCAACAGGTCTATATATTCTGATTATCCTCTCCCCTCCTTAAAGATGGCATTACAAAAGGCTTCCAGGAAGTCTTGACATCCCAGATGTGTAATTTTGACATCCTTAATTCACATGAAGTGAAATTCTGACTGCTCGCGTCTCTCTTGTGCGCCATATATGCATGTCCATCAAATCTCCTTGACCGTCGATCAACTGAGCGGGATCGCTTGTTGCTCTAGCTCGTGCCGTGCAGGCCTAGATGTATCAGCGAGTGGTGGGATCGAACCAAGCTTGAACAATGCTGCTGGGAGGCAATTAGGCGTATAGACGGATGGAGGAAGGGGATCGAAGGTGGTAGTCTGGTGGACCTCCGTGTCGATTTGGTGCCACCTTGGTTGCTCCGCGATGCTGTGTCCTGTGGGATACTACCGCCCCAAACAGATGATATAGTCGGATATGGACGACGGACAAGGAAACATCTGGCTGATAGGTGAGGCTCATGATAGACCAAACCACAAAATATTGTTTGTTTGCTTTAGAGATGTATGTGTTATAATTGGCCATGCAGCCCAAGCCCGTCGGCCTGGCCCAAGGCCTGTTTTTTGGCCTGGCCCAAGCATGGCCCGGCACGGAGGCTAGCGGGCCTGGGCTGGCCTGGCCCAAAGCCCTAGGCCATGCCTGGGCCTGACCCCAGGCATGTGGGCTGGCATGGCACAACATGCTACAGAGTAGTTGGCCCGCTAGCGGCCCGGCCTGCCAGCGCCCCCCCACGCCGTGCCCCGTCCCCGCATATAAGTGGCTCCCCTTGGCCCCCATCGCCTCGCCTCCTCAGTCCTCACCTCTCCTCGCCTACTCCGCAGTCAGCAGTTGCCTCACCTCCTCATCCACTCCGCTCTCCGCTCCAAACCCTAACCCTAATCCCCAGTTTCCCACTCGCTCGCCACCGTGAAGCCGAGCCCCGCTTGCCCAGTCGCCTCGGCCTCACCGGCGGCCGGCTCCATAGTTCGCTCCCAACCCTAACCCTAATCCCCACTCGCTCACCGGCTCACCGTGGTGTAATCTCTGCTCTCTCTCTCTCTCTCTCGCCCGCATCGACCGCATCCACGATATGGTGAATCTGAGCTCTCTCTCGTGATCTACTGATCTTGTCCGTCGTCCCCGACTCTGGTGACCTCGATCCACCTCTCCTCCCTTCTCCCTCTCTCTTCTCTCACTCTCGGTGAACTATGTGAGTTTGTGACCGTGTTCCTGTCCATCCCTCCTCCGCTGTTCACCATCGTTTCTAATCGGTCTCTCTCCTTTGGGTGGCCCTCGTCATCTCTAGCACTAGGCTTCGGTTGCGCAGGTACTCCGCTAACCCTAACCCTAACCCTAACCCTAGATTTGTCTTCTCCACTTCTTGTGTCTCTTCCACTAACTCTGGATCTATACCTCTATGGCTCTATCTCTCTGACTCTATTTTTCTCCTCCGTGCAGGTCGGTTGCCGATGCCAAGTCGTCCTCTTCTTGTGGCATAGACCAGGCACGGTGACCGTGTGCACCATTGAGGAACAGTGCTGGAGATAAGCCATCCGTGGTCAAGGTCGCCATGGTGGATGATGATGATGTCATCTATCCACTCACCGGCAACGATGACCTAATCGCGGTAGGGCTGCTCCCAGAGGATGACGACGACATCCGTGATGACGTTGCTATGTTGTTGGGTATCGATGTCGGTAGCAGCTCTGCTCTGATCGATCTGGACGGTGGCGACGGTGGTGGAGGGGTAGAGCTAGCACCGTCGGTGATGACGACAGGGACACCGGTTGGCTCCAACAACACAGATGGTACCTCATGCCTTGGTAAGCGTAAATCTGATGTCTGGGTTGATTTTGATGAGATCTATGAGACTATGAATGGTCAAAAGGTTCAAACTGCTGCTATCTATAAAATATGTAAGAGTAGATTGTCTGCTAGATCTTCTACTGGCATTAGCCATTTGATTAGGCATCAGAAATCTTATAGGAAAAAGGTTGATCATGCTGCTAGGGTTCAGTCTAGGCTTTCTTACAATCCTGATGGATATGTGCATAACTGGGACTACAATCCTACTGTTGCTCACTCTGAGTTGTGTAGGTTGATTGCTAGGCTTGACCTTCCATTAGGTATAGGTGAGTCACAGACATAGGAAGATTACATTATTCTTGCTCATAACCCTAGGTTTGCTAAGGTTTCTAGACAGACCACCACTAGAGATCTTGATAAGCTGTTTACTGAACGTCGTGATAAGCTTAAGAATTTTATGTTGCCTGCTGCTTCTTTTGTTGCTTTGACTTTAGACATTTGGTCTGGTAATGCTAAGGAGGACTATATTAGTGTTGTTGCTCACTATATAAATGCTGATTAGGAGTTACAGAAAAGGGTTATTGGTCTTTGGCTGATTGAGGTTAAACATTCTGGTGAAAACATTACTAAAAGAATTGCTACTGTGGTTGAGGAGTATTGTCTGATTGACAAGATTTTCTCTGTCACTCTAGACAATGCTTCTTCTAATGCTAGGGCTATGAACACTTTGACACCTCTATTTGCTTGTTACTTGGGTCCTGATCCTTCACCTAATCCTTTGGATCCTAGTAACCGTAAGTATAGTCTTATACATCAATGTTGTGCTTGTCATACCATTAATCTCATTGTAAAATCTAGCTTAAAGAGGTTAAAACCTTACACAGAAGATTTTAGAACTGCAATTAACTTCTTAAATTCCTCTAATCAAAGAATTGCATTGTTCAAGGAATACTGTAATGCTAAGGGTGTTAGACCTAGAAAGTTTGGCTTGGATATGGATGTTAGATGGAATTCTACTTACCTGATGCTTAAACACTTGGTTCCATACAAGAATGTCTTTTCTGTGTTCATTAATTCCCATTATGGTTCACAATTGTTGACTACAAATCATTGGTATTTTGCTGAGAAGTTACTGGAGTTCCTAGAACTCTTCTATGACTCCACTATTGTACTGTCTGGTGTTTATTATCCTACAAGTCCACTTGTTCTGCACCATATCCTAGAGATTGCTTCTCATTTGCATGTAAGTGAAAAAGATCATAATCTGAGAGCTATTGTATTACCTATGAAGCTTAAGTTCCTTAAATATTGGTAGGACATACCTCTGTTATATTCATATGCATTCATTCTTGATCCTAGAGCTAAGATGAGAGATTTCTTTAACGTGCTACAATTACTTGGTGAATACACTAGTTCTGAGTACAGTCCATACTATGCTGATATCAAAACTAAATTGTATAAACTGTTTAACAAATATGAGAGTAAGTTTGGTGTAGCTAGGTCTCAAAGGGTTGCACAACCATCACATCATATAGGTAAGAAAAAGCAGGCCTGGGGAAGAATCTTTGGCCGTGGATCAGGTGTTGTTGGTCCTTCCCTTCTCCCTGCCACTTCATCTTCATCTACTTCTGTTGTTTCTGAGCTATCAGCTTACTTATACAGTGACAATGTCACTTCTTATGAGGATGATTTTGACCTACTTCTATGGTGGCATGTGAAAGGATCAAGATGCCTAAGAGGGGAGGTGAATTGGGCTAATTACAAATTTGTTTGCAATAATCAAAACCTATGGTGCCTAAAAAATGTTTCTATTGATCTAACGCACAAAAGTTTAGCACCCTAAGTTCCAAACCTACTCTAGCATGGTAATTCTAGGAATGTAAATAACAAGTAATGAATTGCTCAAAGTAAATGCTTAAAGTAAAGAGAAGAGAAGGAACGCGGCAATGTTTTACGGAGGTATCGGAGAGTCGCCACTCCCCACTAGTCCTCATTGGAGCACCCACGCAAGGGTATAGCTCCCCCTTGATCCGCGCAAGGATCAAGTGCTCTCTACGGGTTGATTCTTTGACACTCCGTCGCAGTAAATCACCCACAACCGCTCACAACTTGAGTTGGGTCACCCACAAGCTACGTCGGATGATCACCAAACTCCCAATCACCACCAAGCCGTCTAGGTGATGGCAATCACCAAGAGTAACAAGCACGAACTCTCACTTGACCACGACAAGCCTAATGAGAAGGGTGGATGCACACTTTGCTACTCTTGCTTCACTAATGAGGGCTCTCTTTGGGATTCTCAAATCTCAATCACCTCACTAGGACCTTGCTCTTTTTGGCACTCTCTAAGGTGTTTTTCAGCTGTTGGAATGAGCAAAAGTACCCCCACACACGAGTAGAGGTTGTATTTATAACACTAGCTGAAAAACGAACTGTTATGTGCCTCTGCACGGTGACCGGACGCTCCGGTCATGTTGATCAGACGCTCCGATCAGTACACCCCAAACTCTAGTGGTTAAGTGTTGACCGGACGCGTCCAGTCATGTTTTCCCCTCACTGGAACCTTACTGATGTTGATCGGATGATGGACCCCCAGCGTCTGGTCACTTGCTGAGCAGTGTCCGGTCAGTAACCAGAACCTGATTAGCGTCCGGTCAGCATTGGTCGGACACGTCCGATCAGGATTCTCCCTCTTTGGGACCTTACTAGAGTCGACCGAACACTGGCCCACAGCGTCCGATCACTTGACCTCATAGCGTTTGGTCACTTTCAGACGCTTTCACCTTGATCAAATGAACTGACCGGACCCTGAGCCAGCGTTCGGTCACACCGGAGCCAACGTCCAGTCAGTATTTGACCCTCCATTCACTTCCAACTCTCGATCATATGTAAATGAAGTTTGCTCCATTGGATCAAAGGGCTATTTTGGAGCTACCTAGTGCTAGTTTTAACAAGTGTGCACCACACCTAACTCACTAGACTCACCTAGGTCAAGCTACCTGTTCATACCCCCCTTAATAGTATGGCCAAAGAAAAAACAAAGTTCTAAACTACTCTAAGTGTCTCTCCAACTCCAATCGACACTTTGAACTAGTCCATCCTTAACCTTGTCGTCCTTCCTTTGAAAACCAAAACGATTTCCATCATAAGGGCATGACCACCTTGATTGCCCAATCGATCGCCATTATCGTGACCTAACTTAATTGCCTCCGCAAAACACATGTTAGTCACAGTAATCACATATTGTCATTAATCACCGAAACCTAACTAGGGGCCTAGATGCTTTCAATCTCACCCTTTTTGGTGATTGATGACAATACTACCTCGAGTATGTAAAGAGATGAGGTTTTTAACATGCTTGGTTCATATAAGCTTTTGGCAGTAAGAACAAAAGTGTTAGGCAAGCTTATATGACCCAAGTCAACATGATGTACTCAAAAGATATGAAATAAGCATGAGTACAAGTAATGGAGCTCATTTGCATCGGAGTAAAATGCGGAAGCAAAGGCAAATGAGCATAGCACAAGTGATATGACATATAAATAATTCAAAGTAGAGAGCACACATATCATATATCACGATCACGTAGATATCACTATCACATAAATATAGTAGTAAACATGAATGCATAATGTATCACACACATAAAAACTCCAAATGTAATAGATAAGCTAATATAATAACTAAGCTCCCCCTAGATATCTCACTCCCCCTAAGGCTAACATACTCGAACCCTCTCCCCCTTTGGCGTCAAACACCAAAACCTAAGGGTCGGTCGGTGGAGCTACAGCGGACGAGCCGGGCACTGAGGTACGAGGAGTGAGCTAGAACTGGTCACCATCATCATTGGACCCTAAGCTCTGAGCTATCTGACCCTCTGTAGCTGGAAGTGAAGCTAAAGCAGTTTGGGCCGGATCAGGAACTGGAGCTGTTGTAGGCTATGCTGGTATGACTGAAGCAGCCGGCTTTGATGATGCCACTGAGAAAGGGAGCGTCTCTGTAGTCACTGTGATTGGTGTAGCTATAGAAGTACCTAGAACATGTAGGTATGGTGGAGTAGGCTGCCCTGTCAACTCGCTAAAGGTCGCTCCAAGACTCCTGGAGACTGAAGTGTCTGGCACTAGCAGTGACAACGTCTGTGCTGGTGTGAAGCCTGTCTAAAGAGGTGTGAACTGTGGGGCTATCACTGACGAAGCGAACCACTAGGACACTTGCTATGTAGGTGAAGCATACTGTACTGGTGGCTGTCCCTGACTCTGAAGCCCACTAGGCTGTAATGCTGGAGTCATCAAAGTGGTGGCAGGCTGACCAAGCTAGGGTGAAGCCTGTGGCGGTGGGGCCCTAATCGCTATCACTACATGCTGCATGAATCCGAGAAGCTGCTGCTGCATGAGAAGCTGCTACTGATGCATGGCCTGTTGTTGCTGCTGTATGGCCTGCTGCTGTTGGATAGCCTACTGCTGTCTTTGAAACTCATCCTGCCGAGTCTAAAACTGTGCGAACGTAGCAGTAGTCTCCTAAGCCTGTCATGCCTGGTCTTGCCTCACCCGCTCAAGTATAGCAAGAAGAGCAGGGTCTATCTGTGGGCAGGTGGTGCTGAACTAGAGCTACTAGCCTCATGGTCATGTCATCGTGGAGGCATCTGAGGAATGGGCTGGTAGTCATCATCAGAACTATCACTAGGGTCGCTCGCGACCATCCCCTCCTACTGAGCAAGCTCCTCCTCCTCTGTAGCTGCAATACCCCTAATAATATCATCCTGCTAGGCTACAGTCTCGGGCACCTCTAGACGACGGTGCGGCTGACTAGGTGCCTATGGTGTACTATGGTGAATCATCTGAGTTAGATTATAAGCAGGAAACTCTGTAGTGGCACCACTGTACTCAGCTAGCATCTCAGGTGGCCTAACTATGATTGCTTTGTGGATAAGAAATGTGATCCAGTGAGCATAGGGTAGCTGCCTGTGACCTATGAAGCCCTCAGCTATAGTGTCCTTCATCTCTGATAGAAGAAGATCTCAAATATCAAAAACTATCTGCTGCATCAGAGAGTTGAGAAGCCATAGCTATATATGAGTCAATCCCTCTCTATATCCCATCATCGGAAGTAATATCCTCCTCATGATAGCCTCAATCACGTGAGTAGTGGGAGTGAGATCACTGGGGTTCCTCCTCGACCCTTCGCCAAAGGGCTCTGTGAAACAGTGACGGACCAAGTCCGTAGGGGGCACCATACTGCCATGAGGGCATCTGGGAGGTGCGGTATGTCCATAGCAAACCTCATGAAGCCTAACTAGCTTCTCCTAAAGCCTGAGTATCTCCCTGATCCTAGTGCTCGTCAGTCGGTAGTCTTTGCCTCTGAATGCAAAGTGAATGTAGTTATGCTACGGGTCAATCCAGAGAGAAGCATAGAACTGATGAACCCAAGATGGAACATATAATCCGGTCTGTCCGATCAGATCTGTCAGCCCTAGTAAATAGGTCTCTAGCTGCTGCTACTATAGACTCTATGTTGCACACCCTCTGTGATCTGAATACTGCACCACTGTTAAGATAGGCATTATAGAAATCCTCCTGCAAAGGTGTGTAGAACCCCTATGATGCTCTCTCATCCCTCCTGGGTGGAAACCACACCTCAAAGTTCATGAACCTCAGCTGCTGCACCTGCTTGGCCATGGCGGTCCTTAGGTCAAGATGGGTCACTAGAGGCGGTGGACAAGAACCCCTTCGCTGAGTATCTACCCTCGGCATGACTAGAGCATGAGTACGACCAGAGCGGCGTAACTGTGGGTAAGGTGCCGGCTCTGTCTCCTCAGCCTGCTCAGCCTGCTCACCCTCCTGAGACTGTTGTGCTAACTGTGCCTCCTAAGTCTACTCTGCTGCTTGTGGCTGCTGCTGCTATGACTCCCCTTGAGGCTGATCCTCATCAATGGCAACACGTCATCCTCCAATCATGAGAGTCCCAGCTAGACCACCATGAAGGCGCTCAACTCGCTCAAGTGTAGCCCTCGCTTCTGGTGAAAGCTGATCTACAATCTAGACTCAACTGTGAGCACCTCCTCTATCGGCACGCTCTGCGGCCTCTACAACTGTGGCGGCTCTCGCTATCTCTGTATCTGGATACTTGCACTTCCTTACTGCCATCTTCTTTGTCGCCTTGCCTTTTGGATCTACAGGCTGGCGAGGCGGGGGCCTTGGATCCTCATCACTAGGACCACCCCCGACATTCTTCATACGAGCCATCTGATGGATCTAAGAAGAATCAACTGCCGCTGACAAAGATCAATTGTCACTTCTGAGGCTTGGCCTCGTTCCGTACTCACGAGCTTGGCCCCGAGTTAACTGACAACTACCACTAACACCTCAACGGCACCGATTCGCTGCACGATGGAATAGATAGAATATACAAATAATTTTAATTATTCATCTAGAGATACGAAACCCTAATAGAGCAAGCAATTAGGTACGAAATTGAAACGTGGGCTTGCTACCTGACGAACCTGCGAAACGGTGAGAAGAGGTACGAACGGGGAACCACCGGATCGGCGAGGCTAGGGTTTGTTGGTCGACGAGATGTGAAGGCCAAGTGATGCAATGATGGCCCTAGAGCTTTGCTATGGCAAAGGTGGCGCTAGGGCAGAGGCTCAGCGGCGTTGGAGAGGCTGTGCATGGGCACATCGGTGCTAGGGCAGCACAGCACAGCGACACTAGGGTAGCACAGCACGGCGGCGCTAGGGCGGCATAGCACGGCGACGTAGGGTCGCGACTGTGGTGGCACGGGGAGCGGCGGGCGGCGCGCGACAGGGCACGACGGTGCATGCACATAGGGTGGCGCTACGGTGGTGTGCGGGAACGGCGCAAATGAGCACGGTGCGGGGCATGCAGTAGCGCGGGGAACTACGGTGGCACGGGGAGCTTCGGCTGCTAGGGTTAGGAATCCGGTGAAGACGGCGCGGATGCGGTGTAGATGCGGAGCAAGGGTCATGGCTCGACTATAAAGGGGTCCCCCATGGGATGAAATAGGAAACAGAGAAAGAGTTCTCAATCCGCATGATTCCTATTGACCGGACGCTCCGGTGGCAGCGACCGGTCACTGTGTAGGGTCGAGATGGTGGACTAGAGGGGGTGAATAGTCTTTTCTAAAAATAATCGCGTTGGCTAACCGAAACAAGTGCGAAATTAAAATGATCGGTTTAGCCAAGACTACACCCCTCTATCTATGTTCACTAGCACCTTCCAAAGATACTAATCAAGCAACAAAGGTGCCGGGCTAGCTAGAGCTCACCTAACCAATTCTAGGAGCAAGGTCACACAAACCTATGCCACTAGTACTTTAAGCAACAAGAGAGCTCCTACACATGCTAGTAAGCAAAAGCACAAAGCCACCTAATGTTCACTAGCAATGCTCAATAACAAGGCAACCAATGCCAAATTAGAGAGTGTAAATACTTAGCTACACAAGCTAAGCATAGTGACTAACAAGGTTACACAAACCAAATTAGCCACGCAAGGGAGCTACTTCTATGCTACACAAGCAAGAAGGTAACTAGTAAGCTACACAAGCTAACTAATTACAAAAGCAACTACACAACCACAATGTATATGAAAGTAATTACAAGCTTGTGTAACGAGGATGCAAACCAACAGGGGGAACAAGGTTGACACGGTGATTTTTCTCCCAAGATTCACGTGTTTGCCAACATGCTACGTCCCCGTTGTGTCGACCGCTCACTTGGTGGTTCGACGGCTAATTAGCATCACCCGCCAAGCCCACACGTCGGGCACCGCAAGAACCTATCCCAAAAGTGAGGGTAGCTCAATGACACGCTCAACTAGAGTTGCTCTTCGCGGCTCCCACGGGGCGAGCACAATGCCCCTCACAAAGCTCTTCTCCGGAGCACCGCACAAGCTTCTTGCGGGCTTCGACAGAGACCACCACCAAGCCATCTAGGAGGTGGCAACCTCCAAGAGTAACAAGCACCACCAGCTTACAACTCGATCACCTAGTGCCACTTGATGCAACCTCATGATGCAATCGCACTAGAATCGCTCTCTCACACAATCGAATGATAACTATCAAGTATATGTGAGATGGAGGGCTTCCAAGTACTACACAAGCCACCAAGGCTCTAGTGTGCTCAGCTGCCGGCCCAAGGCCAACCATGGCTTCTATTTATAACCCCATGAACAAATAGAGCCATTACCCCTTCACTAGGCAAAATTCGGGACGACCGGACACTCTGGTCAGATCGATCGGATGCTGGACCTCAGCGTCCGGTCGTGCGATGCACGCCATGTGTCCCCTGCTTCAAATACCGTTCGCCCAATCTCAACGGTCATCTGATGACCGGACGCTCCAGCTTGAACTGACTAGACACAGCAACCCCAGCGTCCGGTCGTTTCCAGTAAGGTACCAGACATGACCGGACGTGTCCGGTCGGTCGTGATCGGACGTAGCACCAGCGTCCGGTCACCTCTAGCAACACTGCTCTGCATGCGTCATCACACGTCACCCTAACTAGACACATACGGCCAGCGTCCGGTCACTTCCAGCACCAGCGTCCGGTCGATGACCTACACCTACCCGTTGACTGCCACTACTGATCGGACACTGGAACCCAGTGTACAGTCACTACGTGACCAGAGTCCGGTCGACTCTGTGGGACCTCTCTTTTCTATATAGGGCGTCGGTGGCACCGTCAGACTGTCCGCACTCTACGGGCGAACACTCCGCCGGTGGAGTTCCTAACCCTTGTCACCTCCGTTCCATCGCCGAGTTGATCTACATCAACTTCAACTTCATCTCCTTTGGAAATGTGCCAACACCACCAAGTGTACACCTCTATGTGTATGTGTGTTAGCATTTTCACAATCATTTTTTAAGGGATTAGCCACTCAACTTGCCACGCCACTCAATCCTAGCGATGATGCAAAGTTAGATCACTCGAGTGGCACTAGATGACCGATATGCAAATAAGTTTGCCCCTCTTAATAGTATGGCCATCTATCCTAAACCCAGTCATCAACTTCTCTACACACCTATGACCGGTGAAATGAAATGCCCTAGGTTATACCTTTGCCTTGCGCATTCCATTCTATCTTCTCCAATGTCGATGCAACACATGCACCAACACGATCAATAATGATATGATCCACTTCATATCATCACATGATCATATTGGTTCATCGATCTTGACTTCACTTGCTTTTCACCGTTGCCTTCGTCCATCGATGCCAAGTCTTGCTTAAGCTTCACCGCCACGCGGTCCATCGCTCCAAAGCCTCCAACTTACCCTTCACGCTTGCAACCGGTCCATCAAGCCAAGTCTTATCTTGATCTTCTCCACCTTGGTCACATGACTCAATGTCATGTCTCATGTGCAATGAGCTCCTTCATCATCACATGTGTGAGCTTTGCAACATCTCCAAGCCATTTTCACCTTCATGGCATATGTTGCTCACACACATGTACCTATGGACTAATTACCTGTGTATCTCACATAAACATAATTAGTCCACCTAGATTGTCACTCAATTACCAAAACCACACAAGGACCTTTCACACTGCCACCCAGTGTCTGGTCGATTCCAGAGAGGTCCAATCTCTCTGGAATCACGACCGGACGCGTCCGATGGACACCTACCGGACATAGCCAGAGTATGGTCAATACAGCCTTCATCTTCTCCACATGATCAGACATCGAAGCGCCTTCTGACCAGACACTGAAAGCTAGAGTCCGGTCACTCCTTTGCAGCAAGTTCACCTCCTATGAACTGACCGGACGCTGAACATCAGAGTCCGGTGCAGCATTCGGTCACTCTTTTTCCAACAAATCTTCAAAGTTCTTTGTGCTGCCTGTTTCCAATCAAGTCCCAACTCAAATAAGATCCAAATAAACACCAATTGGGACAGATGTGAGTGACCTCTCTCAAACCCTCATGTTTTTCAAAAAATATTTTGCCTTAGGCTATAATTCTTTTTAAGAAAATAGGCAATAAGAGGGCAATTTGAAGACAAACGACAAAACAACATTCATGCATATGCAATGCAATACTTGTAAGTAAATCTAGTTGCTTGTCAAGTTTGATCCAAGTTTAAGCTTCTTCACATGCTTTTCGGTGGTTATCTTAACCATGTTAGACAAGCCCTATATGCATTATAAAACATTAAACATGTTGTATATTACAATGCAATGCAAGGGACAACACAAGCTCATTTTTTAGTGAAGTTACTAAAATCAAGCACATTGAGCTCATTCCGTAATCTACAAAATGTTGCCTCATCTAGTGGTTTAGTGAAGATATCCACCAATTGATCCTCGGTCCTTACACCTTCTAATGATATATCATTCTTTGCAACATGATCTCTAAGAAAGTGATGACGAATATCTATGTGCTTGGTGCGAGAGTGTTGAACCAGATTATTTGCAAGTTTTACCGTACTTTCATTGTCGCACAAAAGAGGTACTTTATCTAGAACTACACCATAGTCTAGCAAAGTTTGTTTCATGTAAAGTATTTGTGCACAACAAGCACCCGCGGTAATGTATTCTGCTTCAGCGGTGGACAAAGCCACACTATTTTGCTTCTTGGAGAACCAAGACACAAGTGATCTACCAAGCAAATGGTACCCTCCGGATGTGCTCTTTCTATCAACTTTGCAACTGGTATAATCTGGATCGGAATAGCTAACTAATTTAAATATAGCTTCTTTGGGATACCAAAGGCCAATGCTTGGTGTGTGCTTAAGATACCTAAGGATTCTTTTTATGGCAATCAAATGAGTTTCCTTAGTGTTAGCTTGAAATCTAGCACACATACACACACTAAACATGATGTCGGGCCTAAATGCGGTCAAATATAACAAGCTACCAATCATAAAGCGGTAGAGAGTTTGGTCAACCAGGTTACCTCCCTCATCTAGGTCGAGATGTCCATTAGTTGCCATTGGTGTCTTGATCGGCTTACATTCATCCATCTTGAATCTCTTGAGAAGATCATTAGTATATTTCTCTTGAGAGATGAAAATCCCTTCTCTCATTTGCTTGACTTGAAAACCAAGAAAGAATGTAAGCTCTTCAATCATTGACATCTTGAACTCCTTCGACATCAATTCACCAAACTCTTTGCATGAGTCTTCATTTGATGATCCAAAGATGATATCATCAACATACACTTGACAAATGAAGATATGCCCATCAAGCTTCTTAGTGAATAGTGTGGTATCGACCTTTCTAATTGTGAAGCCCTTCTCAATGAGAAAGTCCCAAAGGCGCTCATACTAAGCTCTTGGGGCTTGCTTAAGCCCATATAATGCATTAGACCACCTATAAACATGATTAGGATATCTAGGGTCTTCAAACTCAGGAGGTTGATCAACATAGACTAGTTTATTAATAAAGCCATTTAAAAATGCACTTTTCACATCCATTTGATAAAGTTTCATTTCATGATGTGATGCATATGTAAGGAGGATACGGATAACTTCTAATCTTGCAACCGGTGCAAAGGTCTCTCCAAAATCCAAACCTTCAACTTGACAGAACCCCTTTGCCACTAGTCTTGCCTTGTTCCTCACAACAACGCCTTGATCATCTTGCTTGTTTTGGAACACCCACTTTGTTCCAATGACTCTTGCACCTTTTAGCCGCTCTTCAAGAGTCTAAACTTCATTGCGGGTGAAGTTGTTCAACTCTTTATGCATTGCATTTATCCAATCCAAATTTTGAAGAGCTTCTTCTACCTTAGTAGGCTCAAAGCAAGAGACAAAAGAGTGATGAACAATAAATAAAGCAAGTTTTTGTGAGTGAGTCATTACACCCTTTGATGGATTCCCTATGATGAGATCTTATGGATGATCTTTTAGTTGAGGTGTATTTCTTTTATTGACCACTTGAGGAGGAAGTTGTGGAGCATCAACATCTTGTGCTTGTACCACCATTTGATCATGGGAGACATGAGTGTCTTTATTTTCTACTCTCCTATCTTTTTCACCATCTTGTGGCACACTTGATGCAGAAAGTGGATCAATCACTTGTATATCATCTTCATCATCTTTAGGCTTGATGTCTCCAACCTGAATGTTCTTCATAGCCTCCCTCAATGGTTCATCACCTACATCATCAAGATTCTCATGTGCTCTTCGGGAGCCATTAGATTCATTAAATTTAACATCATATATTTCTTCAACCAAGCCGGTGGCATGATTAAATACTCTATATGCTTTGGACTTTGATGAGTAA
This sequence comes from Miscanthus floridulus, assembly GCF_019320115.1. Taxonomy (NCBI): domain Eukaryota; kingdom Viridiplantae; phylum Streptophyta; class Magnoliopsida; order Poales; family Poaceae; genus Miscanthus; species Miscanthus floridulus. The sequence continues at coordinate 8,303,643 of NC_089586.1, forward strand.
CCAACAAGAAAACCAATATCACAACGTCTTTGAAACTTCCCTAGGTGTTGTCGCTTCTTGTAGATGTAGCATTTGTAACCAAACACCCTAAAGAAGGAGACGTTTGGCTTCTTCCCATTGAGCAACTCATAAGGTGTCTTGCCAAGGAACTTTTGAAGGAATAGGCGGTTGGATGCATAGCATGCGGTGTTGATTGCTTCTGCCCATAGAGCTTTAGGGGTGTTGTACTCATCAAGCATTGTTCTTGCAAGAGTGATCAATGTCCAGTTCTTCCTCTCAACTACACCATTTTGTTGAGGAGTATATATTGCAGAGACCTCATGCTTGATCCCAACTTTATCATAATAGGCTTCTATGTTTGTGTTGTCAAATTTCTTCCCATTGTCACTCCTTATCTTCTTAAGCTTCACTTCAAATTCATTTTGTGCTCTCTTGGCAAACTTCTTGAAACAAGATGCAACCTCAGATTTGTCATGAAGGAAGAATACCCATGTATACCTTGAATAGTCATCAACAATCACAAGACAATAAATATTTCCTCTCAAACTCTTCTATGTTGTTGGTCCAAATAAATCCATATGAAGGAGTTCTAGCACTCTTGCGGTTGACATGAAAGCTTTTGTTGGATGGGTATTTGCAACTTGCTTGCCGGCTTGACATGCACTACAAAGCTTGTCCTTCTCAAACTTCACATCCTTCAACCCTCTCACCAAATCATTCTTCATTAGCTTCTTGAGTGAGCTCATCCCAACATAAGCAAGTCTTCTATGCCATAGCCACTCAAGTGTTGTTTTGGTGAATAGGCATGTCTTCAAGTTTGCATCTTCGAAGGTGAAGTCCACTAGATATAGGTTGTTGTATCTAAATCCTTTGAATATCACATGATCATCATCCTTCTTGGATACAACAACCTCCTTCTCGGTAAACAAGTATTGGAAGCCAAGATCACATAATTGTCCAACAGATAGCAAGTTGGAACTCAATGAAGCAACATATAGCACATTGAAGATAGAATGATCATTTGATATGGCCTCTTTGCCCAATCCTTTGACCTTGTCCTTTGAGTTATCTCCAAATGTGATTCTTTCTTGTCCATCTACTTCTTCATCTAGTGAGGTGAACATACGAGGATCACTGGTCATATGTTATGTGCAACCACTATCAATAACCTAATGACTTCCACCGGTCTTGTAGTTCACCTATACACAAGAGATCAAGCTTTAGGAACCCAAACTTGTTGAGGGCCCTTCACCTTCTCAACAAGTGACTTTGTAACCCAAATTTTCTTAGGCCTATTCTTGTTGGGAGGACCTAAGAACATGACTTTCATCTTTCCACTAGAATTATTTCTAAGCATGTAGTGAGCATTGAAGGCAAAAGGTCTAGCATGCTTGGGCAAGGGTTGTGGTGGTGGAGTTTGACACTCATGAGCAAAGTGGCTTTCTTGTCCACACTCAAAACACTTCTTTGGTTTTGGCTTTTGTTGTTGTTGAGCTTGAGCCTTCTTCTCTTTGTTTGCCATGTACCCAATGCCACTTCTATCCATCTTCATGACGGTGTTTATTAGTAGCTCACTTTGAAGATACTTGCCTCTTGTGAACTTGCTCAATCCAATCTTGAGATGCTCTTTCTCCAACTTAAGCTTCTTGTTTTCTTCCTTAAGAGCATCACTGTTCTTCTCTTCCTTGAGCTTCTTGTTTTCTTCTTTGAGCTTCTCATTTTCAAGCATCAACTCACCATCATGATTAAGAGTTTCTAGCACAATGGTGTTGTGGCTTTTGATCTCTTCAAGATCTTTCTTGAGCTTTGCATTATCATTCTTGAGCTTGACAAACTCATCATAATCATCGGCCTCAACCACTTGCTTGCCCTTGCTACTAGAACTTTGCTCAACGCTCTCAATGATCAAGTCATCACATGATGTAGCTATATCAATCTTAACAACATTGTTAGTAGCATCATATGGCTCATTGGATAAGAATTCGTGAGCAATAACAAAATTATCATGATTAACCTTAAGAGTAGTATATTCTTCTCTTAGCTTGTTGTGGCTAGTGATGAGCTCATTATGTGTCATCTCAAGTTTATCATGTTTTTCTTTAAGCTCTTTCTTAGAAGATTTGAGCTCCTTGAGTTTGGATGATATAGCATCATTTGCTTCTCTAAGCTCAACACTAGCCTTTTCCGCTATATTACATTTGGCTAAAAGAGAGTCATTTTTAGCTTCTAGCTTTTCATTTTTAGCTCTAGTTTTTATAATGATCTTAGTGTATTGTTTTAGCAATCTAGCAAGATCATCATAAGAAGGTGATTCATATTCATCATCATCACTATCGCTATCATCATCACTAGCATGCTCATCATCACTACTATCATCATTATTAGATACCTTGCGGTCACCCTTAGCCATAAGGCATAGGTGTGTAGAGGATGATGGCGGTGGTGGCAATGAAGATGATGAAGAGTTGATAACAATTGCGGCCACCTTCTTGTTGTCACTATCATCATCAGATGAGACACTAGATGAATCAATGTTCGTGAGCCAATCACCGACAATGTATGCCTTTCCACTCTTCTTCTTCTTGTGGAAGTCCCTCTTCTTGCCATCTCTCTTCTTGTATGGCTTGTTCTTCTTCTTCTCTTCTTCTTCATTGCTTGAGTCATCTTTCTTGCCCTTATATTTGTTCTTGAACTTGTCTTTCTTGGGCTTAGTGCATTGGTGTGCTAGATGACCAAGTTCTCCACAATTGAAGCAATCCATCTTGAAGATTGGCTTCTTTCTAGAACTAGTGAAGAACTTCTTCTTCTTGCTATCAAACTTGATGCCACTCTTGTTGAGCTTCTTTAGCATCTTGGCGGTCTTCTTCACTATGAGAGCAAGACTTTCATCATCAACTTCATCATCACTTGAGCTCTCATACTCAAGTCTTGCTTTACCCTTCTCTTGACTAGCTTTGAATGCTAAGTCCTTATTTTTCTTCTTGGTAGAGGATGAGCCATCTTCTGGTGTGATGTGCATGTACATCTCATGAGCATTGATCTTTTATAAGATTTGTGTCGGTGTAGCGCTGGAAAGATCACCTTAATGAAGCACGGTCACAATATACCCATATTTATCAATGGGGAGCACACTCAAAATCTTTCTTACAACATCAGATGGTTGCATTTGAGTGAGTCCAAGCCCATTGACTTTCTCTACAAGAACATTCAAATATGAATATATCTCATTAGCACATTCTTTAGGAAGCATTTCAAAAGAGTTGAGCTTTTTCATGATAAGATGATAGCGTTCCTCACGCTCACTCTTAGTTCCCTCATGGAACGCACAAACGTCCGACCATAGTGCATGGGCATCTTTGTGGTTCCTCACCCAATTGAACATATCTTTGCAAAGGCCTCTAAAGATGGTATTTTGAGCCTTTGCATTCCACTTCTCGTAGTTCACCTCATCGCCTTGTAGGTGAGTAGCATCCCAAGGTTTTAGAAAGCCTTGTGAGGTGGCTCTAAGAATACCAACATCTAGAGCTTCTAGATACGCCTCCATGTGAATTTTTCAATAAGGAAAATCATCTCCCTCAAAGATAGGAGGAGGTCCATCCCCATGAGACATCTTGCCCTAGGCGGTTAAGCCTAAATATGTGAGCATGAGGCTCCGATACCAATTGAAAGGATCAAGATGCCCAAGAGGGGAGGTGAATTGGGCTAATTACAAATTTGTTTGCAATAATCAAAACCTATGGTTAGCCCAATTAACCCCTTGTGCCTAAAAAATGTTTCTATTGATCTAATGCACAAAAGTTTAGCACCCTAAGTTCCAAACCTACTCTAGCATGGTAATTCTAGGAATGTAAATAACAAGTAATGAATTGCTCAAAGTAAATGCTTAAAGTAAAGAGAAGAGAAGGAACGCGGCAATGTTTTACGGAGGTATCGGAGAGTCGCCACTCCCCACTAGTCCTCGTTGGAGCACCCACGCAAGGGTATAGCTCCCCCTTGATCCGCGCAAGGATCAAGTGCTCTCTACGGGTTGATTCTTTGACACTCCGTCGCAGTAAATCACCCACAACCGCTCACAACTTGAGTTGGGTCACCCATAAGCTACGTCGGATGATCACCAAACTCCCAATCACCACCAAGCCGTCTAGGTGATGGCAATCACCAAGAGTAACAAGCACGAACTCTCACTTGACCACGACAAGCCTAATGAGAAGGGTGGATGCACACTTTGCTACTCTTGCTTTACTAATGAGGGCTCTCTTTGGGATTCTCAAATCTCAATCACCTCACTAGGATCTTGCTCTTCTTGGCACTCTCTAAGGTGTTTCTCAGCTGTTGGAATGAGCAAAAGTACCCCCACACACGAGTGGAGGTTGTATTTATAACACCGGCTAAAAAAACAAACCGTTATGTGCCTCTGCGGGGTGATCGGACGCTCCGGTCATGTTGACCGGACGCTCCGGTCAGTACACCCCGAACTCCAGTGGTTAAGTGTTGACCGGACGCTGGCCAGTGTCTGGTCAGCACTGACCGGATGCGTCCGGTCACATTTTCCCCTCACTGGAACCTTACTGATATCGACCGGACGCTAGACCCCCAGCGTCCGGTCACTTGCTGAGCAGCGTACGGTCAGTAGCCGGAACCTGATCAGTGTCTGGTCAGCATTGACCGAACGCGTCCGATCAGGATTCTCCCTCTTTGGGACCTTACTGGAGTCGATCGGACGCTGGCCCACAGTGTCCGGTCACTTGACCTCACAGCGTCCGGTCACTTCTAGACGCTTTCACCTTGATCAAATGAACTGACCGGACCCTGAGCCAGCATCCGATCAGTATTTGACCCTCCATTCACTTTCAACTCTCGATCATATGTGAATAAAGTTTGCTCCATTGGATCAAAGGACTGTTTTGGAGCTACCTAGTGCTAGTTTTAACAAGTGTGCACCACATCTAACTCACTAGACTCACCTAGGTCAAGCTACCCGTTCATACCCCCCTTAATAGTACAGCCAAAGGAAAAACAAAGTCCTAAACTACTCTAAGTGTCTCTCCAACTCCAATCGACACTTAGAACTAGCACATCCTTAATCTTGTCGTCCATCCTTTGAAAACCGAAACGATTTTCATCGTAGGGGCATGACCACCTTGATTGCCCAATCGATCGCCATTACCGTGACCTAACTTAATTGTCTCTGCAAAACATATGTTAGTCACAGTAATAACGTATTGTCATTAATCACCGAAACTCAATTAGGGGCCTAGATGCTTTCAGCGTGACAACAAGCTAACCTTTCCAATCCTGTCTATAATGGCTAGAGATATCCTATCAGTTCCTGTATCTACTGTGTCTTTAGAATCTTGTTTTAGTTTGACAGGTAGGATAATTGAGGAACGGCAGCGACGCTTGTCACCAGAGACTGTGGAGATGTTGACCTGCTTAAAGGACTGGGAGTTAGGAGAAAAAATGGAACATCATGCTGTTGACAACCAAGAACTTGAAGACTCATTCCAAAACTTGTACCTTGATGAAGATGGACCTGCTGGTGGTGCTCTTGGTACTTAGTGAGGTACTGAGGTTGAGACTTGCCTCCTGAGTGTGTGTGTGTGATATGTGACTGTGAAAGGGTGTGTGTGACTGTGAAAGTCTTGTCTATCATTTGAACAATGGTTAATTAAGAGCTGGCTGCACTCTTTTTTCTTTTTAGGGTTTATCACAAAGGTGAGTTTTACTTATAAAGGTTTTTAACGAGGCAGCATTGCACTAAACAGCTTATTTTGGTTATTTTTGTTGTCTATCGGCTTTGGACTTTGATTCTGTGAATCAGTGAATGTATAAAACTGTGATATGTGAATGTATCGGATATTTCGACTTCGATTCTGTGAATGTATGAAAATGTAACTGTATCGGACAAGTTTTGGACTTTGATTTTGTAAATGTAAGAAACTATGATGATGTATTGATGTGAACTGTGAATGTATGAATTATGAAACTGTGAACTGTTATCTGTTTGTGAAACTGTGATTCTGTGAATGTAAAGGATAACAGGCCGCGGGCTGGCACGACCCGTGATTCTGGTCGTGCTTCGCGGGTCGGCCCGGCACGAAAATCGGCCCATAGGGCCGTGCCTGGGCCGAAGGCCAGGTCCGTGGCCCTATGAGTCACGGCCCGTGAGGCACGGCGTGCCGTGCCGACCCGTTGGCTATCGGGCCGTGCTGGCACGGGCCCGTGCCGTGCCAGGCTGTTGGCCATATATAGTATGTGTAGAGATAAAAAAAATTCCATAAATAAAATCACCAAAAATACTACAAAAAATAATCCAAACCCATCGATGCTAATAGATCTGGCCTCAAGATCAAGCCAAATAGTTGCCAATCCGAATTTACCTAGCTTTTGAATATAGAAAAGCTTAATTTCTTGTATGCAGGATTAAATAGATTCTATAAATTAAATCCTGGTAAAATTCCCAAAAAATGTCCCACCTCTATCAAGCTCATCCATGTTCGTCGCTGGGTCTCGCCGTCGTACACTTTACCAAGCCACGTCCTGCGGGCGTGTCAGGTCGTAGAGATTTTTTCGTCGTCCACGCTACTATAGCGTGACACATTCTAGCAGGCAACCACAATTTTTAGTGCATAAATCGTATTTATCAAAGGTGTCGTCAGAAATCAGACAAGATTAATTGGCAGGGATGATGCATGTCGGACCCGATGAGGCTAACTTTAACTTTTTTTTTTCTCTCGTCTTAAGTACAGCCGTAGAATCTGTTCGGATACAGACACATACCACCATACATACGCACACCTCACACACGGTATACGAACAAACCTACAACTATACCTAGACATCGAACGCAGCTGAGAGATACTCGAAGATCACCAGACTCTGAGTATGACGGGCACGTCACTTGACCATTATGGCATATCTACGCGAGAGACAACCGAAATTATTTAGAAAACTACTGTTTCCGATGAGACACCGGCGTCGAAGCCAGGCTTCGAACGCGGGCGGGCAGGACTCACACCACCGCTCAGTTCTCGGCTAACTTTAACTTGCTCCTCTTCCGATCTGGGTCCGACACTATCCATTCCAGGCGATCAACAGTACGATTTATTCAGTCCAAATAGTTGTTGTCACCTGCATCAACAGTGAGCGTGACTCGTAGTCAACTGCATCACACAATAAAAATAATAATCACGGAGTGACATTGACATATTGACATATCGTAGTCAAGCAAAGTAAATGTTTAAATATAACCAAGAGATTGAGTGACATTGACATATTATAGTTGAGGAGCAGAGTAAATGTTTAAATATAACCGAGAGGTCGAGTGACATTGATATATTCTAGTCAAGCAAAGTAAAGGGGTAGGGGGCAGTGGGGGGCTCAAGCCCCCCCCCCCCCCTCCCCTACCGCCGCGGATTCTATGGAGCCTCTAGAGCCCTAAGAATGTTTGCCATGACGGTTTAAAGGACTCCTCCCTTTGAATTATAAAAAAAATAACATAGTGATAGCGACATTCCAACATTCATAGTCACTATTCTTGATATGTGGCCGTCCATCAATGCAAGTCCCGTTTAGGTGTACAGATTCGTGTATATATATACGGAGTCTTTCAGCTACTCAATTCTACGAAGAAGGTAACTTGGTTGCCTCGTTAGGTCCGACGTCATCCTTGCCAATCTCGTCTGATTTCTCATGGCACCTTTGATAAATACTCCCTCCATTCACAAACATAGTGCATTCTAGACTTTTTAGGACATATTAAGGGATAGAGGAAAAGACTCTCATATCATACCACCGAATTAATATGTCTTTCTACTAAACAAGAAATCTGTGACCAGTAAATAAGGAAACCGTCAATCTAATCAAGGGCCAAATTACTAAATTTGTCAACAATATGGCCCAAGTCTAGAGTGTGGACAAATTCTAAACACTAGAATGCACTATATTTGTGAACGGAGTGAGTACGATTTATGCATTAAAAATTGTGGGTTTTTTTATGACTCATCAAATAAATTGATTACTGAGAATAGAGTACATAGTCCATGGGACTAAGGTCCCAAGTAGCCATCTCGCTACTAGACACGACATGTACCATCGCTACTCCATTAATCGAAACCAGTGAGTAGGGATTGACAACTTAAATTTAAGAGAGAACTCTAAAAAATGTACCACCAAAAAGCGGTGGTGGAAGAACTTCTTGCTGACCCACTGTACGCACAGTGAATCGGGTCACTGGACAGCAGCACAGAAGGTTTCCTAGGCCTGCCTTGCACTCTCTGGTGCTGAAGGTTGTGAGCCGAGCCATATTTGTGAAGGATGCTTCTCCGGGCTCAAGCGAACGCCTTTGACGGATTGACAATTTGTTGACGCCGAGTTGAGTCACCACACCGGAGCTAGTTTGCTCAATGTAGGGCCTAGCTGACGTTAGGGTCGGCCGGCGCCTATGGTTTGTCTACACCCGGATCCTGTGCCTCCAGCGATGAGCGTGATAAGCAAGACACGTCGCCGGAGTAGCCTCGCCGGGAGCACGATACGCAAGATACGCCGGTGAGGTCTCTTGAGAACCGAAACCCCACACGCCTAGGAGGGACCCCGTCGGGGTACGCGGCGGCTATGGGCTGCCAGCCGGCCTGACTGCTCTAGGACGTCGTCGTCGAGCCTCCAGCCATGCAACACCGACGAAGGATGAGAAGAAGAGATATATCGATGGGAAAAGAGGGTAAAGAGAGGTATTAGTGTGTTTTTGACGATTGGATGTTGAGATCCTCAATCGGCCGTGATCCTCTCGTATATATAGAGAGGGGTGGCAATCGGTCATGATCCTCTCGTATATATAGAGAGAGATGTGGTCTTATCCCAGTAGTAAACAACTCCAAAACACGTTTTTTCAAGTTTCCCATGTCAAAAACCGATTTGGAAACGAATCGGTGACCCAGGTTCTCATATAGCTAAGGTATTGCATTTCAGTCTGCTAGTGGATAGCCTGGCTCCCGGTCCGGCCCGCAGCTCTCCAGCGGACTGCATGCGTTGATGTGCGCAGGACGGAGCCCCTTGCTCGCCGCCACCGTCATAAACCCCTGGCCTGCTGGTGGTGGACGGCCTGCCTGGTTCCCGCGGCGAAGGGGCATGTACGATAGTCGATTGCGCTGTCGTCTGCGCTGCTTGGGCCCCTCCGCCACTGGTGTTCCGCACGCGGGGCCCGGCGGTGACCCGCACCGCCGCTCGGGGGACCTCGCACGACCCCTCGCCTGCCGTGCCATGGAGGAATGCCCGGTCGTGGCCTTGGGCAGGTGGGACCGTGGGAGTGGCGCATGATGAAACAATTTTCAAGTGTCCATATACAGTATGTATATATATACCATAAATAAATAAACATATTGGCATATAGGTCATAGTTAGTACCAATCACGCGCGAAGAGAAACATAATATATCATTAATAAATAAATATATCAATCAGGAGAAATTACAATTATCAATCTTTTGGGCCGTAGTTAATTTGCACACTTGCATCACGTTATTGCAATCACCAAGATAATTAAATTAACAATTCTAAAAAAGAAAAGATAATTGCAATCACAAAGATAAATATATCAACGACGTCCTTCGCCGATCACGATATATATCAGCAGGCTAGCACGCCCCAGCCTTGAAGCCCACGGCGCCCCGGCCAACGTCGTACAGGACCTCGAACGTCCGCTGCTGCACGTTGCCGATGATGCCCCAGGAGCCAGAGGTGTCGTCGCCGTTGGTCGCGAAGGCGAGGCAGTTGTCCAGCATGATCCCGCTGGCGTCGAGGTTGACAACGGCGCCCCCGGAGAAGACTAGCGCGACGGCCGGTATCCTGACGCTGGACTGGCCGCTCAAGTCCAAGCAAGTGTCGACGATGCCGCCGCTTGGCGGTGCCGGCGGGTAACCCTGCTTCATCATCTCGGCCTTGAACGCCGACGACAGCGCCGAGTAGGCCGTCGGTGGCAGCTGCGTGAGGACCGTGCCGGAGTCCATGGTCATCCCGGCGGAGAAGACCTAGGTGGGGATGCTGAGCTGCCTCCCGCCCACCCTGATGGCCTCAAGGCGCATGCCGTAGAACGTGGGGTCCTGGCTCCTGAGCATCGGCGTCTTGACGAAGCCGGCCGAGGTTCCGGCGGCGCCGAGCGTGAGGAACCCGGAGGAGCTCGGCGTCGGCGGTAGGCAGTACGAGAAGGCCGTGCCGCCGAACGTCCCCGCCGTCTACGACACCAGCGACTGCGCGCCGCCGCCGAGCCCCATGAGCCCGTCGGTGTGGTCGTCGTCCCTGAAGCCCGACTCCACGTGGCTGCACCCGAACTGGAACTTGCTGACGACGGTGTTGGAGCCCAGCGCGAGCGTGTCGGAGCTGTAGGTCCCGGTCGTGCCCACCGAGCCGTCGCCGTACCTGACAATGTACTGGCACTGGGACCTGGAGCAGCCGTTGCCTTCCTGGCCGAGCTGCGCGCACGCGGCGGAACTGCAGGAGAACGGGGAGTAGGTGCGGGACGACCTGGGGTCGAAGAGTGGGTCCACCTGGGAGTGGCACTGCCAGCACGGCTTGCACTGCACCCATGACACGTCGCTGCCGGTGTCGATGAGCATGGTCTGGGACTTGCCCGGCGAGCCCAGGCGTACGGTGATCAAGTACTCCAGCGTGTTCAGGGAGGTGCCCAGGGTCGTCGGCACGGTCGTGGCGTGCGATTGCTGGACGTCACCACCAGCGCCGCCGCGGCCGCCCTTCTTGACGCTGTGGGAGAGCTTCCGCTGGATGTAGGCAGCTCGGAGCTGGTCGCGGTGGAGCCTCTCCTCCAAAGTTGGCATCTTCTTGGTCGGCAACGGCGAGCATGGGCCGTGACGGTGATGCAACGGCACCGTGGCGGCACCGGACGACGACCGAACCTCTGGGACGGAACCATCAAAGCAAGCAGGGAAACGATCGATTGTCATATATTAGTAAAACTGTGCACAAAATAATCAACCGAGTGGAAGGAAAGGAAACTGCTGGTGCGTGCACGGACAGTACTGCACCTTTGGACTCCGAGGAACAGACGGACTTAGGCTGACCGCAGCGCAGAGCGCTAAAGCGGCCGGTACGCTAGGGGTAGCGTACCGCGCGCCTGCAAAGGCCCCGGCAGCGTACCGGCGCTACAGGAACGCGCCCCAGACCGCGTGCGCGAGTGAACCACGCTAAACACTGTAGCAACACTGTAGCAAAAAAAGAGAGTGTTAGGGAGAGAGAGAAAGGAAGAGGGAGGGGAATAAAATATGGAATAGTAGATATAGAGTATGGGATAGAGATAACACGGGTGCGGAAGAAATGAGTATAGAGTAGAGAATCTTGATGACTAGGATAGAATATTTCTTTTTAGAGATAAAAATAGAGGTCGACGAGTGCGGATAGCCTTATTGGTCCTCCGAGACTGAGAGCCGAAGGACAGAACCTTGTAGCTGCCATCATCACCTGCGTGAGCAAGCTGAGAAAAAAGAGGAGGCTCAGGAGAAGAAGCTTCGGAACAGAGGCCATGGCTTGCGGTTCCTTGCTTGCCACTTTGCTAGGCAATGCTGCAGGAGCTGAGATATCAGAGATGCAGGGTTGCCGCTTCAGAATGCACCTGCTTATATAGAGGGTGCCCCGGCATTATTTATGACCGGGTATCATTGACAGATAACTATATATTAGGTGCTACTTCATCAATCTATCTCTTCATCATTAATCGCTACAGCTAGACATCAAAACCAATCCAGTCAACTTCTGACTGCGCTAAGGCGGCTAAGCAATCTATGAACATGGGCCGTACGCTTGTTGCTGCAGTCTCGATAGTACCAACAACCGGCCGTTTTTCAGTTGTTGTTGGCTGGAAATTCGAGAGACGACGGCCTACAAAAGATACTCGAGTGCTTGTGTGTGTGTATATATAGGAGTATAATTTTAGACATAAAACACATGGGGGTCTGCTCGCTTCTGCTTGCTGCTCGAGCTTGGAACTTGACCACCCAAATAGTCTTTTCTTCTTCCTTTTGCATGTGAGGCATAAAGTCAAACTAATAAAACTGGCATGCGGTCTAAATTCGTTAGTTGTAAGCAGCCAAATATTATTTATCTGCCTTCATTAAGCCACAGATCATTTTTCGACTTTCCTTTTGCTGCTTGCATTTGGCAACATTATCATTTGGTACTGTAACATGCATTTGGCGGCTAACCATTCATCATGAAACGATGATGAAACCTAGTCACATGCATCATTGACTTCTAGTAATCTTGTGTTAATTTTATAATAATAATAAGTAATAGATTAGTCTGTTTCGTGAAATTTATAAACTTCAAATGGGGCTTTCAAGTGAGAACAGGTATGCTAGGGCAGGGGGCTCGGGCTCATCTGCTAGCCAGTATATAAAATGATAAATAGTGTGACCACCAGTAAACTACATTTCCAATTTTCCACCATTGTACGTTGTCCCATTGTGTCATGGGTCATGGCATTGTTCATTCGAGGGCGCCACCATTCCGTAGAAAGTTCGCCTGGTTCGGCAACACGTCACATCGCTGGAATGAGATTCTGGACGAACTACATACATGGACAGTGACGAATCTAGAAAATATATTTAGGGGAACTGGGACAAAGAGAGCTATTTCTCAATGGGCTGGAAACTAGCTTCTCTACACTCTACTATGGGCCGCTGAAACACATATGCTGGCCTAGGAAGGCAGCCCAACTCGAAACTCATCTTCAACCTCCGTCGGGAGCACTCCAGCACCTTCTTCCCTGTTGTTAATGGTTGAAAAATTCATGGGGGGCTAAGGGGGCTCCAATGGCGCGGTCAGGGTAGGGGGGCTTGAGCCCCGGCAGCCCCCCTGGCAGATCCGCCCCTGCTAATGGATCAGTCTCCGTCCCATCCTTCAGAAGAAGAATATGAGAACTCGATCATTACCAAACCTCCTTAGGTTAAGTCCGAGACCCAATCATTTCTTGCAAATTATACTTGGATGTACTTCTTAGCTACGTACTTAATAACCTCAGGGAAAAAAAAGTTAGAACCAAGAATTGCTTCTTTTGGTGGTTGTGCCACCTCCTACCAGTCAAGGGATCGAACATTAAGTGACTTGTATTGATATGTACTTCCTCATTCCAAATTAATTATAAAACGTTTTGTAATTTAGAATTGATGGAGTACTTCAACAACAAGGTGCTTTTCACTGTGGCTCAAACAGCCATTGCGCCCCATTCGGCCCTAGAACCGACGGTGAAATATTATCACTGCCGATTCTTTCTAGAACTGGTGGTAAAAAGGGTGTAGCAGAAATGGTTTACGTAGTAGTTAATAAGAACTAGAGTTTGAATTTAACACATGGATAAATTTTTGTAACAACCATATAAGACCAAAAGTTGAAAGCCAAAATATCGATTTATTAGCAACAAGAGTTCGTATGAATTAAGCGAAGGTTTAAACTAATATCCATAGAGATGTAATTCAAATAATGAAAACACATATAGAGTAATTGACAAATTTAAACACATCCGGATAGAGATGCTAGATTTTTTTAGATGATGGATAGAGATTCTAGATGTGTATTTTTGTTACAAATAAATAGAGAGAGTAAAGATAATCAATTTTTTTAGTTGCATGCATTAAATTTATTGGTGGAACTTTTAATACCTATGCTGGAGCACAAATGATAGGCCCCGTTTGGCGGAGCTCCCAGAGTTGATTCTCTGTTGAATCCAGCAGGAGCTCTGCCAAAAAGTTTTTCAGAGAGAAGTGATTCTCTGCTGATTTCGTGAAGTGATTCTCTGAAATGAACTTGGAGGCTGAGAGTTGAAAAATAGCTTCTCCTGATTCTGTGAAGTGATTCTCCATCATGATTTCAAGAGTTTATGCTAAAGAATCAAAGAGAATCACTTTCAGCCATGGAATCACTTCAGAGAATAAGCTTCTATATAGAATCAGAATCAGATGGAGCTCTACCAAACCGGCCTATAATCTAGGTGCATTGCTTTCTCTAAGAGCAACTTCAGCATGGTCACTACTTGAGCTCTCGAAACCAAATTAAGTGCCAGAGTAAAAAAAAGAGCTCCAGCAAAAGCCCTACTACAACCCTCAAATCCTCTCCTGCCCCCTCATTCCTATGGGCCCTGGTGCAAGTCCTCAAATGATGGTTGAGATAGTTTTTCCTCCTGCGCACTCGTGGAGCCGCACTCGCTCATCCGCCTACGACAATGATTCGCCCCCTTCTCCTTCCCCGGCAAGACCCTCCCTCGGCGTGGCTCCCTCGATGAGTCCTGCCCAAGCTCTCTTCCCTAGTGAGAGGGAGCACCTTAAGCTCTCTTCCCGTGCGGCGGTGTTGTCAGGTACCTTAGAACGGGGTACCCCGAGCGAACAATCAAAGGGGTCACTTAAGTCCCATCAAAAAACAAAGCTGGAAGGTAAGCCGTGGGCCCCTCACCCGCCACGTCCAAGCCCACCAGGCCCTCCGCCTCGCCTCGAGCCTCGCGCAGGAGGTCTCGGCGTCCTGACGCAATCTCCGCTTCACGCGAGGCTCTCCACGGAAGGCCTCGGCAGGGAACACGATCTCCGCTTCGCGCGAGGCTCTCCACGGAAGGCCTCGGCAGGGGGTACCTTCTCCGTATCGCGTGAGGCTTCTCATGAAAGGCCTCAGCAAGGAGTCTGATCTCCGTCCCGTGCGAGGCTCCGCTCTCCGTCTCGCGTGAGGCCTCATTCCCCGTATCGCGCGAGACCAGCTTATCCATAGTCCGTCGCCCCTGCCTCGGCCGGTCTTCCCAACAGCACGTCATGCCTCATTAATACTTCAACCACTCCCGCAATCTCAGCCGGACGATGGCTCGACGCCACAGAATGGCCGACGGGACCTGAGGTCGCATCAATGCCATACCGGCTGGGACAGGGCACGACGGGGATTACCGGCCACTGTGCTCTGACGCTATGCCCACGATCAGCGCCCACACTGCACTGTGCCCCGCGATCCTCGCCTCGAAAACAACGCGACATGGACAACTTGGCCCGGGTTATCATCGCCTCCAAGCCGGCGCACCAGGTCAGTCGCCCACTCGGGGCCTCGGCACTGTGCACCAAGGTCTCGGCTATCTCGGGGTTTGTGCCCGCCGAGACCCCCCACTGTGGTGCAGCCTCGGCCTCGCTCATAGTCTGTCCACACCGGCTTGCATGTCCACCGCCGCACCCACTCCGAGGCAGTCCTAGGGCTCTCACGACACACAGGATCGGATGGGACTGGCACACCACCCTAGTGCTCCAAGGACGGACCACTCCGACGACCACGCCACCACAGGAACAGGCCACAGGGCTCGGACATACCGCCCCTATTGGCACGACGTCGCATAGTTAACATATGTACTGTCCTTGTCTTCCCTTCAACTATAAAAGGAGAGGACTTAGGCCACTTAGAGAAAAAGAGAGGAACACATTGTAACACACGCACACATCCTAGCCGCCTGAGAGCAACGTCTCAGACGACCCACACGACACCTTGCCGAGACCTGGGACTAGCTCCCTCTCTCCCCTAGCTTGTAACCCCCTACTACGAGTACTTCGGTGCAAGGAATACAAGATCGATCTCCTAGACTGGACGTAGGGCATCGATTGCCTGAACCAGTATAAACCTTGTGTCTCTTTGCATCACCATATGGGATTAGGGGCACGTAGTTCAAATTCACTGGTTGGTTGAGGACCCCCCGGTCCGAAACACTGATAGTTGGCGCGCCAGGTAGGGGCCTCTACGTGTCAGTTTCGTCACCCCAGCAGGTCCCGGATGGCAGACCCCGTACGACCATTGCGTCTCGGCACGGTGGTTTGGTTTGGGAGCCTAGAGTTCATGTCCCTAGGGCATGAGTACGACATGGTACTCCTCACTCCTCGAGCCCCACCAACCGACGATGAAGTCACGCACCGGCAGCCTAGGCGCAGGCGGCGCTCAGGCGGCCGCTCTCACCGCGCTCACCAGGCACGACGCGAGCAAGACCACCCCGACGCTACGTGAATTTGGGGCGGCACGCCGCTCCCCGCCGATATCCTATGACCAACTATTGGCATAGGGTCCCTGGCTGGGGACCTGTCTAGCCTGAGCTTGGACAAAGGAAAATCATCGGTGGCACGCGGTGATGCCTAGTCGTCAGGATCCGCTCCACCACTCCCTGAGGAGCCGATCTCGGTGGAGCAGAGTCGGGCGATGGCACCATCCCCATACCCCTTTGGGTTGAGAAATGCCGTCGCCTCTCATGCCTACGCTTACACTGCCGCTCACGAGGATCCCTCGAAACGCCGCCAGCGCTTCGCTCTTAACCTGAGCACCCAGCTGGCTCCTCGGAGGAGGACGAGGCATGGCCCAGAGTGGATTTCTCCAGACTCCATGACCCTAAAACCATGCGCCGCTTCTTGACCGCAAGCGATTACTGCTTTGGCTACTTTGACTCTGACGACGAAGGCACCTACGACCCCTCTCGCGAGTGTTTTCATGTCGGGCTCGGGATGCCGAGAGCGGGCGAGGAGGATGAGGGGGCAGGTAGCCGTTCCCCGCTTCGCCTAGGTGCGGGCTCCGCCACACCTCCACGCATTGTCCCGCCGGCCGCACGAAACGAGACCCCCGCCCTTGCGCGACCTCAACGCCCAGACCTGGAACAACTCCGTGAGCTCTAGGCCAAGGTCGAACAAGACTAACTCCTTCTGCAGCAGCTTCGAGACACTCTCGAACAGGAGCAGCGAGGTCGCGGTGAAGGCGGGGGAGCCCGACGGAGGGCCCACGACGTGCATCACCGCATCCATGACGACGAAGGGAGTGAGCAACCCCCGGTCTTCAATCGCGCTAGCCAGAACGTCGTGGCTGTGGCAATGCTGGTCCACGCAATGCTCGAGCCTTCTACCACGGAGGGGCGGTGGGTCCGCGGCGAGCTTTGGGATCTCCTAGAGACCGCCGTGGTTCAGCAGGCCAAGAGTTCCACCTCCCGACGGCACGAGGGCGCCTCGAACCTGCCCACGGTATCGCCTCGGTAGGACAGGGAAGCCCCAGCTCGTCCCGAGCCCGACCGAGTGTCGATAGCCCACAGGGTCCCCGTGCTTCTAGACCGCCTCGACAATCGACGCGAGGTACAGGGAGACCATGAGGTGGTCAGCAGGCGACGACGCCACGACAACGAGGGGCCCACTCGGGGCTACCACCCACACCGAGGCGGTCGCTACGATAGCGGGGAAGACCATAGTCCTTCCCCTGAACCGCCAGGCCCTCGAGTCTTCAGCAGGGCCATCCGCGCTGCTTTTTTCCTCGCCCGGTTTCGGCAACCAGCCAATCTCGTGAAGTACAGCGGCAAGACCAACCCTGAACTCTAGCTCACCGATTATCGCCTGGCCTGCCAGCTAGGTGGCACGGACGATGACCTGCTCATCATCCGCAACCTCCCTTTGCTCTTGTCGGACTCAGCGCGAGCCTGGCTCGAGCACCTTCCTCCCTCACAAATCCACGACTGGCGCGACTTGGTTAGGATCTTCGTCGGGAACTTCCAAGGCACATATGTGCACCCTGGGAATTCCTGGGACCTTAAAAGCTGCCGCCAGAAGCCGAACGAGTCTCTCTGAGACTTCATCTGGTGTTTCTCTAAACAGTGCATCGAGTTTCCTAGCGTCGGCGACTCGGAGATCGTCCAGGCTTTCCTCTTTGGCACCACCTACCGAGACCTGGTTCAAGAGTTAGGTCAAAATGTACCACGCACCACTGCTGCGCTCCTTGACATCGCCACCAACTTCACCTCGGGCAAGGAGGCTATCGGAGCCATCTTCCCCGACAGCGACTCCAAGGGAAAGCGGAGGGACGAGGCCCTCGAGGCCCTGACCTCCCACCTCCCTAAGAGAAAGAAAAAGGGACGCCTAGGGAAGCAGGAGGTCCTAGAGGCTGATCTGGTTAGGGCCGTAGAACACAAGAATCCCTGAGGCCCCAGAGGCCCTAGACCTTTCGACGACATGCTCAAGAAACCATGCCCTTATCACCAAGGCCCGGTCAAGCACGCCCTCAAGGATTGCTCCATGCTGCGATGTTACTATGTCAGGCTCGGGCTCCCCGACGACGATGACTCCAAGCAGAAGGGCACCGATGACCGGGACGAAGACAAGGACAACGGGTTCCCCAAGGTACGCAATGCCTTCATGATCTTCGATGGGCCCTTGGCGTGCCTTATGGTGTGGCAGCGCAAGAGGGAACGCCGAGAGGTCTTCTCGATCAAGGTGGCCACCCCCTAGTACCTCGACTGGTCTCGAGAGGCGATCACCTTCGATCGAGATGACCACCCTGACCATGTTCCAAATCCTGGGCAATACCCACTGGTTGTCGACCCGATCATCGGCAACACCCGACTCTCCAAGGTGTTGATGGACAGAGGCAGCGGCCTTAACATCCTCTATGTCAATACCCTAGAGCTCTTGGAGATCGATCGGTCGAGGCTCCAAGGCAACGTCGCCCCCTTCCATGGCATCGTGCCAGGGAAGCACACGCGACCCATCGGGCGCATCGACCTTCCCGTCTGTTTCAGCACTCCCTCCAACTACCGCAAGGAAGTCCTTACCTTTGAGGTAGTTGGGTTCGAGGGAGCCTACCACGCCATCCTGGGGCGGCCGTGCTACGCCAAGTTCATGGTAGTCCCCAACTATACCTACCTCAAGCTCAAGGTGCTAGGCCCCAGCGGTATCATCACGATTGAGTCCACGTACGAACATGCATACGACTGCAACGTCGAGTGCATCGAGTACGCCGAGGCTCTTATGGAGGCCGAGACCCTCATCGCCCACCTCGACCAACTCAGTGGTGAGGCACCTGACTCCAAGCGTCGCGCGGGGGCGTTTGAGCCTGCGGAGGCCATCAAACTCATCCCGGTCGACCCCGCCTACCCCGACGACCGAGCGTTGAGGATCAGCTCCACCCTCAACATCAAATAGGAAGCTGTGCTCATCGACTTCCTCCGTGCGAATGCCGACATATTCGCATGGAGTCCCTCGGACATGCTAGGCATACCGAGGGAGGTCGCCGAGCACGCCCTGGACATCCGGGCCGGGTCTAGACCAGCGAGGCAACGCCTACGCCGCTTCGATGAGAAAAAGCGCAGGGCCATCGGAGAGGAGGTACAGAAACTCTTGGCAGCCGGGTTCATCAAGGAAGTGTCCCACCCAGAGTGGTTGGCTAACCCCGTGTTAGTCAAGAAGAAAAATGGGAAATGGAGGATGTGTGTAGACTACACCGGTTTGAACAAAGCCTGTCCAAAGGTCCCCTTTCCATTACCCCAAATCGATCAAATCGTTGATTCCACGGCAGGGTGCGAGACCTTGTCTTTCCTTGATGCGTACTCTGGTTACCATCAAATCAAGATGAAAGAGTCAGACCAGCTTGCGACTTCTTTCATCACACCATTCGGCATGTACTGCTATGTGACTATGCCTTTCAGCCTCAGAAACGCAGGTGCCACATACTAGCGGTGCATGATCCAGGTCTTTGGCAACAACATTGGGTGGACCATCGTGGCCTACGTGGATGACATCGTGGTCAAGACTAGAAAGGCCGAGGATCTCATCGATGACTTGAGGATAACCTTCAAATGCCTTAGAGAGAAGGGCATCAAGCTCAATCCCGAGAAGTGTGTGTTTGGGGTCCCCTGAGGCATGCTCTTGGGATTCATAGTCTCGGAGCGCGTCATTGAAGCCAACCCAGAGAAGGTCTCGGTCATAACCAACATGGGACCAATCAGAGACCTCAAGGGAGTATAGAGGGTCATGGGATGCCTTGCGGCCCTGAGCCGCTTCATCTCGCGCCTCAGCAAAAAAGGTTTGCCTCTGTACCGACTCTTGAGAAAATCCGAGCATTTTTCCTGGACCCTCAAGGCCGAAGAAGCCCTCGACAGACTCAAGAGGCTGCTCACAAATCCTCCCATCCTGGTACCCTCGGCCAGGGACGAGGCCCTCTTACTCTATGTTGCCGCAACGACCCAAGTGGTCAGTGCTGCCGTAGTGGTAGAGAGGCAAGAGGAGGGACATACTCTGCCCACCCAATGACCTATTTATTTCATCAGCGAGGTGTTCTCCGAGACTAAAGCACGTTACCCCCACATCCAGAAGTTGATCTACGCCATGGTCCTGGCCCGGCGCAAACTGTGTCACTACTTCGAGTCTCACCCAGTGACTGTGGTATCATCTTTCCCCCTGGGAGAGATAGTTCATAACCGGGAGGCCTCGGGCAGGATAGCCAAGTGGGCCGTCGAGTTTATGGGGGAAACTTTGACTTTTGTGCCTTGGAAAGCGATCAAGTCTCAGGTCTTGGCCGATTTTGTGGCCGAGTGGACAGACACCCAACTGCCACCAACTCAAACTCAGACGGAGTGCTGGACCCTGTATTTCGATGGATCCCTAATGAAAACCGGGGCAGGCGCGGGTCTGTTGTTCATCTCGCCCCTCGGAGTACACATGCACTACATGGTGTAGCTACACTTCGCCGCCTCCAACAACATGGCAGAGTACAAGGCCCTCATCAACGGCTTACAAGTCACCATCGAACTTGGGGCACAGTGCCTCGACGTCCAAGGCGACTTGTGGCTCATCATAGATCAAGTGATGAAGGAGTCAAATTGCCTCGACCCCAAAATGGAGGCTTACTGCAAGTTGGTACGACGCCTAGAAGACAAGTTCGACGGTCTCAAACTAAATCACGTCGTGCGGAAGTACAACGAGGCCACCGATGAGCTAGCAAAAATGGCCTCGGCACGGGCCCCGGTCCCCCCGAACGTCTTTGCCAGAGACCTCTACAAACCTTCCATTGGCTACACAATAGAGGAGGGCCCACCTATGGAACCCATGGCAAAGCTCGATGCCCCCTCTACTGCCGAGACCCCCTCGACCGAGCCCGACGTCATGGTAGTCAACACCGAGCCTCTGCAGACTGATCAGGACATAGATTGGTGAATCCCGTTCCTCGATTGGCTTGATCGGGGGGACCTTCCTGGTGACGATACCGAAGCACGATGGCTTGCGCGCCAAGCCAAGACCTACACCCTCTACAATGACAAATTGTATAGGAGAAGTCCCTCAGGTGTCCTCCAACGATGTATCACTATCAAGGTGGGCCAAGCCCTGCTTTGGGACTTGCACGCAGGCGCCTGCGGGCACCATGCGGCGCCTCAGACGCTCGTAGGGAACGCTTTCCACCAAGGGTTCTACTGGCTGATGGCGGTCGCCGACGCTACCAAGCTAGTACACTCCTGCGAAGGATGCCAGTACTATACTCGCCAAACACATCTCCCAGCCCTAGCCCTGCAAACCATCCCCATCACATGGCCATTCACCGTGTGGGGGCTCGACATGGTTGGGCCTCTGCAAAAGGCCCTCGGGGGCTACACCCATCTACTGGTATCAATCGACAAGTTTTCCAAATGGATCGAGGCTCGTCCAATCAATCGAATCAAATCCGAGCAGGCGGTGCTGTTCTTCACTGACATTATCCACAGGTTTGGGGTCCTCAACACCATCATCACCGACAACGGGATGCAGTTCACCGACAAAAAGTTCCTGACGTTTTGCAATGACCACCACATCCGTGTGGCCTGGTCGACCGTAGGACACCCAAGGACCAACGGCCAAGTAGAGTGTGCCAATGGCATGATCCTACAAGGCCTCAAGCCAAGGATTCATAACCGGTTGAAAAAGTTTGGCAAGAAATGGCTCGCCAAACTCCCATCAGTCATCTGGAGCCTGAGGAACACTCCAAGCCGAGCCACGGGGTTCACGCCTTTCTTCCTAGTCTATGGGGCCGAGGCCATCCTCCCCACCGACTTGGAATATGGTTCCCCGACGCTACAAGCCTATAACGAACAAAGTAGCCGCACCACCCAAGAGGACGCCCTCGATCAACTCGAGGAAGCCCGAGACGTTGCGCTACTACACTCGGCCAAATACCAGCAGAGCTTATGGTGCTATCAGGCCCGACACATCCAAAGCCGAGACTTGAAGGTGGGTGACCTAGTGTTGAGGCTAGCACAGAGCAACAAGGGCCGCCACAAGCTGACCCTGCCATGGGAAGGACCATACATCATCGCCCAAGTACTGAAGCCCGGGACCTACAAGCTGGCCAACGAGAAGGGCAAAGTCTTCACCAACGCTTGGAACATAGAACAGCTACGTCGCTTTTATCCCTAAATTTCCAAGCATTGTATATGTCGTTTCTCGAAATGCAATTAAAAAGTGTTCTTTAGTTGGTCTAAATTTTTCGAGTAACCCCCCGAGCCCATCGTAGGTCTTGGCAATTCAGTAACATGGCAAGGGAGGCTCGGCTCTGCCTTGGTGGGACCAAGCCTCCCTCGGGGGCTAGATGGGGGACTCCCCCTAGGTCCCACACACCATTCTTTAGTTGTTTTTCGTAAAAATTCCTATGCCAAGACTCTAGCAGGCTCTGACGAATCAGTTGTAAAAAACTCCTCGGACCAAGGTCTATTTCCTAGGCAAGAGGCCGGTAGAGCCGCGAGACGGCCTACACCTCCGGGCTACGGCACTCCCTCACTACCTCTTGCCCAAGGGACGGCTTAGGCCTCAAAGGGGTGTTTTGCAAATGAAATCTGATCAGAAGCAACAGAGGGTAGAGGCTCGGAAACATAAGAAAAACAACTAAGAAACACAAATACTTTAGAAATAGAGGCCTCGACGGCCACAAATGTTATGATACAAAAATAACTCCTGCTCTATTTTTACATAAGCCCCTAGGGCCCAGATCAAGGCTCAGGGCCTTCAACACTAATGGGTGGTAGGGGAGGAACCACCTCCTCTTCAAAGAGCGTCGCCAGCGCCGTGCCAGGGCCTTCCACCGCCTCCATCAGCTTCGTGACCGCCGCGTCAGCCTCCTCGTCATCATCAGGTAGGACATATCCATCGCTGATGGCCGAGAGGTCGACGCTGGCGTAGTGAGAAGAGATGACGGCCAGCGCGCGCTTGACACCCGTGTGCAGCGCTCCTCGGAGTCGCTCATGCATCTGGTTGCTCAGTGCGATCAAATGGCTCCCTAGGGAGCTGCCTGACTGAACCCCTTCAACCTCTAGGGCCTCGCAGGCAGAAAGGGCAGCACGCTTCAGTGCCTCGTGCTCCCCAATCTCGGTCTCGAGCACCGTCTGCACCGCGCTGGAAGCCTCGGTGGCCCGAGTAACCTCCGCCTCTGACTCTGCACCGTGGAAAATGGAATGAGGTCAAGCGAGGGAGAAAACAACCTAAGTTAGGAGCAGAAACCCACAGAACTCACCCTTGGCTTTCTGCTCCCAGCGTCGGGTCTCGACCTGACAGGCCTTGGTTTTCTCCTTCCAGCGCAGGGCCTCGGCCCTGGAAGCCTCAGCCTCCTCCTTCAAGCGCTAGGCCTCGATTCGAGAAGCCTCGGCCGCCCTGGAAGCTTCACTCTCTAGCTCTGCGTCACACAAGGGAGTTAGGGAGCAAACATAAGAAAAAGAAAACAAAATGAGGGGACTAAAACTCACCCTCGACTGTCCCCCTCCAAACCACAGCCTTGGTCCGCGAGGCCTCAACTGCAGCAAGGGCCTCATCCAAGGCACCTTTCATCAGCTGGTGCACCCTCTGTTCTGCCCCCAGCTACCCCGCGAGATCCGTGGCCGAGGTCGTAGCTTCAACGGCTCGGCCCCTGAAGGCATCCTAATCTCTGACCGCGCGGGTGAGCTCCTCCTCCAACTCCTTCACCCACGCCACCAGAGGGGCGAGCTGCGTCTGGGCCGTGGCCGCCTTGGCCTTCGCATCGGCACAATGAAGGCGGAGGTCCTCTACCTCCATGCTCCGTGCCGACAGGAGCTCATTGGCACCGGCAAGAAGGTCCTTCTGCCGCTAAAGCTGGTCCCAGATGCCCCTCTCCTGCCAGAGAAAGACTGACTTCCCAAGCGACCGGGTCTCGAGCTCCTAGGGAAGCAGAATGAGGGTCATTGGTTGCAACGAAACCAGAAAAGGACAACATCGCGCGAGAAAGGAAAACATGAACCTAGGCGACTCCGGGTAGTTCGTCGGCCACCACGGACAGGGCCGTCCGTAGCGACCGCTCCGCCAGCTGGTGGTATTGCTCGAAGGTGCCCCAACGCCTGCCTTCGGCTACATCCTCAAGGGCGAACAGAGGCTCCCCCTTAGGGTCATCCTAGCTCCGCCACAGTAGCCACAGGTGATCCCACCCACGAGGCTTGAGCCGCGCCTGCACGAGGGCCGAGTTTCCCTCGTCCAAGACCGACGCTGGCTGTTCCACGACACCGGCATCCTCGGTGTCGACCACCTCTCGTGCCCGGGAACTATCATCGGAGGAGATCGGATAGACCTCCGCCTCCCGGGTGCTCTCTCGCAACAACGGCGACCCTTGAACCAAGGGCGCCTCTGAGGCCTCCACCGCCTTCATCTCCACCCCCTAGGCAGACGGCCTCGCTGCCATTATGGTGGCATCGGTGCCCTCAGGGGCTCTAGCCTTCGCCATCATGGCCTCAGAGGACGCAGAAACACCGACCGTGGCCACTGTGGCCTCGGCGGTCTTGGGTGCCCTGTCCTCCATCGCCTCAGCCTCGGAGACCCCAGGGGCCTCGGGCACGCCGGCCCCATCCAACTCATGAGCCTCGCCCCCGCCGGGCGGAAGCGCTCCCTCCCTCGTCTGTGTAGGGGCCGCCTCGACAGCCCCTCCTTGGGTGGCCAGCTCCTTCGGGTCGATCCTCGCCGATGCCGCGCCGCGTTGGATAGCGGCTTGTGCCTCCACCACCCAGTGGGCGGAGGAGCCGGGGCTCGCCTTAAGCGCCTTAAGGGGCGCCAAGGGGAGCTCGTCCGCAGGCCGCTTTCGACTAAGGAAAAATAACCTACAGGGTCAGCACAAGACCAAAAAGGCAAACGGAATGCACTATGACCCCGCCAAAAATACACTTACCTTGAACGGGGCGGCAACCGTTTCACCATGGCAAACCTCATCCGCAACGACGGAGGCGGCGGCAGAGGCGTTGCCTCCGTATCCATCAGCGCCGGTTAGTCCTCAATGGACCCCGGTGCCCCTTCAGTCCTCTGTGGGGGCGGTGGCGTCGTCTCCACTGCCACTCGCTCCACCACGGCCGCCGAGCCCACTGGGCTGACGGCGCGTTTGCCCAACGCCCGCGCCTCAGGCGTGTCAGCCTCGGCCCCGGAGCAAGCGATCACCGGCCCCGAGTCCGCTTCTCCTTCCTCCCGAGAGTGCCGAGCTGCTTGTCGACGCCCTAGGCGTCACCTCCACTACGTTCGGAAGGTGGTCTAGGGGACCTCGCCCTATCTCGCCCCCATCATCCCCGTCCGAGGCCTCCGTCGACAGCGACATCGACGGGGATTCTTCCAATGGGAGACAATCCTTCCGTTGTTGGCGGCGGCGCTTATCTAGCTCCTCGCGCGTGAGGATTTGCTTCGTGCGCTTCGCCGCCTTGGCGTCTTTCCACTTTTTCTGTGTATCGGCATGCACGCGGTTGATTGCTCGCCGCCTCGCATCCTCGAGGATGGGCGGCGGAGAGGAGCACACGTCCCTCATACCCTGCAGGAACCCCCGCGATGGCCGCATCGCGATAGGGGTCAAATTGCCGCCCCTCAGCTTCACCTCTACCGTCTCCCCCATCTGATGAAGAATTTCCTCATCGGAAAGGGTAGAGGAGGACATCCGGGTGCCTTCAATAGGCTCACCCGGCTTCATCTCGAACAGCCACCGCCACCGAGCCATCAGCGGCAGCACCCTTCGGCGGTGGAAGGCAGCCACGACCACAGCCACGGTGAGACCATGGCCCCGTAGCCTCGCCAGCCCCTCTAGAAGCGGCTACTGCTTGGGCTGATCGTCCTTCGAGACGCCGTACTTCCATCTCTCTGGGCAACTCTCCACGATCCGCCCAGTGTAGGGGGGAAGTCCTCCGTCGTCGTTGCGGAGGTAGAACCAACTCGTGTACCACCGACAATTGGAGGACGCGAGTTGGGCCGGGATATAGAGGTGCAGGCGGTCCTGACGCACTTGGAGAGTGCAGCCGCCGGCCCTCATCGCCTTCCTCTTACCCGACGTGCCCGTCAGCTTGGTAGTATGCCCCGCCCGGAATAGGTGGAGCCACAACTCCCAATAGGGAGCAATCCCCAAATACCCCTCACAGACGGCAACAAAGATAGCCGCCTGAGCGATGGAGTTGGGATTGAAGTTATGGAGCTCCACGCCGTAGTAGTGCGGAAGCACCCGCATGAACCGGTCCGCTGGGACGCCGAGGCCACGCTCGTGAAAGGAGACGAAGCTCATGACGTAGCTGTCATGAGGCCTCGGCTCTGGCTCGTCGTACGGAGCAATCCACTTTGGCCTGGTGGGGTCCGTCATCGGGCAAAGGAGTCCACCTTCGATAAGCGACTGAAGCATCTCCTCGGTGACATCCGACGGGTCCTAGGGGTCCGCCTCGACAACGACGATGTCGCCGACCATGGGTGCGATGGATGAATCGGGTGCGGCAGTGAGTTTTTTCTCTCTCTCCCACGCTCTCGCTTTCTCCCTAGGCTCGCTCTTCTCTCCTCTTCTTCCCGGCACCCACTGCTCTAGCGACGGCTCGACGGAGGTGGTGCTAATGCAGGCAAGGTAAGACGAGGAGGGGCAAGACTCATCGGGTATTTATGCAGGAAGAAGATGAAACGAGCGGGTGATGAAATTAGAGAGGTTTTCCCCCCGATCCGGCGCAGTTAACCACAAGCCAGTTTCGCCGGCCCACGCGCCCATGTCCCCCGCATTAAATGCGAGGACAGTTACGTCCCATCCACCACGTCACACTCGGCCGCTACGGCAGCAGGCGTCGTTTCGACTCCCCATGAAAACCGCCTCAAAAGGTGCGCCACCCGTTGCCGAGCCAATAGGGAAGATATCCCCCGCGGCCTATTCCTTTCGTATGAAGGAACCAGGCTTTGAGCCTATTACGATCCAGGGGTTCGAAGGCTGGGCCCTAAAGGGTTTTGATAGCCGCCCCAGGACAACAAAGTCAGGGACGACCGCGGGCGAGCCTATACGGGGCCGAGGCCCAAGCAAGCGAAATGCTTGGGATGCCCAAAGTCGTGTCCGAGACCGGCAGGAAAGTCTCCGAATGGGATCCCACCGTAGGGAGGCACCGAGCCACCGAGGCCCAGCGAACGGCCTCGGCACCCACTAGAGACATCCTCTGGTACTCTTGGAGTGTGTCTCTAGACCGCTAGCCGTCCCCTAGCGAATGGGGTTCGGGCCTCCACTCGGACTACCCGATAACAGCTCACCGGAAGTGCCACCGCTCGTGCCCATCGAGGGTAGCGAGGCACATTCCACCCCTCCTTCTGAGCGAAAAGGAAGCATGAGGGTCACATAAAAAGTTAGGGGAACCCCCGATGGCCTTCTCACTCTATACAGAGGCTAAGGGGCTCTTCCTGCAACCTTGTCGAGACCCAGCGACCCCGGCTCGCACTCAAAGGGGCTCAGCAAAACAAACCCTCCTTCCGAGCAAAAAAGAAGCGTGAGGGTTGTACAAAAAGATAGGGGAGCTCCTAACGGCCCTCTCACCCTGTGCAGAGGCTAGGGGGCTCTTCCTACAAATACGCCGAGACCCCACAACCCGGGCTCATGCCCAAAAGGGGCCTCGACAAACAAACCCTCACGCGCGAGGGGCGTATAAAAAGCCAGGGGAACTCCCAATGGCCCTCTCGCTCCACGCAGAGGCTAGGGGCTCTTCCTGCAACCTTGCCGAGACTAGAATGGGCTCGGCAAACAAACCCTCCGTCCGAACGAAAAGAATATGTGAGGGTCGGATGAAAAAGTCAGGGGACCCCCGACCGCCCTCTTGCTCCAGGCGGAGGCTCGGGGGCTCCTCTTGCACCCAAGACCAAGACAAACGGTCCAAGCCTGCGCTAGAGGTTTCATTACAAAACACTATAAAGGGCGCCGAGCCCGTTACGGTCCAGGGGTTCGAAGGCTGGGCCTCCAAGAGGTTTCGACAGCCACCTCAGGGCAACATAGTCAGGGACGACTTCGGGGTGAGCCTACGAATGGCCGAGGCCCGAGCGAACAGTCGCTCGAGGCGTCCTAAGTTGTGTCCAAGACCGGCAGGGAAGTCTCCGAATGGGATCCCACCGTAGGGAGGCACCGAGCCATTGAGGCCCAGCGAACGGCCTCGGCATCCACTAGAGAAACCCTCTGGTACTCTTGGAGTGTGTCTCTAGACCACTAGCCGTCCCCTAGCGAATGGGGTATGGGCCTCCACTCGGACTCACCCGATAACAGCTCACCGGAAGTGTCCACGCTCGTGCCCATCGAGGGTAGCCTGGCACATTCCACCACTCCTTCCGAGCGAAAAGGAAGCATGAGGGACGTAACCAAAGTTAGGGGGATCCCTGACGGACCTCTCGCTCCGTGCGGAGGCTAGAGGGCTTTTCCTGTAGCCTCGCCGAGACCCCCGCAACCCGAACTTGCGCTTATGGGCTCGGCAAATGCGATAAAAAACTACTCGCTTAAACGCGAAAATGAAAAAGGCCCTGGAGGAGTAACTCCACTCCTCCAAGGCCTCGGAGGCTACACCCGGCGGGTGCGCTCGCGCGCACCCACCGGAACCTCAAGAAAACAAAACCCAACTCCTATGGGGGCGGGTATAAACCAAGCCTCGGCAAACCCTCAGGGAGAGTGCACGCACTCCCCCGGAGGCTCGGGGGATACTGTCGGGTACCTTAGAACGAGGTACCCCGAGCGAACAATCAAAGGGGTCACTTAAGTCCCATCAAAAAACAAAGCTGGAAGGTAAGCCGTGGGCCCCTCACCCGCCACGTCCGAGCCCACCAGGCCCTCCGCCTCGCCTCGAGCCTCGCGCAGGAGGTCTCGGCGTCCTGACGCAATCTCCGCTTCGCGCGAGGCTCTCCACGGAAGGCCTCAGCAGGGAACACGATCTCCGCTTCGCGTGAGGCTCTCCACGGAAGGCCTCGGTAGGGGGTACCTTCTCCGTATCGCGCGAGGCTTCTCACGAAAGGCCTCAGCAAGGAGTCCGATCTCCGTCCCACGCGAGGCTCCGCTCTTCGTCTCGCGCGAGGCCTCATTCCCCGTATCGCGCGAGACCAGCTTATCCATAGTCCGTCGCCCCTGCCTCGGCCGGTCTTCCCGACAGCACGTCATGTCTCATTAATACTTCAACCACTCCTGCAATCTCAGCCGGACGATGGCTCGACGCCATAGAATGGCCGACAGGACCTGAGGTCGCATCAACACCATACCGGCTGGGATAGGGCACGGCGGGGATTACCGGCCACTGTGTTCTGACGCTGTGTCCACGATCAGCGCCCACACTGCACTGTGCCCCGCGATCCCCGCCTCGAAAACAACGCGACATGGACAACTTGGCCCGGGTTATCATCGCCTCCAAGCCGGCGCACCAGGTCAGCCGCCCACTCGGGGCCTCGGCACTGTGCACCAAGGTCTCGGCTATCTCGGGGTTTGTGCCCACCGAGACCCCCCACTGCGGTGCAGCCTCGGCACCAACCAAGCCTCGGCCTCGCGCACAGTCCGTCCACACCGGCTTGCACGTCCACCGCCACACCCACTCCGAGGCAGTCCCAGGGCTCTCACGACGCACAGGATCGGATGGGACTGGCACGCCGCCCCAGTGCTCCAAGGACGGACCACTCCGACGACCACGCCGCCACAGGAACAGGCCACAGGGCTCGGACATACCGCCCCTATTGGCACGACGTCGCATAGTTAACATATGTACTGTCCTTGTCTTCCCTTCAACTATAAAAGGAGAGGACTTGGGCCACTTAGAGAAAAAGAGAGAAACACATTGTAACACACGCACACATCCCAGCCGCCTGAGAGGAACGCAGACGACCCACACAACACCTTGCCGAGACCTGGGACTAGCTCCCTCTCTCTCCTAGCTTGTAACCCCCTACTACGAGCACTTCGGTGCAAGGAATACAAGATCGATCTCCCAGACTGGACGTAGGGCATCGATTGCCTGAACCAGTATAAACCTTGTGTCTCTTTGCATCATCATCCGGGATTAGGGGCACGCAGTTCAAATTCACTGGTTGGTTGAGGACCCCCTGGTCCGAAACACCGACAGGTGTCTTCTCTGACGGATCTCCCTCAACCGGCTCCCTCTGTGACAACCTCTCTCACCGGCGAGAACCTTCACCGGGGCGGGGTGCACGCAGTCGGAGGAAAACCGTCAGATAGTAGAGGACAAATGACAGGGGAAAACAGACGCACGCGGTCCAGTTCACTTGCCACGCTGCATCGGGCTCTCCTTGGGCCTTGGGCCGCCACCAAGGAAAAGAGAAGAGAAACGCGTCTGCCCCTCCAACCCCAGCGGCACCGCCAATGGAGGACCCGCCACCGCTGCCGCCGAGGCTGCGCTGCGCGGTGCAGCACTACGAGTGGGGCCGGCGCTGGTTACATACGTTCGGCCTGTTCGCTGGTTGGTTTCTGAGTTGGTTTGGGCTGACTGGCGTTGGTTTATTGTAAAAGAAAAATACTATTGGTTGACTGGTTTGAGCTTGCTGAAAACAACGAGAAAACAGGCCGGTTATTGCCGCAGGTGCTGTCGATCCAGGCGCACCCGGACAAGAAACTCGCCGAGGCGCTGCACGCGCTGCGGCCTACAAGGATGACAACCACAAGCCCGAGATGGCCATCGCCATCACCGAGTTTCGGGCGCTCTATGGCTTTGCGGGCATCCAGGTACGTGCGTGCGTCATGCGTGTCCATTCTTCTTTATCGTCTCCTGACTGATTATTATATTATAGTTATATATCTTAGGAGAAAATTGACTGCTTATTCTGGAAATAAAGGACAAATAAATCCTTACATATAAATTAACATACCCCCTTCTTTATTATGCAATGATGAAGGAGCTCAGGGATGTCCTGAGGACTGTACCTGAAGTTGAAGGCCTAATTGGGCATGAGCATGCTGCCAAGCTGATGAGCTTCAACGAGTATATGATGATGATGGGGGTAATGAACAAGTCAAATCAAGTTTGCAATCAGCTTTTGCTAAGCTAATGGCAGCAAGTAAGGCTGTGTTTAGTTCTCAAAAAGTGCTACAATAGCCGTCACATCGAATCTTGCAATACGTGTATGGAGCATTAAATAAAGACAAAAAAAAAACTAATTGCACAGTTTGGTTGAAAATCGCGAGACGAACGTTTTGAGCCTAATTAGTCCATGATTGAACACTAATTACCAAATAAAAACGAAAGTGTTACAGTAGCCAAATTCTCAAATTTCGTGAACTAAACACAGCCTAAAGACATGGTTTCTGAAGCACTTTCCGAACTGAGCGCGTGTTTAGTTCCCATCCAAATTCTCAAAAAAGTGCTACAGTACCTATCACATCGGATCTTGCGATACGTGCATGGAGCATTAAATGTAGAAGAAAAAAAACTAATTGTACAGTTTGGTTGGAAATTGCGAGACGAACGTTTTGAGCCTAATTAGTCCATGATTGAACACTAATTGCCAAATAAAAACGAAAGTGCTACAGTATCCCAAAATCCAAACTTCCCGCAACTAAACATGCGCTGATCAGTCGCCTGAATATTGAGAGCAAGGTGATTTTTTTTCTCTGGACCCATCCATATATAATTGCATGCTGTGAGCTTCTACAGTTTAATTTGTAGGTGTGAACTTTAGGGGCTAGCTTGCACCCACTACTACAAAACAAGGATATTGTTACACTAGCTTGTAACACATTCATCAATGTGTTCCTAAGAAATTTCATAGTAACACAAAACTATGTGTTACGGACTTGGGTGTAACACAAAACACGTTTTTTTATAAAAATGTGTTACTGGCAACGATTTTAGTAACACAAAAGTTAACGTTACAAGTGAAATGTCACAAAAGTGGTACTATATTGTAACACATGAATGGAACACGTAAAATGTGTGACAAGTATATTCCCTATAGTAACACAATATAATATTACAACCAAAATGTTACATAGAAACATATACATGTGGATCATCTTCCAATTTGTAGTTGGCAAAAGGCATTGCACTGGTGTCGTTCTAGCTGATAGACAATTGTACCGAGGTCCTGACATGACACCCGAGCTGGACTGAATAGATGATTGAAAAAGTCATGTAGATGTGGAAGCCTATTACGAAGTTATTGGGCCAAGCTGAAGATATAGTGTAGATGGAGCAAGATCATGAGACGAACATGTACACTTAGGAAGAAAATCCAAAAACAAAAAAAAAGTAAATTGTATGGAGCTATCACTAGAGGAACATGTACACTGAGGAAGAAAATCTAAAAACAAAAAAGTACATAAAATTAGATGGAGCAAAATCATGAGAGCAACATGTACAAAGAATAATGGAAGAAGAGCAATAGATTTTATGAATCCTAGCTAGTTCTTGATTTTTTCTCTCTAGTATGGGCTATGTGTGTTTGCTCTCTAGAGCCATATCGTTATGTACAAATACTATGATTTAATCTGAACAAGCACTATGTTTGAAATCATCCTACTATATGTGGATCTTGTTATGATTATTGAAATTTGTGGTTTATGTGATTTTGCAATGTATCATGTTTGTGTGATTCTATAATAATCCGTGTGCCACATATATAGGCGAAACAAATATTTGTTTCCTAATCTAAATATGTTACAATAGATATAAACAAGTGTTACAAACCATATGTTCCTTTGTTCCATACTGTGCTCTACCATAATGTAGAAGTGTTGCTAGAACTAAAAAAAGTGTTACAGCAGACAATCACTATAACACTAGGCAAATGTTCCCATAGATAAATAAATGTGTTACAAACTATGTATTACACCATAATGTGAAGTGTTACTAGAGAAAAAAAAGTGTTACAGCAAAAATCATTGTAACACTGGACAAATGTTCCTATAGACAAGTAGATGTGTTACAATAAACCAGTCTATAGTAACATGGCCAATTGGAACACATAAAAAAATGTGTTACTAAAAGAGCTAGTAACACTTTTTTCAACCTACAGTAACACAAGTTGGTGTTACTGTATCCATGTGCTGTTGTAGTGACCTCAGCTTACAGTCAACGACACTCGACACCATTAAGTGCCAAACATGGGTAGTATATAGGCTAAATGCAAAAATGAATGAGATAATGTTAAGGTTGAACATATATATATATATTTGCCAAACATGGGTAGTATATAGGCTAAATGCAAAATAAATTGAGTATTTAATGATAGATTGTAACATTATGTTTCCTTGAAAATAAAAAAGGACACATGCTTAGCATATAACTGACAAGGTTGATCGCAAAGCCTCGATTAAATGTTGGATATGTATTGCTTTTGGGACATGAACCATTGGAAACTGCAATAATGTACTACGACTGCAATTAGTTCTAGATCAAGTCAAAGCTTGAAATTTTGCCATGCTAAACTAAAAGGCAGCCAGGTTGCCAATTTTATCTACATCGTGTCATTATCCCTTTGTTATTTTGGATTAACATGATTTTTTTACACCTGCTTGTTTCTCTGTTACAGTTACAGCCAGACAAATTTGCACCAATGTTCCCTATTTTTTTCATATATGACACATATACTTTTGAAGTTCGTATGACCACCCAATTTATCCTTTTTTTGCACACCAAGTATATATAGTTGCCACCCAATATTTTGGAAGCAGGTGTTAAATCTAACAAACATGCACTATAAATTGAATGTATAGGCGGTAAACTGCTGTATTCCATAATTATAGGCTGGTATCTGTGACAATTCAAATATTTAAATTTGCCCAGTGCAATTTGTAATGGTTGAAAAGGTCCTTGATGAATGGTGATAGCTGATAAGCAACTAGACAAACAGGCTCGTTTTTCCCAAAATAAATATGTTTTGGCATCAGTACGTGTTCACTCATATGCATGTTCCACGTCCTTGCTTTTTAAAAGTTTTTTATGAGCAACAATGGCGAAGCCTGCTTTTATTCCTTCTTGGCTCATGACGATTAATTTCTTTGTCTATCCAGATTAGGACCTTAACAGATAAAGAACAGCTGGTTAAATCCCCCTTTGCCGAGTGCCCCCGATCTGGCACTCGACGAACTATTTTTTTATTTTTTTAAAATTCTTTGCCGAGTGCCACCCGGCCTTGCACTCGGCAAAGAGGGTTTATTTTATTTTATTTTTAAATTCTTTGTCGAGTGCCATACGTCCTGACACTCGGTAAAGTGATGATTTGCCGAGTGACATTTTTTTTTGACACTCGACAAATCATATTTTTTTCACTTTTCATATCCAAACTTTTTCTACAGTCCTTATACAATACTTGGTACTCCATGTTCTAATATGGCACATTTCTCGGACTTTTTCTATATTTCTTTAATTTATTTCATTTAATTGAATTTTCTTGGATAATTCAAATTATAACTGCTAGTCATTCGAATAATGAAAAAAATAAATGAAAAAATGATATTCATGTTATTTAGTATAATGTGAGGCTGTATCCAGGAACAGACCACCAATTTCGAACATCTTGTTCACGAAACATATCCACTAACTTGCGGTCGAGTTGTTTTTAAATTCTATAAAAAGCAAATGAATTCCAAAAATCATGAAACTTGTCAAGATGTCAAGATATCATATGTGGAGGCTGTGATAAAAAATTGAGGAGGTTTTGCGCAAGTTTGTCATGTACGAGATATGCAAACTCCCGTCGACGACTCCGGTATTTTTATCGAGGTATCGAGAAGCGCGCAAGCTTCTCCGTAGTCCTCGTTGGAGCCCCTCGTAAGGAATCCCTCGCAAGGGCCAAGCTCCCGGTCGGGTAACTCCGTGGATAGCCCCGGGTCTAACCCACGGGCAAGTGGGTCTCCGGTGTGTCTTCCGGCAAGCCTCTTCCGAACCGCTCCCCGCTGTCTTCACTATCAAGCTTCCGGCCGAACCACCACGGGCCTTATTCCCTTTGGTACATGGTGGCGGCTACACCACAAACGCGGTTGGTGTGATCTTGCAAGACTACAAGCCCTTCGATGTACAACAATGGTGCGCGTAAACATCGAGCGATAAGAGGTATGCAAACCTCACTAAACACTAGGCCTAAACCTAGAGCAAGCGCATAAGCGGTGGTCTAATCAACCTAAGCACTTCGCAAAGCACTTACGTTAATCACCTAGTAAATCACTAAGCACTTTCAATTGGAGATCACTAAAATGGTGTAACAACACCCTTGGTATGTTTTCTCAGCTCCACACTACTCAAATTGCCGGTTGGAGGGTCTATTTATAAGCCCCACTGAGAAAGTAGCCGTTGGGGATGAAACCCATTTTTTTGCTACTGACTGGACGTGTCTGGTCGTCCCGATCGTTAGAGCGCGCGCATTGATTGGACTCTGGCCAAGTCCGGTCACTGTCGATCGGACGCTTCCGGTCACGCTGACGTCACTCTAGAACCTCTCTGGACTCGATCGGACGCTGCAGTTCCTGCGTCCGGTCGATCATCCGCTGGTGTCCGGTCACTCACAACGGTCACTTGATCTTTGGCGCGATCAACTGATCGGACGCTGATGGCATCCGGTTACATGACACCAGACGCGTTCGGTCGCAACTGCGCCGCTCTAGAACCTCTCTAGAAACTATCAGATGCTACACTTCGTGCGTCCAGTCATCCAGTGCCGCTGCGTCCGGTCACGCTGAAAATATTGTCGTGACGATGAGCAGTGTCACCGGTGCGTCCAGTCACTGCTTCGCTCAGTGTCCGATCACTGCTGCTCAGCGTCTGGTCACAGCCGCCGACGCTTGATGTTGCCTGGCACTTGATCGGAGTGTCTGGTCACTCATAGGGCCACGTTCGGTCACCTCTGCCGGGCTCGTTTTTTTCGTGATCTTGCGTCCGACTTGGTTCCAATCTTCGTGCTTGGACTTTGCTTGACCTTGTATGTCTTCTATGCATCTTCACATGTCTTTCTTGAGGTGTTGATCATCGGATCATCACATCGCCTTCGTCCAAGTCACGTCTTGCACCCTATTGAACTACAAAACAAATACTTGCAAATTCATTAGTCTAATTTGGTTGTGTTGATCATCAAACACCAAAATCCAAAATAAATGGGCCTAGGGTCCATTTTTCTTACAATCTCCTCCTTTTTAATGATTGATGACAACACGACCAAAACAAGCAAATAATAAAAAATTTAGAATTTAAAAACTATTTACTTGCTAGGATGCAATGCAAAGAGCAATGTTATATGATGCTAAAAGATACCAATTGTAAAGCTAAAAGATACCACATGTAAACATCTTTAGAAACTTATCTTACCCTTGTAAAAAAAACTTATCTTGCCCTTGCAAATGTCCCCATATGGCATTATAGATTTAAGCCTCCCCCTAACTCATAATCTACTATTCTCCCTTTCTCGGACTATTACCCCTTATAAATTATTATGATCAGGCTTGCTTTTGGTCCTACAAATTTTCTTCCTTTGGAATCAAACATCGAAAAGGAAGACATTAGTAGCACAAGAGAGGGTCAGACTTTGTGATCCTTTGTATGTGGAGTGGGATAGGTCACAAAATTTGACTCTCACATTACATAGACTAAGTCTCCCCCTAAATATATACATACATATGATGAAGAATGTAGTTTATGCATAATTGGCAAATTAATGCTCAAGAGAGTTTAATCTATATAATGCATGGATAAAGCATATAAATACCAAAGTGAAATCAACATGATGATATCGGTTTAGAAATACCATATGTGGAAACCAATTTGATTTATACCACTTGCAATAGGTGGTGGATATTTGAAGTATGATGCTTAACTTCGGGGACTCTATTTTTCTTGCAATGAGACTACTACACATGATAAGCTTGAAAAGGTATTAGTCTCAAAGCATCCAACTTATAGAGTAACCTCCCCCTAAATTTGTACATACAAGTATAAAATACTTGTAGGAGACATGCACATTGATTTTAGAATAAAAAATACCACTTGAAAGATGACATCACATGAATGTGAGAATCATTTTCGAAGGTGATATTCGGGAGAAATTAGATACAATTTAGACTTTGGCACATATTAGATGAACAATTATAAAACAAGCTATGTGCCGTGCTCCTAAACAATTTAAACCATATAGGTTTGCTCCAAGGGTTAAGAATAAAACCGAGCAAGCCTACCATAAGATATACCTAGTGTATGCAAGACAAAAGATTAAACATGCAAATGCAAAGCTAGGCATGAAAAGGAACTAGATGCTAATTGAGATTGCAAGAAATTAAATCTAGTTACCTAACATGGGAAGGGGGAATTTGGGTCTATAGTATTCACTAACCCACTTAGGCAAATTCCTTGACTATAATGATGCACCCCATGAAATGCACCCATACTTTGCCAAATCTCCAAATTTCCTGTAGTCCATTGGACTTCTCACTTCTCTTTCGGGATCCAAATACTTCTTGGTGCTCTTCATGTTGGAAATGATCTTCTTTGGCACCCAAATGTGTTTGGCCCCATTGTTGGCTTGCTTGTTCACCTTGATGGCCACCACCTTGTCATTTTTCTTCTTCTTCAAGAGATAAGGTGTGGAGACCTTTTTGTCTACCTTGTTGGTGTAGGTGTTGGAGAGCTTGCTTGTTTGCTTTTTCTCTTTCTTCTTAGCTCCTCCCCCATTCTTCACCTTACACTTATAGGACTTGTGGCCTTCCTTGTGGCATACGTAGCAAACCACGGTTTGTCCTTCATCAAACTTCTTCACTCCCTTGACGGTGTTATCTTGATGAAGTTGGGTTTGCTCTATCTTGCCTTTCACTTGAGTCAAATCCTTGGTAAGGCGAGCCACTTCTTGCTTGAGTTGCTCATTCTCCTTTGCGACCTCTTGTGTATATGTTTCTACAATAATTTTCTCAACACAAACTTGGTTGCACAAGGGTGAGTCTAAACATAAATGATTACAAAGAAGTAGAGACATCCTTTTTAGGCATATCAAAATAGAACCTTCCTTTTTAGGTGCCTCAGTAGGGGATAGTACCGAAGGCTTCAAGATTAGTAACTTTATTAGTTAGCTCATCACAATGTTTGCACATAGTTTTCATTTTAGCAAGTAAACTTTTATAAGCATCTAGTGAGCTAGCTAACTTTTTCTTTAATTTTTCATTTTTTCTTTACAAGTTGCTCATCATTGATTATGCAATTATTTGTGTTTGCACTAGTTTCAAGTTGCTCAATTTTAGTAGATAGCTCCATATTAAGATTGACAAAAGTTTCATATTGTTCAAGCAAAGTAGCATAAGCTTGTTGAGAGCTATCTAGTTTTTCTTTTAATTTTTCAAGCTTCTTTTATTGACTAGTGCAAACTTTAGCAAAGTTAAGATTTTCTTGCACAATCTCATCATAAGAAGGTAGCTCATCATCACTATCACTATTATTGTCGCTATCACTAGGGATAGGTTTTTTGTTATCTCGTGCCATAAGGCACACACGTGAGGTGCTTGATGATGAGTGCTTGTGCCCTCGTTTCTTGTGATGGTTTTCTTCTTCCCTTGAAGAATCATCCCATGACCTTATTGATGTGAGGGCTTTGTCCTTGCACTGCCTTCTTCTTTGTCTTGGGTGTGGGCTTGTTTGGACAAACTTCCATAAAGTGCCCCAACTTGCACCGCATCCTATAGCATCATTTCTTTCTTTGCTCATTTCTTTGATTGGTGAAGATGAAATCTTGAATTTGGATGGGCACACCCTTGACATTGAGCCTTTGGATCATCTTATCCACCTTGTTGATAAGTTTGATTGATTCTTCATCAACGTCGGAGGTGGAGGAGGAAGATTGATCATCATCACTTGATTCTTCGTCGTCATCATTCTTATCTTCTTCTTCATCTTTACCTGAGGAGCTTGAGCTTAAGATTGTCTCAACTTGCTTGCCCTTCATCTTTTTTTCTCACTACATGTGAGAGCTTTGCCTTTGCTTGATGAAGAGGCTTCTTCTGGACCCATCTTGCGTGACATTTCAAATGTTGCTCTCTTGCCAATGACTATGGCCGGGGTCATGATGCTCAAGTCCTCCATATTATGAAGAATGGTGATGATGCTTGCATATTTCTTTTGTGGAAGCACGAAGATGATCTTCCTCATGATGTCCGCATCATCTAGCTTTGTTAATCCTATTGAATGGAGCTCATTGATAATTAGATTCAAACAAGAATACATATCACGAACAAGCTCATCATCATTCATTTTAAAGGAATCATAATTTTGTTTAGCTAGACAATATTTTTGCTCACGGATATTAGTTGTGCCGTCATGGAGCTCTTGGAGTTTTGACCAAATTTTATGTGCTGTATTTAAAGTGAACACTTGGTTAAACACATCCGTGCTAAAAGATTCAAACAAGCAATTTTTAGCTCTAGCATTGAAATGAATTTCTTTTTCTTCACTCTGTGAATTTATCGGGATTCTTAATGGGTTTCATCCCGTCACGATTGACTCTTCAAACACCCAAATCTACTCCCTCAAGGTGACAAGCCATTCTAGCTTTATAGTAGGTGAAGTTAGTGCTGTCAAAGTGCGGAGGCCTAGAGGTATCCATCCCAACCACTCTAAATAGCGTTGGCTCAACGGCGGTGAAGCCAAAGGTCCAAATTGAGCCAACCGGCTCTGATACTAATTGAAAGGGGACCATGACGCCTAACAGGGAGGGTGAATTAGGCAACTTAAAAGTCTAACTCTAAACTATGACCTCTTTTTCTATTCTTAGCAAAACCTATACAAAAAGATAAACTATCTAAATGTGCAACTACGATTTTGCTAGTGTGTTGCTATCTCTACCGCAAAGGAGTTATGCAAATAATGTAAATGTGAAAGCTAAAGAGTAAGGTAGAGATATGCAAACTTTCGTCGATGACTCTGGTATTTTTACCGAGGTATCAAGAAGTGCGTAAGCTTCCCCCTAGTCCTCGTTGGAGCCCCTCGCAAGGAATTCCTCGCAAGGGCCAAGCTCCCTGTCGGATAACTCTATGGATAGCCCCAAGCCTTCCCCACGCGTAAGTGGGTCTCTGGTGTGCCTTCCGACAAGCCTCTCCTGGACCGCTCCCCATCGTCTTCACTATCAAGCTTCCGGCCGAACCGTCGCGGGCTTTGTTCCCTTTGGTACACGGTGGCGACCACACCACAAACGTGGTTGGTGTGATCTCGTAAGACTACAAGCCCCTCCAATGTACAACAATGGTGCGCGCAAGCACCGAACGATAAGAGGTATCAAAATCTCACTAAACACTAGGCCTAAACCTAGAGCAAGCACATAAGCGGTAGTCTAAACAATCTAAGCACTTCGTAAAGCACCTACGCTAATCACCTAGTAAATCACTAAGCACTATACAAGTGGAGATCACTAAAATAGTGTAATAACACCCTTGGTATATTTTCTCAACTCCACACTACTCAAATGGTCGGTTGGAGGGTCTATTTATAAGACCCACTGAGAAAGTAGCCGTTGGGGACGAAACTCACTTTTCTGCTACTGACCGGATGCCGCCGCCGTCCTGACCGGACGAGTTCGGTCGTCCCGACCATTGGAGCGCGTGCGTTGATCGGACTCTGGCCGAGTCCGGTCACTGTCGATCGGACGCTTTCGGTCACGCTGGCGCCGCTCTGGACTCGATCGGACGCTGCAGTTCCTGCGTTCGGTCGATCATCCGTCAGTGTCCGGTCACTTGATCTTCGGCGCGATCAATTGATCGGACGCTGATGGCGTCCGGTCACAACTGCGCCGCTCTGGAACCTCTCTGGAAATGATCGGACGCTGCACTTCGTGCGTCCGGTCGTCCAGTGCCGCTGTGTTCGGTCACGCTGAAAATATTGCTGTGACGATGAACAGTGTCATTGATGCGTCCGATTACTGCTTCGCTCAACGTCCGGTCACTGCTGCTCAGCGTCCGGCCACAGCTGCCGACGCCTGTTGTTGCCTAGCACTTGATTGGAGCGTCCGGTCACTCATAGGGCCACGTCCGGTCACCTCTGTCGGGCTCATTTCTTCGAGATCTTGCGTCCGGCTTAGTTCCAATCTTCGTGCTTGACTTTGCTTGACCTTGTATGTCTTCTATGCATCTTCACATGTCTTCTTGAGGTGTTGATCATCGGATCATCACGTCGCCTTCGTCCAAGTCACGTCTTGCACCCTATTGAACTACAAAACAATTATTTACAAATTCATTAGTCCAATTTAATTGTGTTAACCATCAAACACCAAAATCCAAAATAAATAAGCCTAGGGTCCATTTTCCTTACAAAATATATGATCACTTCAGACAATGTTGTCCGTGCTGGTTTGACTCCTAAATACAAAGATATACAAACTCTCTGCTCAATGCTAACATACAAACACGTGAGTGTCGATATTAATTACTATCGTGTCATGTCTATATTATTCCTTCCTTTATATTTTACTTGTTCCACCTCTATGTTCGTATTTGCAGGTATATCCTCTGTGTTTACAGTGTTGCGAGTGATCTAGCTTCTCTGATCTATGATGTCGAAGCTCACAAGTTAGTATAGCTAAGTTCACTAGGTCCATTCTATCTTCGATTGCTGCCCAGTACCTGTAGATGGCTGATAGTTTTTGCGGCTGATAAACTGATTGATGTTTTTTGTTTGTTGTGAGAGAAAATTATTGTATCATGTTTGATAAACCGGACTGATAAGTTCGAGCGAAAATGACATCCTTGGTGCCAGGCCCATCTGTCTTTCTCGTTATAATCCGGGAAGGTAAGCTCCAGGCAGATTCTCTGTCTGATGGGAAGAAAAAGGCAAAGGAAGGCGACCTGCAAACACTGAGATTAAGCCCTCTACCCGTGGCCCTGAGTCCATGCAGCTGTACAGGGCTGGAGTAAACAGCAGATTCTTCAGTTAACTGGTTGGTGCATCTAATCTTTGGGCACCAGGCAGGGTGTCGCAGCAAGTGGACTGCACTGTAATTGTAGGGCCTGTTAGGCAGGCAGGCAGATTTGAATTGGTCCTTGCCCTTGCGTGTGTTCTCACCGCCGGCCTTTGACCGTGTGCGTGTGGTAGATTAGATTCATGGGCATGTCATCCTACTGGCTGTGACAGTTCTTCTATAATAATATGCTCCATCAGAATCAGTCTATTATTGCCGCATAATCCCTCGCTTTCAGGGAGGAGTTCCCAGCTATGAAATGTACTTGGCATTGGATAGTAGGAGGTCTTGTCACCCCTCTTGCATGAGGTAACCAAAATCTTGCGTGTGTATAGGCAACCAAACAAACAGTACTCTATCTTGTACATGCTGCATGTAACCAAACAGAGTTTTATAAAACCAAACAGTACTATATCTTTTCTGTGATATCATATTCGATTTCAGTTTTGGGGAAAAATATGATCGAGAACGGTTTTCGACCGTTTTCGTCTCTAGCACTAAAATCATATTTCTTCAGCTATCAGTCTATCACCTTGGGCTAGCTTTTCGTTTTGAAAGAAACCACACTTGCAAAGCAGTGACGGCAGATCGAGCCGGTGATCACAACTTCGTTCACTGAAAAGCAACCATGCGTCAGCGTTTTCCCAGCTGCTTGAAGTAATGCAAGATTTGTGCCGCCAAGATGTCGACCCAAGTGTCCGGCACGCCAGGCACGCACCAGTGCATGCAGTCCTGCCCATACACAGCCACCGCGTCCTTCTTCCCCAGCCAGGTCGCCGGATGGGCGTCCGCTCTGAACTCGCTCATGTACGTCAGGTTCACCAGCCGGATCCCAGACCCTGCCAGCGCTTCTTGGATCACTGAATTCACCATCCTCGCGTCCTTGTTCACGCCCCCGAACCGCGGATCAAACCAGGAGTCTAGCTGCACCCACCAAGATGAGTTAAACAAAAAATTCACCATTTTGAAATGCAGGATTGGAACTGAAACAGCAGCTAGCTGATGATGTCCCCGTCAGTCAGGAATCAGAAATTCAGAATGGTAGTAATGGTACCTCGTGCTCTTTGAGGAGTCTGTCGGTTACGCAGCTGCCGTTGTGATCCCACTCGCCGCCATGGAAGTGCCGAGGCGACTGCGTGCGCCATAGCTTCAGCGTCGTGCTCGGGGCCTCCCTGTCGATGTAAGACGCCATGGTTTTGAGGACTAGTTTCAGGCCGTCCGGAATGCTGAGCGGAGGCTCGATCGGCTTTCCATCTTTGTAGAAAACAAGGGGGGTCTCTTTTGGGAATTTGTATGTCCCCCACCTGTGATTATTATGGACAAATGTGTCAAGCATTACAATAGGAACATTACTCATGGACAAACTATGGCCCAACATAAAAAGGAAAAGAAAACCTGCAAGTTTGGGAAGAGCAATCTCACCAGTGCCCGGTGTTGAAAATTAGCACATCATAGAACTTTGTGACGTTTATCCATTCATCAGCAGGAATGTCCACATCCACTCTGTAAATCCCTTTTTTCCCATCCTTCTGAATTTCCTCCGGGTTCTCCACTGGCTGCCACCTTTTGTATCATTAGTTACCACCATGTGAGCTTCATGATTCTATTTTACAAATTCTTAAATCTTCATATTTGATCACAAAAAGTGAAAAGATTGCTGTCTAAACAAACCAGATGCAGGAAGAAAGAAAGCAACAGCGTTGAGGAGCAAGCAAGCAGACAAGCACTGACTCACGTGTACTTGGCGAGCAGCACGGCGCGGTGGAAGGCGACGGTGACGTCCGCCCGGGGGAAGTACCCTCCGCGCCAGGCGCCGCGGCGCTTCCACCTGCGCGCGTCGGGGTCGGCGGAGTGGAGCGCGCAGAGCAGCGCGACGGCGAGGTTCTCGGACAGCGAGTCGCCGACGAGGCCGACGCGGCGGCCGCTGGCGGCGGTGAGGAACGCCGCGGGGGTCGATCCTCGGGACGACGCCGGTGCCGCCGGCGCAGCGCGCGGGCGCCC
This sequence comes from Miscanthus floridulus, assembly GCF_019320115.1. Classification (NCBI taxonomy): domain Eukaryota; kingdom Viridiplantae; phylum Streptophyta; class Magnoliopsida; order Poales; family Poaceae; genus Miscanthus; species Miscanthus floridulus. Next base: position 8,347,564 of record NC_089586.1, read on the forward strand.
AGGAGAGCGGGGCCAGCGGCGGCCGGCCGTTGCGGAGGCAGTTGTAGGAGCCCCGGTGGAACGGGCAGGACGCGGTGTAGAGCGGCGCCGGCACGGGCTCCGGGGTCGGCACCCACCGCCCCGCCGTCGCGTCGGACGGCGCCGCGCCGCAGGGGAGCGGCGGTTCCGGCGGCGGGGACCGTCGGGAGGGCAAGAAGAGGAGGCAGAGGACGGCCGCGATCGTGAAGAGGAGGAGGAGAGGGAGGCGCAGGCGGAGGCGGAGGCGGAGGCGCCGCATTGCGCTCGCGTACGACGACGCTGGCGCCGGCGAAAGGGACGCCGCCCTCTTCCTCCTCATTGCAAAGGGAAGGTTCGATGCTCCGGCTACAGTATGATCTTCTGTTTCAGCGCGTTCGGCTAGTCTGAACACTGTTGAATTATCAAAGGGCACCAGCCGAACACAATAAAAAAAGAAAGAATGTGTTTTTGTTCTTATATGGGTAGTGGATGTTATGGCAATTAATTAATTAATGCATTCTAGTTGTAGTATAGATTTTCAAGAGAGTATTTTATTTTATGTTACTACTACTCATGCTTTATGGCACAAGCTTAGAAATCTCCATTTCTTATATCAAACAAAAAACGGAAAGAAATATCTGGAAGCACATTTGAGATTAGATACGCAAATCTACAGGGCTTGCGTGAGCAAATGGCCCAGCTTTCTGCGACCCTCTGAAGTCCTGAAACCAGCTTTCTCCTCGGCAATGGCAGGACATCTACACTGGTAAGAAAGCTGAGGAGGAAATGGGCATGGTGGGTGGCACTGCTGCATGCAAAGAGTCGATCCGGGAGCTTGGCCACCAATGGCGCACGTGCGAGTGCAGACGAGTTTATGGGCACCGGGAAGGAAATCTCAAATCGTCGACGGAGCTAGCTTCACCGCTGGCTGCCGGCGTCTCGATCGTCGGTCCGGGGCCGGGCCGCCTCAGAGTCAGAGAGAGCAGCCACCGCTGGCGAAGAAGGAAGAAGAAGAACTGACTGGCAGTGGCAGTTTTTCTTTTCAAGGGAAAAAAGCACAAGAACTGACACTGACAGTGGGGAAGGGAGGGAGGATTGCCAGCTCAGCTCTCTTCTCTTCTGATGGGCCAGGCCGTACGAGTTTATGGGCTGGGCTGTTTTAGTCGGCGATGGATAATGGATGGAACAGCCCATTATCTCTTTTTTTTTTTATATCAAGTAATACATTCGACGACGCTTTCACTACACCTATACATTCGACGACGCTTTGTGACTAAATAAAATCGGCGTTGCTGACGCCTGCGCCTGCACTACGCTCTCGTACCTGCGCCTTGACCGACTTGACGCGGCGTCTACACCCACCTGACCCCACACAGTCCCCGAATTTTTTTTACTTTTGAGCCCTTTTTTCGAAAGTTTCTCACAAATGGACCTCTGGAAAAAAAATTTCAGAATCTAAATCCTTAGCTCGGCGCCATCGATGCTGACGCCGAGCTAACACGTCTCGGCGCCAGTGTCCCTGGCGCCGAGGTCTTGGGCTCGACGCAGACGTAACGTTGACGTGGCAGGCAGCTCGACGCCAGTCACTCTGGCGCCGAGCTCGGCGCCGTAGACGTTGGTGCCGAGCATGCAGTTCCAGACCTTGAGCGCTGTGCAACGTGGAGTGCAGATCCAGCCTTGAAATGAACACTGACCACTGTCTTTAAAGTTGAAATGACCCTGAGCTGACCACTGCCTTCACCCTATCCTGTATGAGTGCCAGTCTTTGCTAAACCAACAGTACTACGCCCTAGATATCAAATGCATACTGCAGCGGTGGAAAACGCAGTGCATGTGTGGTGACGAGGCCGCCAGTGCATTGCATGTATGGGACGGCCGCATCATACGCCATGGATTATAAAACTCGCGCATCTCTCTTTAATCTGCTGTTGATGGGATTTGACGACTTGGCGCTTTCCATCTCTGCCTCAGGAATCGGCTCCAAGCTTTTCTTTCTAGGCCTTGTTTAGTTCAATCTCCTAACTATTTATATTCTATCGTATCAAACGTTGGACACATTAATGAAGTATTAAATATAGACTAAAAAATAATTAATTGCACAGATTGCGACTACTTTGTGAGATGAATCTTTGAAGCCTAATTAGTCTATGATTTGACAATAAAGTGCTACAGTAACACATGTGCCAATGAGGGATTAATTAGGCTTGATAAATTCGTCTCGTGGTTTATTAATGGATTCTGTAATTTGCTTTTTTTTTATGAATATCTGAACATCCCATACAACATGTAACACCTAAAACTTTAACCAAACAATGCCTCAGGAAAAGAAAACGCTCCAAGACTACATGTCCCTTGATGATGCAGCTACTTCCATGATGGGATTTGACGACCTTGCCGCTTTCGATCTCTGCCTAGCATTTCTTTTTAGAAAAGAAAAACTCCAAGCATGCATGTCCCTCCTCAACCGATACAGCAGCTTCACATCATCATCGCTGGTGTCCTAAAGCAGGCAAGCAGACGATGTAGAGAGGTTTCACAATTCAATGCAATCCATTGCTCTTTCCCTTTGGATTGGAATCTTGGATGGTGCCATGGTGGCGTTGGCGTCGAGGGAACCCAAAGCTCTGCGCACTTGTCGGACGAAACAAATAGGCACGCAGGCCGACCGGTCAGTATGCAGTAGTCTTGGCGTCATTAAAAACCTCATCTCTCGCTGTGCCTACTCCATATGTGTGTGCTCGCTCTTCTCACAAGCCACATCCCAAGTAGTGGTGCTAGCCGGTGGTGGGCGGCCGGTGAGGTTGAGGCCGGTCACTCCGCTCTCGATTCTATCTCGAGGGTTGGCCACTGGCAGTTAGGATTTGTTTCTACCTTCTCGTCCTCTTTGGCTACCCAGCCGGCGAGCGGAGGTGGTGTGCACATACTCAGATTCATTCTTTTTTTCTACTGTAGCCTAAGGTCTGCACGACGCTCAAGGCCTGGAACTGCATGCTCGGCGCCAGCGTCAATGGCGCCGAGCTCGGCGTCGAGCTCGGCGCTGAACTCGGCATCGAGCTGCCTACCACGTCAGCGTCACATCTGCGTCGAGCCCAAGACCTCGGCGCTAGGGACACTGGCGCCGAGACGTGTTAGCTCGGCGCTAGCATCGATGGCGCCAACCTAAAGGTCCAGATTCTGAAATCTTTCCTCTAGGGGTCTATTTGTGAGAAACTTTTAAAAAAAAAGCTAAAAAGTAAAAAATGTCCACATAGTCCCTACGCCCCCGTCCGCCCCACGTGGCGTCTATGCTATACCCTCGCGCCCCCTCAAGCAGCTACGGTAGGTGGATCATATTGCAACATGTGTAATACCCAATCTACTTTTAAAACATCTAGATGCAACACTTACGACATACATCTGAAGACAGATGAAATATTTGAAACATGAGTCTAAAACAATTGCAAAAACACCTGAAAAACACTCCAAATCCATTGCAAACATATGCAATATCCAGATAAAACACTTGCAATATATGTAAGAGACATATACAACATCAAACAAACACACTTGCAACATACGTCTGAAAATAGATGAAACATTAGGAACATAGGTATGTAATATACGAGTACTACCATTGCAACATATGCAACATCCCGATCTATTTTTGCAACATCTATACAAAACACTTACAACATACCTCTAAAACACTTTAAATATATGCTTGCAACATATGTTTTTAGCGCAACAACTACTTGCTACTTGAACAATTGGAGGCTCATCGACGCAGAGCTCGACGCTAACGCGGAGCTCGATGCCGCGGAGTGGCGCGCAGCTCCGGTTGAGAAGGCCACTTCGGTGGAGAAGGAGTCCGACGTGGTGGAGAACACCGCGGCGGGTGGATGGCCCGAGGGAGAGGAAGAATGGCGCGCGACAGCGATGGAGCGTGGTGGAGAGAGAGGTTGGCGGCCGGTCGGGCGTGGTGGCGCGCTGGAGCACGCGCGGTGGAGAGTGTCGTGGTGGCATTGTCGCGCTGGAGCACGCGTGCGGCGGTGCGAACGCGACGGTGGTGCGGTGAATGGAGAGGAACATACGATGAGCTCACGAGCAGATAAGGTTAGGGGCGAGCGAATATGCAAGTGGAGATTTAGCCGTTTGGCTGGTGTCGTGGCCCATCAACGGCAACGTCTGGACAGACGGACGTCCTTAGAGCATCTTCAACAGTATCTAAAAAATAATCCCCAAAACAGGTTTTCTATTCCTTTGCAAAATATATTGAAAGACATAAAAAACTACAACTTTAACAGTTTCTAAAATTTCACGCCTAAAAGATAGAAGGTAATTTTACATCAAAAATCCTAAACCATTTTTAAATCACACTAATCACTTTTATACTTTATTTTTCTCTTGTACATTTACATTAGGAACCTTTTGTCCTACTTTTTTTTCTTCCCCACGTCCTTCTACCTCTAGATTGACACGACGATATGCGCGCATAACTTTACGCGCATAGGGTGATTTTTTCCAAGTGCAAAAAGATTAGAAGGTGGGTTTGGGAGTTGTTGAAGATGTGTTTTTTTTAATCTTACCAAAACTCCTGGATTGGGGACTGTTTCAGGCACTCTCCGATATGCTCTTAGCACGTCAATCAGAATATTTAGCTTAGAGATGCATGCAAGCTTCCTATATATGGGTGGAGCGAGTTGTCTGCAGCAACACTCGTATTTTATTTAGACATTATCATAACAACAATAAAGCAATATTTTGATGAATATAACTCGATTTTCATAAATAATAAAATATTTTTTAGATAATGTAACAAGATTCAATGCCCTGTTCGCTTGGCTGATAAGCTATGGCTGAAAGTACTGTTGGCTGATTTGTTGTATGAGAAAAATATTGTTCACTGGCTGAAAAAGTATAGCTTATAAGCTGAGCGAACATGGCGCAAGCTTCTATTTTTTAAGGAGAATATAAGTACACAGTTGTATCTCCATCTGACTATAGCCCTACGCTATACGTATGTTGACACAAAATGTGACACACTGTGTCTCACACACAGCAAGCCGGAAAGCGTGACTTCAATCGGGTTCCCGGGTGCTTCGTGATCCGGAAGCGTGCCAGTCAGTTTGACCTGAAAACTAACAAGGGATAAAATAATTAAATGCCAAACCGGAACATGTCGGGTAAGACCGGACAGTTCCACATATACGGCCCTAAAGCCACTTACAACGACATACAACTATAGAGAGTTGTCTGCCAACAAGTTTATAAACCATTCAGCTAATCGTAAGATGAATGCACGTAAAGACCTGATTGCCGAATACATGTGCATGGGAAGACATGTTTGAACAAGTGAAATTAATTATGAGTTAATGCACGACCAAGCTCAGCAATCCAGCCGAGTTGGGGTCCATGAAGAAGGAACGTGCAAATAAAAACGATTAAACTAATCTAAAACCTGCATCTGCCGCACGACACCTGGTTTCTTTAAAGCTTAAACGTGATTAACATGCATGAACCCGTGACATGTGACAATCTAGATTAAAATAATTCAGCCATTATAAGCGTGTTATCTATTTGCAAAGATAATATGAAAAGCAATTGTTGTTGAAACACGAATAAAACCATAAGAGAGAGAGAGAGCCGAACAATATCAATCTAGATTGGGCAGAAGTGTGTTACAAATATATAAAATGTTTAAAACATGCAATACTGGATAACTTAATGAATCTATTTAGATTTGCCATATCTAATAGAGCCGATAACTATCTTGTTTTCACTAAGCATATTGAGTAAACGCCTGCCGCACGGTATCTACTCATAAACAAAGCATAAGCAAAGACATCTTGGTTGTCAAGCAAAGATCCGCCGCACGACCATTGAAAACAAACAAGACTACTTGCATCACGTCTAAATCCACCGCATGATACTAAACATGATAACAAGGTTGTCGGAACTTACGGAGGTCGACGGATCGATGACTCCTCTCGAAGAACTCGACGACACGACAAAAGGACTCGAAAGTTGGCACGGGGCCGGTTGTATTGATTTGGTTGTGAACCCCTATTACAATGGTCGAGGGTCAATATTTATACCCTAGACAAAACACGAGTCCTAAAAGACTACGATTTACAAAGGAACTTTTAAACAAACTTGGAAACTTACGATTCCTTACTCTAAACTCTCAGAGTCCTTTATTATTACAACTTTCATCTTTTCGATCGGCCTCGCCTGCCATCTTCTGCTTTCCCGAACGGAGTCACCGCCTTCTGGAGTAACCAACCACACAAGCATTTAGCCGACCGCTTGTTTTGTTTGTCGAACACCCTTCTTCCCGCATGCGGGTCCACCTGTCATCCTCCAGAATCGACCAAAATCCAGTGTTAACACATGCCCCCTCAATTTCGGGATAAAGGTTGTTTTATTCTGAAATTGACCACAAGCTCCTTCTTCCTCCTAGGTCAGCACCGTTCATTACCGTAGCCGCTGCCCAAAAATTCAAGCTTTCAGCGCAACCTCGGACCTACTTCGAATCTTCAATGGCGACCTAGGATGAAATCCCAGAGGTAAACTTTACTTATATTCGGCAATTTTCATTTGATCCTCCCGTTCCTCTTTTGGCTTATTTCTCCTTGATTTCAATCACCTTCTAAAGGAATACAAGAACCAGATTTTGATCCCCTATGCTGCCAACCTCGACTCCTATTTCCTCGGTCCAATGGGAAATCCTGACCCTTCCGAAATTATCGAGAAGGAAACCCAAAGAATCCCCTTCAAATCTGGGATCACCTCGCCAAACCGATGGCCAAACACATTCAAGAATTGGCCATTTCCCCCAATCACAGGATGGCGGAATTGGTATAGGAGAATGCTGGAGAAAAGTAGCAGCCACTGGGAAAGTCAAGACATCAATCATTGTCTGGAATTATCTTTAGCAGAAACACCCAGAAACGATTCTCTTTTGATAGCAGCTTCCCATTTTTGGTCTGACACTATTAATGCCTTCATCTTTAGTCATGGCATGATGACCATCACTCTAGCCGACGTGTTCATGATGACTGGCTTGAACGTGTCACTGCCAGTATACCCCTATAAGTATAAGAGCAAAAGTAATCAAAGAGCCGTCAGCTCTGGATGTGGATGGATCAAACACATCCAGAACTACATGAATGCATCTGGCACTGTCTCTGACAAAGAGTTGAAAGCCTTCATGAATATGTGGCTATGCAGATTCATCTTCTGTGGAAAATCCAATGAACCAACCCTGAATCACATAGTGATGGCTGAAGACTTAGCTGCAGGCACTCAGATCCCACTAGGCAAATATCTTTTAGGGTCTGTTTATCATATGATACATCAGATTGCTCTTCAGATGCGCCAAGGTGGAGAAATCTCTTGTGTGAATGGTCCCTGGTGGCTAATTCAAATATGGCTCCAGCTATATATGCATTAGATAACCTCTGTGAGCCTCTTCAATCTAAGTTTTCCTTCAGTTAACTATGCTGAAGGCAGTACAACAAAGGTTAAGGCTTGTCAGACTTATGGAGAAGCAGCATCATCTATAAGCATTGACAGAGACATCGGTCATTTCTTCAAGCTGTTTTTCAAAGGATTCGGCAATATGCTCTGGTTTTCTTACAGAGAAAATGAAAATTTGACTTTGCCCTGCAAGTTTAGCTATGAAATTGGTTGTTCAGGTCAAGAATCCACGGAGATTTTCAACTCCTTTATCAAACCTTGCACTCTGCCAGCTGAATTTCATCATGGGAGGTTAGTGCAATCCACCTATGAATTCTATTACCCAAATATGGTGGCCAGACAATTAGGATGTGGCCAACTGCCTCCAAGATTCCTCTTCTTAACAATCATAAAGTCAAGGGAAGTAATAACAAAAAGAATGGAAGCCAAGAAAATCTTTGAATTAGGATGGGAGTTGCCAACATACGAACCATCTCTATTTAGGCTAATAGATGTTGCTCATCCCTTCTTTGTCTCTTGGTGGCAAGAATGGCATGCTCATATCTTCAATATATCAGTACATTCTTTATGCAAAAACTTGCAACTTGATTTTGCTTCTGATAGTGAGGTAATTTCATTATGCTCATCATTTCTTGCTCTTGAATCCACTTCTTATTTTAACATCTGGTTATGCACAGGATCTCGAGTTTACTCCCCCAGCCAAAGCAATCCAGTACTATTCGGCTGGTCCCAAGCCTGCTCTGGGTTTGATGCTCCAAACTTAAAGGAATTCATGAAAACCTCTGCAACTTTGGATTCAGCACCTTTAAAGGCATTCATGAGAACTCCTGCTACTTCAGCTGCTGCATCTCTAAGAGGAAAAAGCAAAAGGAAAACACCTGAAAGTTTTCTTTTATCCAAGAAACCAAGGACCAAGAAAGCCAAATTATCTCTTAAGGTATGAACCTTTTATTCTTTATCAGATTACCAACCTCACTTAGCAGTAAACCTGACCACCTCTACATTCATTACTTCCATTGCAGCCACAAGTTGAAATTCCCACACTAGGCAATACCTCAGCACCTATAGAACCAACCCCTGAAGTTTCTACTGAAGATGAAGAAATCCATGATAGCGAAACTTTAGAGACTCATGAAACTGAAGGTTCAAAGGCTCATAAATCTGATGAGACTATAGGTAATATTGTTCAACCAATTCTCTTTTTCTCCTTTCTTCTTTTTTTTCTTTTTAATAACATCTATCTCTTATGCTCATTATCATTTACTTTATTGAGAATAGATGAAATCTTAGATGAACTGGCAAGGGAGACTTCTCCTGATCAAGCTCCAAACCCGTCCCTTCCGAACCTTCAGCCAAGTTCCCCAGCAAGCCGGGGTATAACCCATCCTGATGATCAATCAGCTCAGCAGGTAATGCCTTGTCTTACACTATATTTTAGCAAAATTACCCAATCAGCTAACACCTCCTTTCTTCTCTTTTCATTAGAAGAACATCACTAAACCGACCACCAGTTACTCCTTCTCTATTGAGGACTACATCATTGAGAAAGGTGAAGAGATCACTTCTCATCAAACCTTATCGCTGGAAAATCAGGCTCGGCTAGAAGAGGTGATCATTCTGCTGAACAAGGATACCATTAGTCTGGTTTAGGATGCAGACCAGATAAAAGACCTCCTTGAACTCATTGATCAAGATATCCCCTCTGCTCTCAAGGCCCCCCTAGAATCTGCAGCCCATCTTGATGACCACTTTGCTATGGTGAGAAGGGCAACCAAGAACATATCTTCAAGGGCTGCTCTGCAGAAGGATAGATCTTTGAAAAAACTAGAGATTAAAGATCTTCACTCTCATATCCAGACTACAAAAAATTCCTTGACAACCTTGGAGCCTGAACTGAAAGCCATGGAGGATGAAAAAAGCATACTAGAAGCTCAACTAGCCGAACTGAATGCCAAAATTTAGTCTCATAGGGCCCATATAGCTAATTTGCCAAAGGACATAGAAGCAGCTTCACTAAAGATAACTTCGACCATCAAAGAAGACCAGCAAATCAAAACCAAGCTATCCAGCATCCAGAGTTCTGAAGATGAAGATCAAAAAGTGCTAGATAATGTTAGACGAATCAGGACTGAAGCCATAGAGGCAATCAATCATCTTCTGAACAAGTAGACATTAGGTTTGTAATAAACTTAAGTGTGATATCCTCTTTCCCTTGATCAACCAACTTTATGTTTACTTATTTTTATTCATTCGACAAAAGCAATCGGCCATTTTCCCTTAAATTACTCAATTAGAATGTAGCCGATTGTCTCCATTCTTCCAATAGCCAAACGAATCCTAATTTAAATGTTGTGAGGGTATAGCCGAACAATGCTGGCTCCAACAAATCAGGGAGATAGTCGAGCGACGTCCGATTGAACCCATGCCTGGCCCAGCCTAGTAGCGGTCCAGCTGAAAGGGAAAAACCCTACTCCACCGCTCGGCATTCTCGCCCCACGATTCCGTAGAATTCGCCATGACTCTTCGCTCTGGCTTATAAATAGACCCTTCCGTTAGCCTTCATCGCAATCTTCGCTTTAGCGTTCTCACATCCGTCTCCTCCACTTCCTTCGTCTGATTCATTCCAGAAGAAAAACCCTAACCTCCACCAAAGCAAATGGCGAACAGTGGCGACCATGGCAAGCGTCCTGCCGACGGGGAGGCTGAAGGAAGCAGAGCATCGCGCTGCCGGCGTCGTGGGTACGATTTGGCTTTTTGCCCCCTTGCAATTTTCTTGTTCATCTCTTAGTTTCGATTTTTTTCTTCCTCATTCATTAGGATAAGGGTCATCAGCTCCAGCCAATATCATCTCCTTCCTCTGGCAATAGCAGCTCAACCGGGAACTCCATCATCTGGCTCTTCCAGCTCTTCAAGCTCCTATCATTCCAATCCTTGGGGCCCGGCGGAACCAGCAGATGCACACCATCTGTACTCTCACGAGGAGGCGCTCAAGTTTCGCCAGGAGAGGGATGAAACCCAGGAGGAGCTAGGCGACGTCTCCAAGAAATTCGGCATCGATCAAGCCAAATGGGAAGACCAGCGGAAGCAACTCTGCGACGACATCACCGGTTTGATATCTTCATTTGGTTCTATCATTCTGGCTTCCCTTGCTTGCCGATCCATTTTTTTTTCTTTTCTGCCCAGCTCTTTCTACGAAGAATGACCGTCTGAAGGCGGCGGCGAACAAGATTGCCGACAAGGTGAATGCCCAGGGGGAGACATCCGAGGCACGCCTTGATGCTGTGGACGGCCGTATTGATCAGGCCGTCATCCAAGGTGTGCACCTTGGCGCTTCTCTCGGGCTAGCGGCAATGACCTCCCAAACCAACGAGGACTACTCCTTCCAGCCAGTTGGCTTCGTTGGAGGACGCCCGGACGAGATCGACGACATCGATGAGCGTCTGGAGGCCTATGATGATCATGCCGCTGCCCTTGCCGAAATCACAAACCCCCAGTCCGTCCTCAACAAGTTATTTGAGGAGTAGTTTGTATTAGGATGGACTTTTATGAATAATCTCGTCTTTTGGAAGAATACTTATTTCTTTGATTTTTTTTCGGTAAAATTCTGCCTGCGACTGTCAGAAAAATGCTGAAAACAACCCAGTCTTGAATAAACATTCTTGTGCTAGAGGCGATGCAAACTGCATCGGCTATTTTGTGCTAAAGGTGATATGAACAATATCGGCTATTCTCAGTCTTATATCTGATTTTTAGGCTAAAGGCGATTTTCTCTTTATCGGCTTTTCTGATCTACATTCATGAACCAACCTCAACACTGGGGTAGTATTTCTTAAGAAATCTTCCATTGATAGCTCTGGTAAACTCCTCCCCAAATAAAGTCTTCAATATGTATGCATTGCCAGGTACACATTCTACTATTCGGAAAGGACCTTCCCAATTTGGAGACCATTTGCCGAACGCTCTATCCTGTGTTCCAACTGGCAATATAGTTTTCTAAACCAAATCTCCTTCTGCGAATTGCTTCAGCCTAACCCTTTTGTTACAATACTTGGCAACGCGTATTTTATTTTTCTCAATATTTTCCAACGCCTTGAGACGAATCAAATGTAAATCTTCCAATTTATCCATCATCAGATCCTTATAATCTTCTTCTACCAATTCTTTCTGTAACACAACTCGCCTTGAACCTGACCGTAATTCCCATGGTAATACAGCATGATGCCCATAAACCAGTTCATAGGGAGACGTTCGAGTGGACCCATGACAAGCCATTCGGTAAGCCCACAATGCTTCATTAAGAACCAAGTGCCATCTCCTTGGTCTTTCATCAATCTTCTTCTGGATGATTTTAATCATAATTTTATTTGATGCTTCTGCCTGACCATTAGCTTGTGCATAATAAGGAGAAGAATTATACAACTTAATCCCCATATCTTTGGCAAAATCACAGAATTCCGAAGAAGTAAACTGTGTTCCTTGATCAGTTGTTATAGTTTGAGGAATCTCGAATCTGTGAATTATATGTTCCTTAACAAAACTGATCATATTTTCTGATGTTACTTTCTTCAAAGGGATAGCTTCAACCCACTTGGTGAAATAATCCGTGGCCAAGAGTATAAATTTGTGTCCCTTACTAGAAGGAGGATTGATCTGACCAATTAAATCTATACCCCATCCTCTGAACGGCCAAGGTTTGATTATGGGATTCATAGCAGATGCTGGAACTTTTTGAATATTGCCGAATTTTTGACAATTGTGATACCCTTTGTAATATTCAAAACAATCCTCCAACATAGTCGGCCAAAAATAACCAGTTCTCCTAATTATCCACTTCATCCGATAAGCTAACTGGTGTGCACCACACAATCCTTCGTGAACCTCATACATCACTTTCTTGGCCTCTTCTTGACTTAAACATTTTAGTAATACTCCATCGATGGACTTGTAATATAATTGATCATCAAGAAACACAAATTTGAGAGCTTTGTACCTGAGTTTTCAGGAAACTTTTTGAGATAGACCTTTCAGATAATTGGCAATTTCGTGTCTCCAATCACCATCTACTTGATCAGTATTTAAAACACCTTCTTCTATAGCAAAAACTTCCTGACTCTCTCGATATCCAGAAGCAACTTGAGCTAACTTATTTGCTTCTTCATTGCACTCTCTAGGAATATGATGCAAGGTTACTACCAGAAAATTCTTCAAAAGTTCTCTACACTCCTCATAATATTCTCTTAACACATTGTTCTTGCATTCATACTGACCATTCAATTGATTAATCACCAACTCAGAATCCCCAAAGATTTCAACAGCAGCGGCCTTCACTTCTATAAGAAGCCGAAGCCCTCTAAGCAACGCTTCATACTCTGCCTGATTATTAGTAACATGAAATTCAATAGGAACCGCATACTCAAAAGTTTTTCCTTGTGGGGAAATCAAGAGAATACCAGCACCACCACCTTTGTTACAAGATGATCCATCGAAGAACAAGGCCCAAGGCACAATGCTTATCGCCTCAACAGAAAGATCCCGATGTTGGGTAATAAAATCGACAATAATTTGACCCTTTATCGCCTTTGCCGATTCGTACCTTAAATTAAATTCTGACAATGCTAAAATCCATTTGCCAATTCTTCCATTCAAAATTGGCATCGATAGCATATGTTTGATTACATCAAAACTAGAAACTACCATGCATTCGGCATTCAACAAATAGTGCCGAGATTTGATACATGAGTAATACACACACAAGCAAAGTTTTTCTGTAGCCGAATACCTTGTTTCCGGGTCTAGCAGCTTTCGGCTAAGATAAGCTATGACTCTTTCTTTTCCTTCAAATTCTTGCATAAGCCATTGCTTCTTATAGTATTCCTTCTCTTGCTCTCTCTGCCACTTGTTTAGCAAAATACGTGATGTAACTCTGGGTTTGGAAGTTTGACCTTTCTCGGTTCGGCTATTTTGAAACCGAACTCGTTGCTGCAGCTCTCTACTGGTGATTTGCCGATCCGGGTCAACAGCACCACTTTCCTTTGCTCTATCAGAAGTCAACACCTTCACCTTGCCTTTACCTTTGAGATCATTGGCAGAGACCATATTCACAGAGAAAGAAATCATATTTTGTGGAAAAGGCTGATCATCAATTTTCATCTTGCCATCAAACTTCAAATGTCCCTCTTGGATAGCTTTCTGGATTCGTATTCTGAACACTCGGCAATCATTGATAGAGTGAGAATTAGTGTTATGGAAGCCACAATACTTTTTGTCTTTCACTCCTTCAGGACGTAGCATGGGATGTCCTTCTGACAGCTTGATGCATCCTTCCTTCATTAATAATGCAAAAAGCCTATCTGCCTTAGTAACATCAAAATCATAGGTTCCCTTTTGTTGTTTCAACCAACATTGACTAACTTGAGTAGGCTCCTTTGCCCAATTCAACTCAGCTGCAGCTATCTCATCTTCATCAATATACTCAGTCGCTTCATCCAGAAAACCTTAATACACCTCATTAGTGGAATTGTTCTTCTGAAAGCGGTTATCTCTCCTGAATCCTTGGGCCTGATTACTCATAGCTGCTAAACGCTGTGCAAGTTGGCCAAGATCGTCAAACTCCATGCCGAACAACTTCTTCCTGATATTTGGCAGCATTCCTGCTATTGCTATTCCAGGTAGTTGATCATCTGGTAAATTTAGAGAATAACACATATTCTTGGTCTCCCTAAACCTGCGAAGATATTCCAATGGTGTCTCATTTGTTCTCATCCTCAGATTCATGAGGTCGACCAACTTCTTCTCATTAGTACCCGTGTAGAAATATGAATGAAACTTCTGCTCTAGCTCTGCCCACGTACCAATGGAATGAGCTGGTAAAGACGTGAACCACGTGAAAGCTGGTCCTGTAAGAGACAAAGGAAAATATCGAATCCTCCAAGCTTCATCTAAAGCAGCTTCTCCAAGCTGCATTAAGTACCGACTGACGTGCTCTATGGTACTAGTATCATCTTGACCAGAAAACTTGGTCAAATCCATTGGAGGCTTTACCCTTGGAGGTAACGCAACTCTGTTGTACCACTCTGGATAAGGAGACTTGTATGAATAGAATTGATTTTTTGGCTTCAAGCCGAACTGATTCTACATCATATCAGCCATCCTGTGCATCAAAACATCAATATCTGAATCCTGATTTCCTTGTACTTGCACTCCAGAAGGCAATCCTGAAACACTCCTATACCCTGGATTTGGTACAGCATTGATAGCATTGTAATCAATAAATTCTTGATACCCATCTCCATACATATTCTTCTGCAACCTGTTTGATGCTGGAGAAACTCTATAAGCTGAAGGTGGCACTTCTCCTGTGGTACCAAATGTCACCTGGCCATAGGTGGGATGTGATTGCTTTTCAGTGTGGGTCAATCCACCTATATTTGAAGTCGACGCTATTTCTTTTCCAATAGGCTTCTCTTGATGCTTTGGAACATTGAAAAGTGTCGGTCCGCTGAGTGGGCCAACATTTTCTTCAAAGTATTTATCAACCATTGGACTAAAAGTACTGATCATGATTGCCTGAAAGGTATTCAGAAAAGCTGTGTGATGGTTTGTCATGGTTTCTCCCATGGCTTTATAGACCAGGGCTGCCATCTTCTGAGCATCCTCCTCTTCAGTGTAATCAGTCTGATGCGGAAGAAGAACCCTTGGCATTGACTGCTTTTAAAACACTTTATTGCTCTTGTTTTTGGAAAAAGACATCAAACACTTCCGTTGGTATTGCTCACATGCTTGTAGCACTAAATCCCTGTAATTATCTGGCAATTCTATCATGCTTACATCCAGAACATGATCATTGTTGATCTCAGATGTCATCTTGAACTAACAGATGGTCCCACCGAGCGTGACAAAAAGTGTGTTGACACAAAATGTGACACACTGTGCCTCACACACAGCAAGCCGGAAAGCGTGGCTTCAATCGGGTTCCCGGGTGCTTCGTGATCCGGAAGCGTGCCAGTCAGTTTGACCTGAAAACTAACAAGGGATAAAATAATTAAATGCCAAACCGGAACATGTCGGGTAAGACCGAACAGTTCCACATATACGGCCCTGAAGCCACTTACAACGACATGCAGCTATAGAGAGTTGTCTGCCAACAAGTTTATAAACCATTCAGCTAATCGTAAGATGAATGCACGTAAAGACCTGATTGCCGAATACATGTGCATGGGAAGACATATTTGAACAAGTGAAATTAATTATGAGTTAATGCACGACCAAGCTCAGCAATCCAGCCGAGTTGGGGTCCATGAAGAAGGAACGTGCAAATAAAAACGATTAAACTAATCTAAAACCTGCATCTGCCGCACGACACCTGGTTTCTTTAAAGCTTAAACGTGATTAACATGCATGAACCCGCGACATGTGACAATCTAGATTAGAATAATTCAGCCATTATAAGCGTGTTATCTATTTGCAAAGGTAATATGAAAAGCAATTGTTGTTGAAACACGAATAAAACCATAAGAGAGAGAGAGCCGAACAATATCAATCTAGATTGGGCAGAAGTGTGTTACAAATATATAAAATGTTTAAAACATGCAACACTGGATAACTTAATGAATCTATTTAGATTTGCCATATCTAATAGAGCCGATAACTATCTTGCTTTCACTAAGCATATTGAGCAAACACCTGCCGCACGGTATCTACTCATAAACAAAGCATAAGCAAAGACTTCTTGGTTGTCAAGCAAAGATCCGCCGCACGACCATTGAAAACAAACAAGACTACTTGCATCACGTCTAAATCCACCGCATGATACTAAACATGATAACAAGGTTGTCGGAACTTACGGAGGTCGACGGATCGATGACTCCTCTCGAAGAACTCGACGACACGACAAAAGGACTTGAAAGTTGGCACGGGGCCGGTTGTATTGATTTGGTTGTGAACCCCTATTACAATGGTTGAGGGTCAATATTTATACCCTAGACAAAACACGAGTCCTAGAAGACTACGATTTACAAAGGAACTTTTAAACAAACTTGGAAACTTACGATTCCTTACTCTAAACTCTCAGAGTCCTTTATTATTACAACTTTCATCTTTTCGATCGGCCTCGCCTGCCATCTTCTGCTTTCCCGAACGGAGTCACCGCCTTCTGGAGTAATCGACCGCACAAGCATTTAGCCGACCGCTTGTTTTGTTTGCCGAACACCCTTCTTCCCGCATGCGGGTCCACCTGTCATCCTCCAGAATCGACCAAAATCCAGTGTTAACAACGTATATTTGCGGCAGAATACTGAGAGATCAGATACATACGTCCCGCGTAATACGTATAGTGCAGGGCACGCATACCGTACGGTAGGCATTCGATACATATGTATGTGGACCCAAGTAGGGATGCATGCATGACGCGACTTTATTGTTGGCGCGAGGAAGAGGCAAAGCGCAAGTGCATGCATGCTGATCGCCTGTCAGCTCGGACCAGGTCCATACATCATACATGTTGTGTTGACCGGCCGACGACGACGCATATATCTATCTTTCATTCCTAATTTCATTTGATCTTGATGCATCTCTAATCGATCTCTCACACATATTGATGATCTCACACATATGTTGTCCACCCTATTTTTCAGCACTACTTTAGTTGTATTTTTCAGCAAATAATTTTTCTCTCATAACAAATCAGTAGCAGTAGCAGCAGCCAAATTTCAGCGAGCCGAACAGGGCTGTCATCTTTGCATGTTGTGTTTGAATTAAATTTGATGATGGATACGTTGTGTACAACACCACATTGCATGCTTCTTTCATTTCATTCGCTCATATTCAACCGTGTACCGCCACTATTTTTCATGTTAAGTTCAAATTCAACACTTGTTATGTTCCTTATTTCGTATTCCATGTATCCTGTAATGCAGTGCACTCTTAAAAATCATAGAGAATACAAAAGACATATGTGTCCTCACTTTATTTTCTAATCAGAAGCCGTCGTCATCATCTATGTGATTGATGAGATTGTTTGATTAATTGGCCAGATGCTGCTAGGTACTCCGCAGTTTGGAGGGTTTGGTGTCCGGCGATTTGGCCACGACTGCCGAGTAATGGAAAGCTTTTCCAATTCAAAAAGGTTCGCCGGCGTTCATCCCAAAATAAATAATTATGATCTTAGAATCACTCTAAATGAAATTATCTTAAGTTTGACCAACATTATATAAATTAGTAACACAATCTATCCAAACAAATAAATACATATCTGAACATATAATTTCGTCATGTATATGATGATCCTAATTTGGTCTCACAAATATTGATGATGTACTTCTCTATAAATTTGATGAAGCTCAAAATAGTTTAATTTAGTACTGTACAGTTGGTTAGGTTCCTTTTGGTGGAACCTGTTTACCCAGGTTCAAGTCCTTGACTTGATGCGTATGCTCGCATTTTTTTTTGATTTATTTTAAGATTTAACGGCGCTATACTTTTAATGGCTGTGACTTTGTGAATCTCGAGATCTGCCGGCTCAGTCCTTCGGAGGTGCTCATAGGGGTAGGGTTTGCGTACGTGTGTTCATAGGGGTGAGTGTGTGCGTATTGTGGACGTTTGCATTGTACTATATAATTCTAAAAAACTTTTAAAAGTTGATTTTATTTCAGAGAGAGTAATTGTGTTCCACGCAAGTCAGAGTCTCAAGTTGTAACACCTCGGCTGTTACAAGCTTGCTTAGCACCTAGGTTAAGGCCTTAGAGAATCTAGCAAAATAAGTTTTCAAGTTTTAAGATTTTAAATCACATGTGAAATGAAAATCCTAACAAAAATAATAAAATAAGTAGTTTTAATTGTTTGGTACGGAAAATAATTTTTGTAAACAAAAATAAAATATGGCTTTTGTAAGGTGCTTATGTAAAGGTGATGAGCAAATAGTGAAGATGAGAATACAACTTTAATTTTGAAAAGTGAATATTGTTAACTAGTGTTTTTGGGAGCTCAAAAATCAAATCCGAAATTTAAATAAAACTTTTTGTTGAATCGGCAAGAAGTTAAAATTGTAGTTAAAGTGTCATTTTTGGTGAATTATATTGAGCAAAATAGTTAAATAGTGCCTAAGTATTTTGCTCCTATGGGTTAGTATGAAGTATGAAATATTGCGTGAAATACTTGTTGGTTGGAATTGATAGGGTTTAGGCCTCTTAAAAATGGTGACAAAAGTGCTAATGATTGTTTAGTTCTGATGGAACCCTCACCCTTTTCTGAGTCTGAAAATGATAGTAGACAATGCTATTTTAGAATTTAAATTCTAACTAAAATATTTAAACACTAGCTTCACGTTCTTGCACTATTGGTTGCCTCTAAGTGAGTACATGAGCATGGTATAGGTTGTAGTGGTGTTGAGTGGCACGTGTTTTCTTAAAAATTTCCCAAACTTCCTTAGAACGCGCTGTGACCATGCTGTTGGCGCTCCGTTCATGAACCAGCGCTCAGCGTGACGAACCCACATTGGCACATCTCTATCTCCCTCTCTGGTCGCTCTCTAGACGTGAGGTTTGCTTTGCTAGCTAGGTGTTAGTATCGACTTTGGGTTCATGGAGTTGGTTGAGCCTTCATCGAGTTAGTAAGTAGTTTTTGGCCCGCTTTAATAAGCGTGCATGTCACCGTTTCGTCTGTTTGGCCCCGTGGGCACGGTTGCCTCGCTCGCATGCGCAGCTGGCGCTGGGCTTGGCCCAGGGCTAGTTGTGGCCTTTCCCTATAGGCCAGTGCTGCCTACCGAGACGACGCCGCGACGCGTCTCTCACCTCGCCTACCCTCTTGCTGTCCAAGCCACGCCGAGCCGCTGTGCCACGTGTAGGGCCGAGGCGAGGCTGCGGCTGCCGTCGCTCGATCATCGTGGCATTTTCCCTACCCTCCGATTCACCTCGACCGCTGTAGTGCTCACCCTCCGCCTCTCAACCCACCTACCACGCCCTGATATTGACGTTGTTGCGTGGCCTACCACGTCACGACGCCGTGCTGCTGCTTGCACGTGGCCGTGCACGGGCACACCTTTATGGCTCCATCTGAGCACTAACCGACACGTCTCCTGTCCCTCGCTCGTGCGGTCATGTCCCTGCACTGCCATGCTCTTGTCAGGTCATGGCCGGGCTGCTTAAGCCGTCGCCACTCTCCACAACGTTTATAGGGGTTTGGGGTTAAGCCTCGACCTAAAGGTAAAAACTCCATTGGTTGTCTTTTTGGACTCGTCTTGATCCCCTCGAGCTGGTGCTCATGTCATCATCGGTGTCCGCCTCGGAGCGTCACCGCGTGGTGCGAGCGCACGTGGCCCGGCTTCCTCGGTCTTTCCCCATCTCAACTGGTGGCGCGGCTGGCTTCTTGGTAAGCCCTTTCTGCTTCCTCGCAACCTCTATTGTCTCGTGAGTCTTTATGCTCATCGGAACGGCTTCGCCACCAATGTGAAACGCGCTAACATAGCCGCCGCCATGGTCGGCTGTGCTGCAGTGCCTCTCTAGGTCTCTAATCGCCGTCTCTAGGAGCACGCCGTCGTAACTTAGATGCTCGAGCATCATAGGTTTGGCATCGAGGACTACCCCGTTGTGAAGACAGGAGAGTTCGGGGACTTGTTTATAAAACCGATGTCGATAGGAATAGTGCACATTGTAGTTGTAGTAATATCTAAAAGTTTGGGGGCCTTTCTACAAAGCCGCCACCGCGCACGGGTGTCCCAGCCTTGGGCTGTGCTGGGCCATCACAACGCGCGCACAGTCCCACCCCGTGCTAGGCTTTTCGGCCAAATTAGTTGCCACTGGTCCTTTTCTTTTTCTACAGCGTTTTCTAATTTAGTTTTTAAGGTAAACTTTTAAATTCAATATAAATTTGTGTAGTTAATAAAAAATCATGAAACTGAATTTGTTAGGTTTCTAAAATCATGATCTATCTACTAGTATAATTGGTTCACATAGCTTCATAAGTATTTTCAAGAGTGATCTAATTAATTTTAGCTGCTTAATATTGTTAAAATATAAACTTGTAAGAATTGTTGTGATAAAGTGGTGACAGTGTTGGCTCTGAAACTTTCACAGTAAACTCCTAACATTATTAAGTGCTCAGGGTAATTTTTGTAGCTCCACAATAATCAGTTTGCTAAGGTAGCTAAATGAGTTTTAGTTCAAATATATATAAGTTTAATCGATAAAATACCAAAACACCCTAGGATTGTAAAACTAGAACATTTTCTAAGAAACGACTCCTTACTCGACAACGTGGGTACATAGCCTAGTACGTTAGTCATTAGAGCTAGCTCTTTAGCTTGAAAGGCGTAATCGTATTTTAAGAGTTGCGGTTGCCGTTGATTAATTACGCCTCTATGTTGCATCCACGTTTATAATAGGAACAACGATGAATTCTGGAGTCATCTAGAGTAGCAGAAAAGATGGTGCCTTGATGATCATGTTGCCACTATGGACTGCTAACTTTTGGTTATATCTTACCTAGGCAAGCCCCGGTGCACAACCCCTATTATTCTACACTTTATCTTATGTTTGTGCATTAAGTTTTAAGGAGTTTAATGAAACCCACATGCATATATATATATATCCTTATCCTATGAGTCCTACTAGTATGTCAGGATCATGTAGATTGCTATGCTTAAGGATTCTGGTAGAAGTGCAGTGTTACCTATCACTCGCGAGAGATAGGAAAGATATTATTGTTGTTATTATCATATTACTATCACATAGAATATATATCAGGATGATAATTGGAGACCGGGTAGAATGGTACTTTAGATCTAGACTTGGTTAGGCATTTGAGCGAGGCTCGAGTTGCATTTGTTCCACCTATGTCGATTGAGGACCGTCCGCTGCTATGGATGGTAGTAAGGTCACTGACTTATTATCCTAGGCATATACTTGCTTATAGGAGTAGAAAGGCTCGTTACGGTCTTATCGTGGGTTTCGGCTCTTTCTGGACCGACTGATTAGAGACAGAGAAAGGTGGAGGTCTAAGCACCATACTGAGACCAGGTCTCAAGTGTGGGGGCTTGGAGTCCAAGTTTGGACGGGGACCTAGACCCCTCGACAGGAGTGGAATGGGTTGGTCTCCTTTGTGCTTGGGGTACTAGCGAGGCGTGTTTTTTGGAGTAGACAGCTAGGATACATTGGTTCGTGAATCACCGTTTCCGTGAGACAGTACAACTTGACTATGGTCTAGCACCGTAGTAAGAACTAGAACATGAAGGAGATAAAATTGATCTAATTGCTTACCACATGCTTGAAAGTAGCATAGTTGCTTATATAAAATGATTAGCTAATTAACTAAAAATAAGTGCTAAAACTTTGAATATAAGGATGCACTATTAGTAATGCTTCCTGCAAATGCAATAAAACAGCAAGCCAAATGAGCCTTGCATATCCTTGAAGTCTTTTACTTTCCTCCTATCGGGTAAGTCTTGTTGAGTACAATCGAGTACTCAGAGTTTTATCCCCCTGTTGTAGGTGACAGGTGAATGCTAGAGCTGACTCTTTTGTGTGGAAATCTCCTGGTGAGCTCAGAGAGGATTCCTTTCACGCTGCAATCATAGTGTTCACTTATAACCCTCACTAAAGGTTTTATAAGAAAAGATGTAAAATCTGCTAGCATATCTTGTAAATAAATGGCCACTATGTTAATGCTTTACCACGTCAGTAAATTAATCTTTGTTTCTGTTGTAACTCTGATCATATGTTTATTTTCCGCTGTAAGATAAAACTTGTGAACCTGAAATGTATAAACTCATTTACATGTAAACTGTTTTAATTTTGCTGTTGCATTCAACTAGTCCAATTACTTTGATGTTGTAATAAAGTGATGTAAGAAATGTTTAGGCGTATTGTAAGCTTTATCCTCTCATTTATGATCCTGACAAAAATATGGATTTTTGAGTTCTCCCTTGGGGTGGGCTCGACGGAACTGTTTGGTTTAGCCACTTTCAGGGTGCTTAGTTTCTAGTGGAAGACAAGCGCCTCCGAAAGTGTGTTATTTCGGGTGGTTCTGCCATATGTGGTATCAGAGCATAAATGGGGAGATAAAACTTTGAAACCTTTTTATAAATTAAAATTTGATAACCTAATTGCAAAAACTTAGGGCGTTTGCATACGAAGTATATAAGTAGCCCTATTGTTGTGGTTAAGTAGTTAGAATGGGTTAACTGGGCTTTCTCCGATGGACTAACTCTTGCATAGTATACGATCCTTCAGTCAGAAGCACTGGTACTACCTTAGACGTTGTGCCAGTATTGCTTGCAGGCACGCCTTTTCATGTATGCCATGCGTACTGTGGCTTGCAGGTACGCACTGGTACTACCTTAGGGCGTTCGCAAAGTGCGCAAACTGCCTAGTCCTTGTCCATAAGTTATTGCTGTACTGTGGCTTCATGTTTCACGCTTGCCTGTGGTTCACGCCTATCATGGCTCATGTATTCATACTCTCTTCTACACTATTGTTAGACCTATGCCCTGCAGTCATACTAGTCATTATGGCCTCGAACACCACTCGCCTCGAGCACGCAAAAATTTCAGCTGACTTGTTGTAGTGACCTCACGTCGGAACCAAGGATGGACTGCGCTAGGACCACTGACCGCTCTACCATTACAAATGGGCTTGGCCTAGCCATCGGTACCACCACCCGCCACATCCTAGCTTGCCTAGTTTTTCTTTTTGAATAAGGTTTTCACTCAACCCTCCCTTGCAGCTACTCGCCCAAGATGGCAGGAGCTTGGGTTAGCAGTTACTGCTTGAACACTGAAGGCTTCCCCAAATCCCTATATGCCACCCTACAAAAGCTAGGAGTCAAGGATCACCCTGAGTATGAGGGTAGTGAGTATGAGAAACATGGCACTAAGCGATGTGAGGTCACCGTCTATATTAGGAAGAGTGAAGAGTTCCCTGACATCACTAAAGCATGTAATGTGACCGCAACTGGGTTTCACTTCATCAACACCTACCAAGTTGTGGCTCGCAAAGCCTTGTGGCATCTTTGCCAGATCTATGAAGAGCCCATTGCTCACACCCCCATGAGGTTCTTTCCACCTTTGGAAAAGAATTGATGGGTATGGAGGGCTCACATGGAGGCTTTGTAAGGGCAGGACGCGCAAGAAGATAGCCCAACTATGGTGCACCTGACCATGTACTTGATTGCTCTAGATGAGCAATATGATTGGCAGGCCTCAGAGCTGAGGAAGTGCCGCTACCAAGCCGAGGAAGCCGAGATCTTCTCTAGGATGCTTCAAGTGCAGCTCATTGAAGCGCATGCTAGTGTGACAGCCATAGAGAGTCATGAAACTACCATGTCGGAAGCCCTAAAGGAGGTTGAAGATCAGCATGCCCATCAGCTAGAGGAGGCCTACCTGGTTACAAGGGCCAAGCATAGGACGCTTGCCACTAAGGGGCAGAAACCCTTGATCTTGGAGGGAATTCCTGTCCACCCGCTAGAAAGAAGGAGAATCGGTGTTGTCAAAAGGAGAGACCTTGCTTCCCCTCACTAAGCCACTGCTAAGAAAGGAGGTAGATCCATAGTCGGGCAATAGAAGAACCCACTGAGTTTGGGGATGAAGCTACATGGTCTGGTGAAGTAGATTAGTTGTCCTAAGGGAGATGTACCCATAGTTAGTAGTGCCTTTCATTGCTATCCTCCTACGTGTAATCATCCCGTTGTATTCTGTCCGTAGTTGTTAGGATCATCTAGTCGTAGGAGGCAAGCAATGTGTAGAGAGTGGGAGAGCCTGTATGTTGTACCCGCATAAGGGTGTGTGGAATGTGCATTTCATTTATTCCATTTTGTTTATTACGTCGATCTACCCTTAGGTCTCATTAGACGTTCTTAGGGTTTTTGAGACGAGATCAAGTGGATTACAAGAGAAGCCACTATTCAGATACAAGTAGACCAACCATGATTGGATAACAGAGGACACTACATCAACTAATAGTGGATATCCCATCAGAACATTTGAATCTACTTAAATTAAATCTATTGTGGGATTTGATTTCCTTGTCCCTTGATGTGAAAGAAACACTTGTTGTCTGAAACTATAGCAGAACCAACCAATTTATAAGAGCACAAGTACAATGGTAGCCCATAAGCAGTCGCACTGTCATACTTGAGCCCATATAAACGCGATAGTCCATCAAGTACCACGAAGGGTCTCGATTCAACCAACATACAACCAAGATTGTACATGATTCAACATACATATCACACATTACATAAAGTTCACAAACACAGTTCATCCATCAGAGTACGAATTAAAGTTATTATAAACCACGTTCAGGTAAGATAGTAGTAGAAGCAAATTAGAAGTTTGAAACAACATCTGCAACATTGTTTAAATATAGTGCCAGCTCACGATCACACTTCCACAAAAACATAAGTGAGGGATTAATAAGAGATGCCTATTCAGGGCTTACTCCTTGTCCATGGTGGGACAGAAGCAGTTCTTGCAATAGCCATGATAAACTATACTATCTGCAACAATGGGAATAAAACCCTGAGTACGAGAAGGTACTCAGTTAGACTTACCCATCATAAACCAAAAATAAAGTGACTCTAAGTAATGTAGACGAGGGTCCCGATGAGCTAAGGTATACCATCAGGTTCACATTTATTCCCTAGTTTTGAGTGTTTCGCATTCGTCCCATAGTCCAGTGCCATACTTTTATTTCCTGTCCTAGAACCTTCCACGCCATAGCCTTTGCATATTTTAGTTTTAGATTCCGTTGTTGAGTTTGTGTCCTAGGTCAAAGTCTTGTTGCTGGTTTAGATTGTGTTCTTTTCTAGTTTGTGTTGATCCCTCCACCCATCGCTATTCCGTATCACCATCGGTTTGCATCTTGTGTCTACTAAAACCCTGATTCGAGCAGCTTCCTTAAAACAGTCATAACTTCTGCATCTGAACTCGAAACGGGGAAAATTTTATATCTATGGAGAACGCTAGAAAATTTTAGATTTATTTCATCACAGCATTGCTAGGTTTGAAAAAATTAGATTTGCGAAATTCGATTAGGAAAATTGAGTTTCTGGGCCCATAAGTTTTGGTATGCTTTTTAGAGCACAGTTCTAATTTTCTATAGGCCACATCTTTTATTCAATTGAGCTCAAATTTTTTGTGGTTTATTCTTGTTTGCTCCTTGCTGAGAAAAAAAATATCAAAAGAGCAAAAGCAAGAAAAAAAAGATTGGACAAAAAAATAAAAGAAAAAATAGTAAAAGAGAATAGAAGATATCGAAAAGGAGCACATAAGGAACACTCAATAGCTCTATTGTTTGTGGTACCTTTTGCCTTATTCATATCCGTTGCTACCTTTAATACTTGTTTTCTTTCATCCTTGTTTCCTCTCTTGTTTATCACAACTGGTGATAGGAACACGTATAGGCCAGTAACTAGGACAAGTGCTCTGGACATTTATTCAATATTGCTGTCTGTCACACACTTGTGTGCCACATATATATATTTGTTTTTTTGTGCCTCCCAAGCTCCACATATATACTTCAGATCAGTATAGAAAAAAGGTCCTTGCAATCTCGGTACCACTGCCTCACAGGTATCATGAACTAGCCGCCGATTGTACCGCCCACTGCTTGCATTGGTAAGAACTTTGTAAGAGCTTGATAAGATGCTTCCACTTGCTGTCAAAAGTGACACCACTACAACCACGTAGTCATTTGATAGGGATAATATTTTTGTATTGTCTTTTGCTGTCTTCTAACAATGATAGGTTGTTCGTATCCACTGACTTATGATGGTATATGTGCTGATGAGTACATGGAGTGGGAAATTGCCATAGATAACATATTTGCTACTCGCTTTATGTGTCCAAGGAGGAAGGTAAAAAATGCAGCTAGTGTTTTGCGATATTCTGCTTTATCTTGGTGGGAGTCTTTAGATCCTTCTAATAAACCTCAAACTTGGAATGATACGAAACTCCTTATGCGAGAAACCTTTGTTAATCCACCTCCTGTTTTGACTTCATATGATGAGGTGCACCATTTAGAGGAAGAGTCTGTTGTTATTCCTCTTGCTATGACTAACCTTCTGTAGGATAATGTATATAAGCGAGAGGATGACATGGAAGAAAATGAGGAGCTCACAACCTCATATGCAAATTCAGAACCATCACTTCACAATGCACCTATTACTCCTGCTGAGAACACAGGTAATGTCCATGGTGCTACACTCATGGAAGGTGAAAATTGTCTTAATGTACTAAATTTTTCCACAAACCATGCTATCGTAGAGCAATTATTAGTGGAACCCTCTCTTAATTTATCTTTGTCCCATGATAATTTGCTTGATGTTCCTTGTGATAAAGATGAATTAGTTGATGATGCTTTAGTTTTCCATATTTTGGAACCAATTACTTATGCTGAACATAAACATTTGCTTCCTATTGCTACTAAAAAAAAGAAAAGAAATTATTGTATTCTTCAAATACTTTGGGTTATATTGAGTTTGATACTTTATATGCTCTTAGTAGTTTAGAAGAGAAACTTAAATGTGTTGAATTGCCATGGTTGTCTACTTGTACATATCATTTTATTGGAAAATATAATTGTAAAGGAGAGTATATGGTGCATCGTGTCTATATTTGTTCAAATCTAAAATCTCCTAATATTGCGCAAAAGTATGATCAACCAAAGGATTGCAATTGCTATAATCTTGTCATGTCGAGTTTCCCTAGTTTTGTTTTAAAGAACATGATAAATTTCAAGAAGGGGAACAATGTTGGCTACTACCAACAATGTTTCCTTCAGCTAATCCCAAACCGAGGACGGTTTGTTGTCAAGAAGGGGAGGATAATGAGGACATGACACCATCAGATACGACCATTGTTTATAAGGTGAGCTCGTTCCTATATTTGCATAGTGATTTTTGGTATAATTCACTTGGTTCCATATATACATGTCGTTATTTGAATGTAGGTACAAATGTGTCTCAACGTGCAAGTTCATCAAAGTTGAATTTTAGGTTCATCGGTAGCTCGATAGTGCTTCATTGGAAAGGCCATAACTCAGCCATCCTTAGTGCGATCGAAGTCAATGAGCACTTGATGGAAAGCTTGTTTGATAAGCTTTCAGATAGATCTAGTCTCATCTCAATATCATGTCGGCAAGGCCTCCAAACCATCAAGATATTCTGTCACTGTTTCTGTCGAGAGATACACTGTCGTCATGGGCTTGTTATTCATCCTTGGGACCTTGGCCCAAGTGGGAGCACACCCTAAGGACTTGGAGAACCCACCAAGAAAGCCCTTGGACGTCCTCCTCCTTGGCCACCACCTTAGGAGGCCAACAAGGACGTCCAAGCCAAGCCGGAGGCCTAGTCCAACTTGAGTTCGAGTCCATCTCGGGCTCCAGGACCAGTGTATAGTAAAATGGACGTCCAGGTCGCATATGAACTCCGTTTTTTATGATCTATATATGGATGGAAAGATAATTGCATAAGGAAACCAATGGAAGTGGTCCCACATCAAAATTCCATCAGAATCAATGGGAATCGTCAAAATAGGTTGACATCTAGAATCTGCCACGGCGCTGTGCCGTCGTCTTTTGGGCCGTTGGGCCTTGTAACATGTTGGGACATCTGTAGGACGTGAAGAGGGATCCTTGGACGTCCCTTAGGCTATATAATCAGTAGCCACCACCTACTTTAGGTTTTGGGTTTTATTTTAGATCAATCTGACATTGAACAGTCGCCGTTATCGGTTTGCAAGACCCTAACTTCAAGTGCTTAATCATTCATCTACAATTGTCACTTTAATTAAGTTGCTTTTCATCTTATTCTTGCTTGTGTTCTTTGATTCGCAATAGAGATTAGCCTTCTTGGTGAGGTCAACTAGATTGTGACACGGTTGATAACCAGAGGAGACGTGGTGCTAAGGTTGTAGGGTTTGGGTCTTTGTGATCTGAAACTAGATCGGTGTGTCGCTCTCTAAACAAATCATTGTTTATCTTGAACCTGACAGAAGATCGGGATCCTGTAACCATAGCACCACGTCTCCTCTAGATATCAACCATGTCATAATCTGGTTGACCTCGCCAAGAAGGCTAATCCCTACTGCGAATCGAAGAACACAAGCAAGAATAAGATAAAAAGCAACTCAATTAAAGTGACAATTGTAGATGAATGATTAAGCACTCGAAGTTGGGGTCTTGCAAACCGATAACGACGACTGTTCAATGACAGATTGATCTAAAACAAAACCCAAAACCTAAAGTAGGTGGTGGCTACTGATTATATAGCCTAAGGGACGTCCAAGGATCTCTCTTCACGTCCTACAGATGTCCCAACACGTTACAAGGCCCAACGGCCCAAAAGACGACGACGCAGCGCCGTGGCAGATTCTGGATGTCAACCTATTTTGACGATTCCCATTGATTCTGATGGAATTTTGATGTGGGACCACTTCCATTGGTTTCCTTATGCAATTATCTTTCCATCCATATATGGATCATAAAAAATAGAGTTCATATGCGACCTAGACGTCCGTTTTACTACACACTGGTCCTGGAGCCCGAGATGGACTCGAACTCAAGTTGGACTAGGCCTCCGGCTTGGCTTGGACATCCTTGCTGGCCTCCTAAGGTGGTGGCTAAGGAGGAGGACATCCAAGGGCTTTCTTGGTGGGTTCTCCAAGTCCTTGGGGTGTGCTCCCACTTGGGCCAGGGTCCCAAGGATGAATAACAAGCCCATAACGACAGTGTATCTCTTGGCAGAAATAGTGACAGAATATCTTGATGGTTTGGAGGCCTTGCCAATGTGATATTGAGATGAGACCAGATCTATTTGAAAGCTTATCAAACAAGCTTTCCATCAAGTGCTCATTGACTTCGATCGCACTAAGGATGGCTGAGTTATGGCCTTTCCAATGAAGCACTATCGAGCTACCGATGAACCTAAAATTCAACTTTGATGAACTTGCATGTTGAGGCACATTTGTACCTACATTCAAATAACGACATATACATGTGGAACCAAGTGAATTAGACCAAAAATCACTATGCAAATATCAGAACGAGCTCACCTTATAAACAATGGTCGTATCCGATGGTGTCATGTCCTCATCAACTATGGCCTCTTTTTCTAACCCTAGCAAAACCTATGCAATAGATAAACTATCTAAATATGTAACTACGGTTTTGCTAGTTTATTGCTATCTCTACCGCAAAAGTAGTAATACAAACAATGTAAATACGGAAGCTAAAAAGCAAGGTAGAGATATGCAAACTCCCATCGATGACTCTCGTATTTTTACCAAGGTATTGAGAAGCACACAAGCTTCCCCCTAGTCCTCGTTGGAGCCCCTCGCAAGGGCCAAGCTCCCAGTCGGGTAACTCCATAGATAGCCTCGGGCCTTCCCCACATGCAAGTGGGTCTCTGACATGCTTTCTGGCAAGCCTCTCCCAGATGCTCCCCACCGTCTTCACTATCAAGCTTCCGGCCGAAACGCCACGGGCCTTGTTTCCTCCAGTACACGGTGGCGGCCACACCACAAACGTGGTTGGTGTGATCTCAGAAGACTACAAGCCCCTTCGATGTACAACAATGGTGTGTGCAAGCACCGAGTGGTAAGATATATGGAAACCTCACTAAACACTAGGCCTAAACCTAGAGCAAGCACATAAGTGGGGGTCTAATCAACCTAAGTGCTTCGCAAAGCACCTATGCTAATCACCTGATGAAACACTAAGCACTATGCAAGTGGAGATCACTAAAATGGTGCATCAACACCCTAGATATGTTTCCTTAGCTCCACACTGCTCAAATAGCCGGTTGGAGGGTCTATTTATAAGCCGCACTGAGAAAGTAGCCATTAGGGATAAAATCCCACTTTTCCGCTACTGACAGGACGCTGATCACATCCTGACCGGACACATCCGGTCGTCCCGATAGTTGGAGCCGCGATCCACTGATCGGACGCTGCTAGTGTTTGGTCAAATGCCATCGGACGCGTCCGGTCGCATTTTTGCTGCTCTGGAACCTCTCTATACTTGACCGGACTCTGCTATCCTACGTCCGGTCGATCTGCCGCCAGCGTCCGGTCACACCTGTTGCCGAGCCTCTTGATCGGAGCATCCGATCACTTTCCTCCATCGTCCGGTCCAGCGTCTGGTCACCTCTGTGAGCTTGTTTCTTCGTGATCTTACGTACGGCTTGGTTCCTATCTTCGTGCTTGGACATTGCTTGATATCTTGGGTCTTTCCTTGTGCTTCTAAGGTCTTGCTTAAGGTGTTGATCATCGGATCATCATGTTGCCTTTGTCCAAGCCACGTCTTGCACCCTATTGAACTACAAAACAATCACTTGCAAGTTTATCAGTCCAATTTGGTTGTGTTGGTCATCAAACACCAAAATCCAAAGTAAATGGGCCAAGGGTCTATTTTCCTTACAATCTCCCCCTTTTTGGTGATTGATGACAACACAACCAAAGCAAGCAAATAATAAAAATTTGGAATTTAAAAACTATCTACTTGCTAGGATGTAGTACAAGGGGCAAAGTTATATGATGCTAAAAGATACTACTTGTAAGACTAAAAGATACTACATAAAAACTTATCTTGCCCTTGCAAAATGTCCCTATATGGCATTATGGATTTAAGCCTTGCTTCCTATAAATTCTCCTCATTACATAGACTAATCCATAAGAGAGAATTCCTTATTTGACACTGGGAAAATGAGTCGTTCCTTTCTTGGCCCTGAAATTTTCTTCGTTCCCTATTTGACACTCACTTCAACTTTCGTTCCTAATTTGACACTGCCGTCAATTCCGTTAGCTAACGGTGTTAACTGGCCGTTAAAAAGACATTTTTGCCCCTAGAAAAAAAAAGCGGCGAAGCAAATTTGAGAGGAAAAAAAACCTGCGCCTTTTTTTTGTAGCTGGGCGCATGCATCAGAGGCGGGCGCGGGTTTTTTTTTCCTCTCAAATTTGCTTCGCCGTTTTTTTTCTAGGGGCAAAAACGTCTTTTTAACGGTCAGTTAACACCGTTAGCTAACGGAATTGACGGCAGTGTCAAATTAGGAACGAAAGTTGAAGTCAGTGTCAAATAGGGAACGAAGAAAATTTCAGGGCCAAAAAAGGAACGACTTATTTTCCCAGTGTCAAATAAGGAATTCTCCCAATCCATAATCCACTATCCTCTCTTTCTCGGACCATTACCACTTGTAGACACCACTTGTAGTTCATTACCACTTGTAAATTATTATGATCTAGCTTTTGGTCCTACAAATTAATGCTTGCTTTTGGTCCTCTAAATTCTCTCCCTTTAGAATCAAACACCGAAAAGGAAGACATTAGTAGCACAAGGGAGGGTCAAATTTTGTGATCCTTTAAGTGTAGAGTGGAATAGGTCATAAAATTTGACTCTCACATTATATAGATTAAGCTCCCCCTAAATATATGCATACATATGGTAGAAGGCAAAGTATATGCATAATTAGCAAATTATTGCTCAAGGGAATTTTAATCTATATAATGCATGGAGAAAGCATATAAATGTCAAAATGAGATCAACATGATGATATCGGTTTAGAAATACCACATGCAGAAACCAATTTGATTTCTACCACTTGCAATAGGTGGTGGATATTTGAAGTATGATGCTTAACTCCGAGGACTCCATTTTCCTTGCAATGAGACTACTACACACATAATAAGCTTGAAAAGGTGTTAGTCTCAAAGCATCCAACTTGTAGAGTAACCCCCCCTAAATTTGTGCACACAAGTGTGGAATACTTGTAGAAGTCATGCACATTGATTTTAGAATCAATAATACCACTTGAAAGATGACATCTCATGAATGTGAGAATCATTTTTGAAGATGATATTCGGGAGAAATTATCTACAATTTGAACTTTGGCACATATTAGATGAACAATCAAAAAACAAGCTATGTGCCATGGTCCTAAACAATTTTAAACCATGTAGGTTTGCTCCAAGGGTTAAGAATGGAACCGAGCAAGCCTACCATAAGACATACCTAGTGTATGCATGACAAAAGATATAAGCATGCAAATGCAAACATAGGCATGAAAAGTAACTAGATGCTTAAAGATACTAATTTGTAAGAAATACCACTTGTAGGAAATGCAAATTGATACTACTTGAAGGAAATTGAATCTAGTTACCTAACATGGGAAGGGGAATTTGGGTCCATAATATTCACTAACCCACTTGGTAATGATTTTGTCCATCATGATGCACCCCATGAAATGATCCATATTTTGCCAAGTCTCCAAATTCCCCAAAGTCTATTGGACTTCTCACTTCCCTTTCGGGATCCAAACCTTCTTAGTGCTCTTCTTGTTGGAAATGATTTCCTTTGGCACCCAAAAGTTTTTGACCTCATTGTTGGCTTGCTTGTTCACCTTGATGGCCACCACCTTGTCATTTTTCTTCTTCTTTAACAAGTATGGTGTGGAGGCCTTCTTGTCCACTTTGTTGGTGTAGGTGTTGGAGAGCTTGCTTGTTTGCTTCTTCTCTTTTTTCTTTGCTCCTCCCCCATTCTTCGCCTTGCACTCATAGGACTTTTGACCTTCCTTGTGGCACACATAGCAAACCGCGGTTTGTCCTTCATCAAGCTTCTTCACTCCCTTGATGGTGTTATCTTGATAAAGTTGGGCTTGCTTCGTCTTGCCTTTCACTTGAGTCAAGTCCTTGGTGAGGCGAGCTACTTCTTGCTTGAGTTGCTCATTCTCCTTTGCAACCTCTTGTGTGCATGTATCTACAACAACTTTCTCAACACAAACTTGGTTGCATAAAGATGAGTCTAAACACAAGTCATTACAAGAAGTAGAAGCATCCTTTTTAGTTATGTTAAAGATAGAGCTTTTCTTTTTAGATGCCTTGGTGAGGATTGTACTAACAGTTTCAAGATTAGCAACTTTATTAGTTAGCTCATCACAATGTTTACACATGGTTTCCATTTTAGCAAGCAAACTTTTATAAGCATCTTGTGAGCTAGCTAACTTTTCTTTTAATCTTTTATTTTTCTTTACAAGTTGCTCATCATTGATTGTACGTGCATTTGTTGTTGCAGTAGCCTTAAGTTGCTCAATTTTAGAAGATAGTTCAACATTGAGATTAGCAAAGTTCTCATATTGTTCAAGCAAAGTTTTGTATGCTTCTTGTGAACTATTTAGCTTTTCTTTTAATTTTTCAAGCTTCTTTTGTTGACTAGTGCAAACTTTAGCATAATTAAGATTTTGTTGCACAATTTCATCATAAGAAGGCATTTCATCATCACTATCACTCTCACTAGAGGATAAGCTTTCGTTATCTCATGCCATAAGGCACATACGAGAAGAGCTTGATGATGAGTGCTTGCGCCCTCGCCTCTTGTGATGGTGTTCTTCTTCACTTGAAGAATCATCCCATGACCTTATTGATGTGAGGGCTTGATTCTTGCATGCCTTCTTCTTTGTCTTGGGTGTGGGCTTGTTTGGATAAACTTCCACAAAGTGCCCCAACTCTCCGCATCCATAGCATCCTCTCTTTCTTTGCTCATTTCTTTGATTGGTAAAAATGAGATCTTGGATTTGGATGGGCACACCCTTGACATTGAGCCTTTGGATCATCTTCTCTACCTTGTTGATTAGTTTGATTGATTCTTCATCAAGGTCGGAGGTGGAGGAGGAAGATTGATCATCTTCACTTGAATCTTCATCATCATCATCTTCCTCATCTTCTTCTTCATCTTCACTTGAGGAGCTTGAGCTTGAGCTTGTCTCAACTTGCTTGCCCTTCATCTTCTTTTTCTCGCTACATGTGAGAGCTTTACCTTTGCTCGATGAAGAGGCTTCGTCTTGACCCATCTTACATGACATTTCAAATGCCACTATCTTACCAATGACTATGCCTAGGGTCATGGTGTTCAAGTTCTCCATGTTGTGAAGGATGGTGATGATGCTTGTATATTTCTTTTATGGTAGCACAGAGATGATCTTCCTTACGATGTCCGCATCATCTAGCTTTGTTAATCATATTGAATGGAGCTTATTGATAATTAGATTCAAACGGGAATACATATCACGAACAAGCTCATCATCATTCATTGTAAAGAAATCATAATTTTGTTTAGCTAGACAATGTTTTTGCTCACGGACATTAGATGTGTCATCATGAAGCTCTTGGAGTTTTAACCAAATTTCATGTGACGTATTTAAAGTGAACACTTGGTTAAACACATCCATGCTAAAAGATTCAAACAAGCAATTCTTAGCTCTAGCATTGAAATATATTTCCTTTTCTTCACTCTTTGTGGGTTTATCAAGATTTTTAATGGGTTTCATCCCGTCATGAGTGACTCTCCAAACTCCTAAATCAACCGCCTCAAGGTAGCAAGCCATTCTAGCTTTATAATAGGGAAAGTTAGTGCCGTCAAAGTGTGGAGACCTAGAGGTATCCATCCCAACCACTCTAAATGACGTCGGCTCAACGGCGGTTAAGCCAAAGGTCCAAATTGAGCCAATCGGCTCTAATAACAATTGTAGGGGACCGTGACACCTAAGAGAGGGGGGGGTGAATTAGGCAACTTAAAATTCTAACTCTAAACTATGGCCTCTTTTTCTAACCCTAGCAAAACCTATGCAATAGATAAACTATCTAAATGTGCAACTACGGTTTTGCTAGTTTGTTGCTATCTCTACCGCAAAAGTAGTAATACAAACAATGTAAATGCGGAAGCTAAAGAGCAAGGTAGAGATATGCAAACTCCCATCGACGACTTTGGGTATCGAGAAGCACGCAAGCTTCCCCCTAGTCCTCATTGGAGCCCTTCACAAGGAATCCCTCGCAAGGGCCAAGCTCCTAGTCGGGTAACTCCATAGATAGCCTTGGGCCTTCCCTATGCGCAAGTGGGTCTCTAATGTGCCTTTCGGCAAGCCTCTCCCGGAAGCTCCCCACCGTCTTCACTATCAAGCTTCCGGTCGAAACGCCATGGGCCTTGTTCCCTCTGGTACACGGTGGCGGCCACATCACAAACACGGTTGGTGTGATCTCACAAGACTACAAGCCCCTCTGATGTACAACAATGGTGCGTGCAAGCACCGAGTGGTAAGAGGTATGCAAACCTCACTAAACACTAGGCCTAAACCTAGAGCAAGCACATAAGCGGTGGTCTAATCAACCTAAGTGCTTCGCAAAGCACCTATGCTAATCACCTGATGAAACACTAAGCACTATGCAAGTGGAGATCACTAAAATGGTGCATCAACACCCTAGATTTGTTTCCTTAGCTCCACGCTGCTCAAATGGCCGATTGGGGGGGTCTATTTATAAGCCCCACTAAGAAAGTAGCCATTGGGGATGAAGTCTCGCTTTTCTACTACTGATCGGACGCTGATCATGTCCTAACTGGACACGACCGGTTGTCCCGACCGTTGGAGCCACGATCCACTGATCGGATGTTGCCAGCGTCCGATCACATGCCACCAGACGTGTCTGGTTGTATTTTTGCCGCTCTGGAACCTCTCTGTACTCAATCGGACTCTATTGTCCTGTGTCTAGTAGATCTACCGCCAACGTCTGGTACAACATCCGGTCACGCCTGTTGCCAAGCCTCTTGATCGGAGCATCCGGTCACTTTCCTCCAGTGCCCGGTCCAGCGTCCAGTCACCTCTGTGAGCTTATTTCTTCATGATCTTGCCTATGGCTTGGTTTCTATCTTCGTGCTTAGACTTTTCTTGATATCTAGGGTCTTTCCTTGTGCTTCTAAGGTCTTGCTTAAGGTGTTGATCATTGGATCATCACGTTGCCTTTGTCCAAGCCACGTCTTGCACCCTATTGAACTACAAAACAATCACTTGCAAGTTGATCAGTCCAATTTGGTTGTGTTGGTCATCAAACACCAAAATCCAAAGTAAATGGGCCTAGGGTCCATTTTCCTTATAATCTCCCCCTTTTTGGTGATTGATGACAACACGACCAAAGCAAGCAAATAATAAAAATTTGGAATTTAAAAACTATCTACTAGCTAGGATGCAATGCAAGGGGCAAGGTTATATGATGCTAAAGTAAATGGGCCTAGGGTCCATTTTCCTTACACCACCATTCCTCCTTCTTCCAATCGCCCGCTCGAGGCCTCCTAGTCTAATTCCTCATACCGGTGAGTAGCTTAGCAAGGTAGCTAGGTGTCGCATTCTCATCGAGTCAAGCCTTGGTCTATCAGTGGTTAATTTTGGTCTCTCCTCGCAGCTAGTCATGCACGGCGCTGTGATCTGTGGGTTGGGGGTGAGATCATAGGAGTGGTATCAGTTCAATTGCTCACAACCCTAAGCTCGCCATGACTCCCTTTATCTAGTGCTCACACTGTTTTGGCCAGGGTGCTCATCATTGGTGGGGTGGCACGCCGGTGTCCATCGTAGAGCGCCGCCGCCCTGCTCGGTCGCATGTGGATAGACCATTGTAGTTCTCCCCTACTTCAATCGTAAGTAGGGCATGCACCACGGTGAGCTACTGATGCTTCTTCACCATCTCTACCTTGCCGTGAGGGCGTAGGCTCACCAAAACAGTCGTGCCGTTGCCACGGATAGCCGCTCACCGCTGTAGCCCATGACAGTGTGCCTTCGAGTCCCTAACCGTCACCCATCCTTGCACGGTTAGCTATAGATGGTGGTTGGCCCCTTAATTCCGTCATAGAGAACCTAGTTTGCCTGGCATAACCGCCTTGTGTCGTCGGCCGGTGCATCGGCGCGCGCGGGGATCCTAGGGACCTCCCCGTGGTAAAGGCAAAAATATCCGAGGGTTTGTTTGCAAAGTTACTAATGGTAGGAATAGTGCGCATAGTAGTCATGTTATTATCTAAAAGCACGGGAGCTTTTCTGTAAAGCCACCGTCGTGCGCGGGCACCCTAGCCTTGGGCCATTGCTGGGCCACCATGACACGCGTGCAGCCACGCTGCGCTGGGCTATCGGGCCTGAGAGGGTTGTTGCCAGCCTTTTCTTTTTCTAATGCATTTTCTAATTTAGTTTCTAAGGTAAACTTGTAAATTTAATATAAAATTGTGTAGTTAACCAAAAATTGTGAAACCAATTTTGTTAGGTTCCTAAAATCATGATATATCTGCTAGTATATTTTGTTCACATAGTTTTATAATATTATTAGGAGTTATATAATTAATTTGAGATACTTAATATTATCAAAATATAAACTTATAGAAATTGTTGTGATAAATTGGTGATAGTGTTGGCTCTGAACTATCACAGTAAATTCCTAGCATTATTAGGTGCTCACTGTAATTTTTGTAGCTCCATAATAATTAATTTGCTAAGGTAGCTAAGTGAGCCCTAGTTCAAAAATATATGTTAAATCCATAAAATGCCAGAACACCTTGGGATTTTAAAACTATAACATTTTTCTGGGAAACAACGCCTTATTCAACAACATGGATACGTAGACTAGTACATTAGTCATTTAAGCTAGCTCATTAGCTTGCGGAGTGTAATCGTATTTTTAAGAGTTGCGGTTACCATTGATTAATTGTGTCTCTGTGTTGTATCCACATATATCATAATAGGAACAACGATGGATCATGGAGTCAACTAAAGTAGCAGAAAAGATGATACCTTGATGATCGTGTCACTATGATGGAATGCTAACTTTTGGTTATATCTTACCAAGGCAAGTCTCGGTGCATAACCCCTATTATTCTGCACTTTATTTTATACTTGTACATTAAGTTTTAAGAAGTTGAATGAAAACCACTTGCATATATATATCCTTATCCTATTAGTCCTTCTAGTATATCAGGACCGTGTATATTGCTATGCAATAGGATCCGGTAGAAGTCGAGTGATTACCTATCACTCGCGAGAGATAGGAAAGATATTATTATTACTATATTACTATCACATGGAATATATATATATATATGGATGATAATTGGAGACCGGGCGGAATGGTACTTTGGATCTAGACTTGGTTAGGCATTCGAGCGAGGCTCAGATTGCACTTGTTCCGCCTATGTCGATTGAGGACCATCCATTGCTGTGGATGGTAGTCAGGTCACAGACTTATTATCCTGAGCACATACTTGCTTATGGGAGCAGGAAGGCTCGTTATGCTCTTGTCATGGGTTCTGGCTCTTTCTAGACCAACTCATTAGAGGTGGGAAAAGGTGGAGGTCTAAGCACCACACTAAAACTGGGTCTCAAGTGTGGGGGCTTAGAGTCCAAGTTTGGATGGGGACCTCGACCCCGTGATAGGAGTGGAATGGATTAGTCTTGTTTGTGACTGGGGTACAAACGGGGCGTGTGTTTCAGGGTACCCAGCTGGGATACATTGGTTCACAAATCACCATGTGATATGATACGACTTGGCTATGGTCTAGCACCGTAGTAAGAACTAGAATATGAAAGATGATAAAATGGTTATGATTGCTTACCAACTACTTGAAAGTAGCATAGGTACTTACATAGAATGGTTAGTTAATAAACTAATGATGACTGCTAATAAAATTGAATATAAGGACGCATGTTTAGTAATGCTTCTACTGATGCAATAACCCACAAGCCAAATAAGCCTTGCATATCCTTGGAGTCTTTTGTTTTCCTTTTCCTGGGTAAGTCTTGCTGAGTACAATTGAGTACTCAGGGTTTTATTCCCCTTATTGCAGGTGATCGAAGGATACATAGAGCTGATCCTTGTGTGTGGAAACCTCCTGGTGGGCTCAGAGAGAATTCCTTTTATGCTACAACTGTAGTGTTTATTTATAACCCTCACTAAAGGTTTTTATAAGAAAAGATGTAAAATCTGCTAGCATCTCTTGTATAAAAATGTCCACTATGTTAATGCTCCACCATATCATTAAATTAATCTTTGCTTCCTCTGTAACTTTGATAACATTGTTATATTCCACTATTATAATAAATTGAGGTAATATTCTAGTACTGTAATAAAGTGATAAAAGAAATAACTTAAGAATGTTGCAAACTTTATTCACACATTTATGGTCCTGATGGAAAAATATGGATTTTTGAGTTCTCCCTTGAGGTGTGCTCGACGGAACTGTGTAGTTTAGTGTCCTCTCTTGGGAACTTAGTGTCTAATAGAAGATAAGTACTGTAACACCTCTGGTGTTACGAGCTTGCTTAGCACCGAGATTTAGACCTAAGAGGATTTACCGAAATAATTTTCTTGGATTTTAAAATTTAACTTGGGTTTAAAAGTGTCAATTTTGGTGAATTATATTAAGCAATGGGTTAATTAGCTCCTAGATGTTTTGTTTCTACAAGTTAGTATGATGTATGGACTAGTGAATGAAATACGTGGTGGTTGAAATTAATTCGGTTTAGGCATATTAAAAATTACGGCAAAAGCGCTAAAGGTTAGCAGTTCTAGCTAAGTTATTATTCTTTTAAGTGTGAAACGATAGTAGACAATGCCATTTTGGCGCTTGATTTCCAACGAAATGGTTAAGCACTACATCTATGTTTTTGCACGATCGATTGTAGTTAGGTGTATACTAGGACACAGTGCAGGTTAGGGTTACGTTAGAGTACGATGCTCATGCGAAATTGACCGAACTTCGCTAGAACACATTGAACTGTGTTGTTGGCGCTTTGTTTGTGAACCAGCATCTATGGCAAGCGATCTCTGCCACTCACCTCAACTACCTCGCCCCGCCCGCTCTTGACTGTTCATCCCACCTACTTGCCGAGCTACCAAAGCCACCAGCGCATAGCGCAAATATGCATTCAAGTAGCAAATATGCATGTTTCATTAGCAGCTCATAGCACTAGCAGCACTCAATGGGTACACCCTATTGGCAGCACGCCATCACAGCAAGAGCATGCCTCAGTTGCTACTGCCCCCGCTAAGCGTCATCGTCCAACTGCTAGTTTCGTTGCTTCACCCTGTAGCACCATCAATGCCTTTGCTTGTCCTTGTCTGCCTCTGATAGTCTCTACTCCACTTTTCCCTCTACTAGACAAGCAGCTCAGAGCCATTACCACTAGAGCAAAGCACGCACACAAGCAATGTAGCTCATCCTTATCGCGTACGCCATCAGTGTCGTCATCGCCCGGCCTTCACGTATGCGCGCGAGCACGCAAGCTCCACGACCGCTGCTGACCATGCCGCTCCTCCATTGTCATCCACATCGGGAACCGCTGTGGCCGCTGTCGCTGTTGCGCCCTGCTGCTCCCTCTCCTCGCGCTCCTTCTTCTACACGCCGTAGCTCAATGGCGTCCGTGCGTGGCTCTGCCTCGCCTTGCTCCTCCTCACACCCGTGGCTCCTCCCGAGCCCCCTACGCTCCACAGCACTGTTCCTCTGCATGTAGCATCAGTGCCCCTCCCCTTCCTTCCCTACCATGGCCGCGTGTGGCTGCCATGCTCGCCCTAGTCCATGCTAGACCGCCGCCCTCGGCGCTGTCCCTCCTAGCGCGACAGCCACCGTGCGCGCGAGCGCGCCATGCCGCCCGGTGCCTTGGAGCCACCCTACCAACGTCATAGCACCATTGCAGCCGTCTGTCTGGTCGTTGCCACCGTAGCTGGCTTGCCACCACCACGGCTCGCCCGAGTAGGCTGCTAGGGGCCGACTCAGGTCTCGCTACGGCCAACCCAAGGCCACATGGGTTCCTGTGCAACTCGTCGGC
The DNA here is from genome assembly GCF_019320115.1 of Miscanthus floridulus. NCBI lineage: Eukaryota > Viridiplantae > Streptophyta > Magnoliopsida > Poales > Poaceae > Miscanthus > Miscanthus floridulus. Next base: position 8,388,625 of record NC_089586.1, read on the forward strand.
GGGCTTCCCACCGTCGCCGTGCCCTCCCTAGTTGGGATTGACCATCGGCCGATGTGTCTGCTTCGTGCTATGCTTTTGGGGAAAGAGAGCAGATGAGAAAGTGTGAATAAGAACTATTACAGGGTTCTAGGTGTAAAACACGAGACTCATATGAATAGTATCGAATAGGGTTGTTTACCTTGAGTTAAATAAGGAAGAGCATAGGGTCCTTTTTGCTTATTCACCAAGTCGGTTTGGGCAGGCCGCGCTGGGCTGGTCTACTGCCGTCGTGCCTAGGCCGGCTTGTTGGGCCACGCTCGCCGTCCGCGTGGGCCGTCGGCCTCCTCTATGGCCGCGCGCCTGCCTCGCCCGCCTAGGCCACCGCGCCCTTTACTATGCCGCTAGGCCGCACTTGGCCAGCAGGCCACGTGCACGTCTGCGGGCCGAGTCAAGCCGCGTAGGCCCTTTTCTTTTTGGTGTTGATTCTCGTTTTGTTAATTCAGTGTTCTTCAAAAATTGAAAATAAAGCGTAGAAAAATCACAAAAATGCCAAACTAATTTTGTTAAGTTTCTAAAATCATGATCTATCTGATAGGGAATTTTGTTCGCATAGGTTATGTATGTTTTTAGGGTTACTCTAATTATTTTAACATGCTTAATATTGATAAGATATAAACTTGTGGGAAATTTCTGTGATAAATTGGTGATAGTATTAAATCTAGAAATTTTACAGTAAATTCCTAATATTATTATCTGCTCACTATAATTTTTATAGCTCTAGAATAATTAGTTTGCTAGATAGATAATGATGCCCTATTTCGAATAAAGATCAAATCAATAGAATAGAATAAAGAAACACCTTGGAATTGTATAACTAAAACACTTGTTGGGAAATAACACCCTTCTCGATGATATTGATGCGTAGACTAGCACGTTAGAGCTATCTCATTAGCTTATGAGGCGTGATCAAATTTCTAAGCATTTTGGCTATCATTGATTATTACATTTATGCATTTGCATCAATACTTATCATAATAGGAACGACGGTGGATCGATGGTATCAACTAGAGTAGCTAAAAAGATGGTGCCAAGGATCAGGACACAAAGATAGAATACTAACTTTTGGTTATATTTTACCTAGGCAAGCCCTAGTTCATAACCCCTACTCTTCTGTACTTCAAAATTATATTTGTGCATTAAGTTTTAAGGAGTTGAATAAAACCCACTTGCATATATAAATCTTTATCCTATGAGTCTTACTAGTATGATAGGATCATGTAGATTGCTATACTATAGGACTCTGGTAGAAGTCGAGTGATTGCCTGTCACTCGCGAGAGATAGGAAATATATTACTGTATTATTATCACTTGGAATATATAAATGGTGAAAGGAAAAATGGTGACTGGATAGGGATATTGTATTGGTATTGGTAGGTGTAAGAGGTTGTGTCCCACAACCAACGGGGCATAGCTTGGTTATACTGTTTTCCCTATCTGCGTCGGTTAAGGATCGACCGTTGCATTAGGTTATAGGCAGGTCACAGATATTATTATCCTGAGCACATACTTGGGTATGGACGTAGGGAAGACTTGTTACTCCCTTGTCATGGGTTCTAACTCTTTCTAGACTGACTGTCAGGGTGGTTTTTGGGTGGAGGTCCTTGCACTGTCCTGAGTCCGAGACTCAGGGGCGCGGGCTTGGAGTCCCAGTTTGGACAGGGACCTGAACCCTATGACAAGAGGGTAGTGGGTTGGTCCTGCTTGTGCCTAGGGTACAAGCGGGGCATGTGTTTCGAGGTACCCAGCTGGGCTCATTGATTCATGAATCGTCGCTGTGTCGGTACGACTTGTCTACAGTCTAGCAACATAGTAAGAACTGGAAGATGAAAGATGGTAAAAAGAAATATGTTTGCTTACCACCTGCTTAGAAGTAGCATAGGTGCTTACATAGAATGGTTAGTTAATGAACTAATACGTCTGCTAATAAAAATTGAATATAAGGACGCACGCTTAATAATGCTTCCTGTAGATGCAATAAACCCACAAGCCAGATAGCCTTGCATATCCTTGGAGTCTTTTAATTTCTCCTATCGGGTAAGTCTTGCTGAGTACAATTGAGTACTCAGGGTTTTATCTCCCTCTGTTTGTAGGTGACAGGTGGATGCTAGAGCTGACCCTTGTGTGTGGATTCCTCCTAGTGGGTTCAGAGAAGATTCCTTTACGCTACGATCATAGTCTTTATTTATAACTCTCACTAAATATTTTTATAAATGAAAGTTTTATAATCTTTTGTCATAGTTTATATATCGATGCTTCATTATGTCATGACTAGACGTTTATTTCTGGTGTAATTCTATTCACATATTTATATTCCGTTGTTAACATAAATTGTTCATAACTCTGATAACATGATCATATGCCACTATTATAAATAATAAATATTATACTCTGATGTTGTATTAAAAGTGATGTAAGAGGTGGCTAAAATATTGTAAGCTTTATTCTCTCATTTGTGATCCTGATAGAAAAATGTGGATTTTTGGGTTCTCTCTTAGGGTGTGCCCAATGGAACTATGTAATTTGGTGTCATCCCTTGAGTACTTAGTGTCTAATGGAAGATAAGTACTCCTGAGAGGCATTAGATTAGGCGGTTCTGCCTCAAGTACTTATGGGAGACATTAGATTAGGCGGTTCTGCCACAAGGAGTAGCAGAAAAGATGGTGCCTTAGCGGTGTTGCCACGATGGAATGCTAACTTTTGGTTATATCTTACCCAGGCAAGTCCCGGTGCACAACCCCTATTATTCTGCACTTTATCTTATGTTTGTGCATTAAATTTTAAGGAGTTAAATGAAATCCACTTGCATATATATATATATATATATATATATATATATATGTGTGTATCCTTATCCTATGAGTCCTACTAGTATGTCAGGATCGTGTAGATTGCTATGCTTAAGAATTCTGGTAGAAGTCGAGTGTTATCTGTCACTCGCGAGAGATAGAAAAGATATTATTGTTGTTATTATCATATTACTATCACATGGAATATATCATGATGATAATTTGAGACCGGGCAGAATGGTACTTTGGATTTGGACTTGGTTAGGCATTCGAGCGAGGCTCGGGTTGCATTTGTTCCGCCTATGTCAATTGAGGACCGTCCGTTGCTGTAGATGATAGTTAGGTCATAGACTTATTATCCTGAGTAGATACTTGCTTATGGGAGCGGGAATGCTTGTTATGTTCTTGTCGTGGGTTTCGGCTCTTTTTTGGACCGACTGATTGGAGGTGGGGAAAGGTGGAGCTCTAAGCACCATACTGAGACTAGGTCTCAAGTGTGGGGGCTTGGAGTCTAAGTTTGGATGGGGACCTAGACCGTCGACAGAAGTGGAATGGGTTGGTCTCATTTGTGTCTGGGATACAAGCGAGACGTGTGTTTTGGGGTACCCAGCTAGGATATATTGGTTCGCGAATCGTCGTTTCCGTGAGACGGTACGACTTAACTATGGTCTAGCACTGTAGTAAGAACTAGAACATGGAAGGTGATAAAATTGTTCTGATTGCTTACCACATGCTTAAAAGTAGCATATGTGCTTAACTAGAATGGTTAGCTAATTAACTAAAAATAACTACTAAAACTTTGAATATAAGGATGTACTATTAGCAATGCTTCTTGCAAATGCAATAAACCAGCAAGCCAAATAAGGCTTGGATATCCTTCGAGTCTTTTACTTTTCTCCTATCGGGTAAGTCTTGTTGAGTACAATCGAGTACTCAGAATTTTATCCCCCTGTTGCAGGTGATAGGTGAATGCTAGAGCTGACTCTTATGTGTGAAAATCTTCTAGTGGGCTTAGAGAGTGTTAACACTGGATTTTGGTCGACTTTGGAGGATGACAGGTGGACCTGCATGCGGGAAGAAGGATATTCGGCAAACAAAACAAGCAGTCGGCTAAATACTTATGCGGTCGGTTACTCCAGAAGGTGGTGACTCCATTCGGGAAAGCAGAAGATGGTAGGCAAAGCCGATCGAAAAGATGAAAGTTGTAATAATAAAGGACTCTGAGAGTTTAGGGCAAGGAATCATAGTTTCCAAGTTTGTTTAATAGTTCCTTTGTAAATCGTAGTCTTCTAGAACTCGTGTTTTGTCTAGGGTATAAATATTGACCCTCGACCATTGTAATAAGGGTTCACAACCAAATCAATACAACCGGCCCCGTGCCAACCTTCGAGTCCTTTTGTCATGTCATCGAGTTCTTCGAGAGGAATCATCGATCCGTCGACCTCCGTAAGTTCCGACAACCTTGTTATCATGTTTAGTATCATGCGGTGGATTTAGACGTGATGCAAGTAGTCTTGTTTGTTTTCAATGGTCGTGCGGCGGATCTTTGTTTGACAATCAAGAAGTCTTTGCTTATGCTTTGTTTATGAGTAGACACCGTGCGGCAGGCGTTTGCTCAATATGCTTAGTGAAAGCAAGACAGTTATCGGCTCTATTAGATACGGCAAAATCTAAATAGATTCATTAAGTTATCCTATGTTGCATGTTTTAAATATTTTATATATTTGTAACACACTTCTACCCAATCTAGATTAATATTGTTCGGCCCTTTTATGGTTTTATTCGTGCTTCAATGATCATTGCTTTTCATATTACCTTTGCAAATAGATAACATGCTCATAATGGCTGAATTATTTTAATCTAGATTGTCACATGTTGTGGGTTCATGCCTGTTAATTACGTTTAAGCTTTAACGAAACTAGGTGTCGTGCGGCAGATGCAGGTTTTAGATTAGTTTAATCGTGTTTATTTGCATGTTCCTTCTTCATGGACCCCAACTCGGCTGGACTGCTGAGCTTGGTTATGTGTTAACTCATAATTAATTTCACTTGTTCAAACATGTCTTCCCATGCATATGCATTCAGCAATCGGATTTTTACGTGTGCTCATTTTATGATTAGCTGAATGGTTTATAAACCTGTTGGCAGACAGCTTCCTATAGCTGTATGTCGTTGTAAGTGGCTTCAGGGCCGTATATATGGAACTGTCTGGTCTCACCCGACATATTCCGGTTTGGCATTTAACTGTTTTATCCCTTGTTAGTTTTTTCAGGTCAAACTGACTGGCACGTTTTCGGATCACGAAGCACCCGGGGGCCTAATTGAAGCCACGCTTTCTGGCTTGCTGTGTGTGAGGCACAGTGCGTCACATTTTGTGTCAACACACTTTTTGGCACGCCCAATGGGACCATCTGTTAGTTCAAGATGGCGTCTGAGATCAACAATGATCATGTTCTGGATGTGAGCATGGCAGAATTGCTAGATAATTACAGGGATTTAGTGCTACAAGCATGTGAGCAATACCAACGGAAGTGTTTGATGTCTTTTTCCAAAAACAAGAGCAATAAAGTGTTTCAAAAGCAATCAATGCCAAGGGTTCTTCTTCCACATCAAACTGATTACACTGAAGAGGAGGATGCTCAGAAGATGGCAGCCCTGGTTTATAAAGCTATGGGAGAAACCATGACAAACCATCACACAGCTTTTCTGAATACTTTTCGGGCAATCATGATCAGTACTTTTGGTCCAATGGTTGATAAATACTTTGAAGAAAATGTTGGCCCACTCAGTGGACCGACACTTTTCAATGTTCCAAAGCATCAAGATAAGCCTGTTGGAAAAGAAATAGCATCGACTTCAAATATAGGTGGATTGACTCACACTGAAAAGCAATCTCATCCCACCTATGGCCAGGTAACATTTGGTACTACAGGAGAAGTACCACCTTCGGCTTATAGAGTTTCTCCAGCATCAAACAGATTGCAGAGAATATGTATGGAGATGGGTATCAAGAATTTACTGATTACAATGCTATCAATGCTGTGCCAAATCCAGGGTATAGGAGTATTTCAGGATTGCCTTCTGGAGTGCAAGTACAAGGAAATCAGGATTCAGACATTGATGTTTTGATGCATAGGATGGCTGATATGATGCAGAATCAGTTCGGCTTGAAGCCAAAAAATCAATCCTATTCATACAAGTCTCCTTATCCAGAGTGGTACAACAGAGTGGCGTTACCTCCAAGGGTGAAGCCTCTAACGGATTTGACCAAGTTTTCTGGTCAAGATGATACTAGTACCATAGAGCATGTCAGTCGGTACTTAATGCAGCTTGGAGAAGCTGCTTCAGATGAAGCTTGGAGGATTCGATATTTTCCTTTGTCTCTTACAGGACCAGCTTTCACGTGGTTCACATCTTTACCAGCTCATTCCATTGGTACGTGGGCAGAACTAGAGTAGAAGTTTCATTCATATTTCTACACGGGTACTAATGAGAAGAAGTTGGTCAATCTCATGAATCTGAGGATGAGAACAAATGAGACACCATTGGAATATCTTCGCAGGTTTAGAGAGACCAAGAATATGTGTTATTCTCTGAATTTACCAGATGATCAACTACCTGGAATAGCTATAGCAGGAATGTTGCCGAATATCAGGGAGAAGCTATTCGGCATGGAGTTTGATGATCTTGGCCAACTTGCATAGCGTTTAGCAGCTATGAGTAATCAGGCCCAAGGATTCAAGAGAGATAATCGCTTTCAGAAGAACAATGCCACTAATGAGGTGTATCAAGGTTTTCTGGAGGAAGCGACTGAGTATATTGATGAAGATGAGATAGCTGTAGCTGAGTTGAATTGGGCAAAGGAGCCTACTCAAGTTAGTCAACGCTGGTTGAAACAACAAAAGGGAACCTATGATTTTGATGTTACTAAGGCAGATAGGCTTTTTGCATTATTGATAAAGGAAGGACGCATCAAGCTACCAGAAGGACATCCCATGCTACGTCCTGAAGGAGTGAAAGACAAAAAGTATTGTGGCTTCCATAACACTAATTCTCACTCTATCAATGATTGCCGAGTGTTCAGAATACGAATCCAGAAAGCTATCCAATAGGGACATTTGAAGTTTGATGGCAAGATGAGAATTGATGATCAGCCCTTTCCACAAAATATGATTTCTTTCTCTGTGAATATGGTCTCTGCCAATGATCTCAAAGGTAAAGGCAAGATGAAGGTGTTGACTTCTGATAGAGCAAAGGAAAGTGGTGTTGTTGACCCAGATCGGCAAGTCACCAGTAGAGAGCTACAGCAACGAGTTCGGTTTCAAAATAGCCGAACTGAGAGAGGTCAAACTTCCAAACCCAGAGTTACATCACGTATTTTGCTAAACAAGTGGCAAAGAGAGCAAGAGAAAGAATACTATAAGAAGCAATGGTTTATGGAAGAATACCGGAGGTATGAGGAAGAGGTATACCGAAGGGAGCAAGAAGAATACATGACAGAACAAGAGCAGTCTCATTGGGGTTGTTCATTCTTTAGGCATTGTTGAAATGAAGGCTTGAGGTTGCCTGCTAGGAATAATTGTCCGGAGTGTAGTGCTCAGTACTCCGAGTATAGGCAATCTCGGGTCAACCGCAGTCCCGTCTATGAAAGACTTGGAATGAAGGTTCCTGAAGATGATCGGCGCTTAGAAATAGATGATTTTGAGAATTAGCAAAGGAAAAGATTTGCAGGTTAAGGTTGGATTCATGATAGGGTGCATGATGAAGGAGCTAATTCCTATAGATACGTATGGCAAAAAGGATAGTGGTGTCCTCCAGGTTTGAGAAAAAATCAGAAAAGAAGAGTTCAACGGTTGAGGAATAGGGAGTTGGAACAGGAAGTTACCGAAACAAAGCAAATATGGCGTCCTAAGAAGAAGCCTGATGGATGTGGTCCTTCGGCTGATGCTTGCATGGCTTTCTTCCTCCCATCAGAGTTTATAGCTCTCGAAAGCCAAGATGTCCAAGAAGAGGTGTACTCTGATTTTGATGAAAGTGAATGTCAGGATTTGATGGCTCAGCTTGTATTAACACAGCAGGCTGTTTTTGACAAACCAATCAAGAATCGTCACTTGAGACCACTCTATTTAAAGGGATATATCAATGGCAAGCCTTTAACTAAGATGTTTGTCGATGGAGGGGCTGCTATCAATATCATGCCTTATACTACCCTCAGAAAGCTTGGGATGACTAATGAAGAATTGTTGAAAACTGACATGGTGCTTAGGGACTTTGCTGGCAACCCTTCCGATACACGAGGTGCTATCCATGTCGAGCTGACTATTGGGTCGAAAACTCTGATTACTACCTTTTTTATCATTGATGGCAAGGGGGCATATAGTCTACTCTTGGGCAGAGATTGGATCCATGCTAATTGCTGCATTCCTTCAACCATGCATCAAATTCTCATTCAATGGATTGGAGATGACGTTGAAGTTGTACATGCTGATGATTCGGTAAGTCTTGCTGCCACAGAATCTACCTACTGGGAATATGAAGGCGTCGATTGTTTCTCTGGAAAAGTGTGGAAAGAAGGTCCTGTAAATGTTTTCAGCGAGGGCCAACAGCCGATCCAAGCAGTCGGCTCTCATAGTAATTTTTAATGGGAAATCCTGTCGATGGCAACAAAGGAAAGTTGGGACGTGGTTTTATGTCGGCTGATAAGTTGGAAGAAATTGATGTTGGTGATGGTTCTAAGTCAAGGCCGATGTATATTAGTGCAAAGTTAGACCCAGAATATAAATCAAAGTTGATAGATCTGTTGAAAGAGTTTAAAGATTGTTTTGCTTGGGATTACACGGAAATGCCTAGATTGGATCGTTCCATTGTTGAACATCAATTACCCATTAAACCTGGATTTCGTCCTTACAAACAACCTCCACGGAAGATATACAAAGAGGAGGTATTGGCTGATGTGAAGAAGGAGGTTGAAAGATTAATAGAAGCAAACTTCATTCGGCCATGCAAGTATGCAGAGTGGATTTCAAATATAGTACCGGTATACAAGAAAAATGGAAAAATGAGGGTTTGCATAGATTTCAGAAATCTTAATAAGGCCACTCCCATGGATGGTTACCCAATGCCAGTTGCCGATTTACTAGTAGATGCAGCAGCAGGTTATGAAGTCATTAGTTTTATGGATGGTAATGCCGGCTATAATCAAATTTTTATGGCAATAGAAGATATTTCAAAAACGGCCTTCAGATGTCCTGGTCATATTGGTTTGTTTGAATGGATAGTCATGACATTTGGGTTAAAGAATGCCGGTGCAACTTATCAAAGAGCTATGAATTATATTTTTCACGAGCTGATCGGCAAAATTGTAGAGATCTACATCGATGATGTAGTGGTCAAGTCTAGAAATCATGAAGGACATTTAGCCGATTTAAGAAAGACTCTGGAGTGCACAAGAAAGCATGGCTTGAAGATGAATCCAAACAAATGTGCCTTTGGAGTTTCGGCTGGTGAGTTTTTGGGATTTTTAGTTCATAAAGGAGGAATTGAAGTTGGGAAAAAGAGCATGGAAGCAATAGACAAAGTTGTGCCGCCAACCAATCTCATAGAATTACAATCATTGTTAGGCAAAATCAACTTTGTAAGAAGATTCATATCCAATCTATCAGAGAGAGTTTTACCCTTTTCTCCTTTATTAAAGCTCAAGAAGGATAAAAAATTTGTATGGGGTGACATACAACAAAAGGCTTTTGATAAGATCAAGCAATATATGAAGGCACCACCTGTGCTGGTACCTCCACAACTTGACAAGCCTTTTAAGTTGTATGTGGCGGCCGATAGCCTAACGATAGGATCGGCCCTTATGCAAGAATTTGAAGGAAAAGAAAGAGTCATAGCTTATCTTAGCCGAAAGCTGCTAGACCCGGAAACAAGGTATTCGGCTACAGAAAAACTTTGCTTGTGTGTGTATTACTCATGTACCAAATTTTGGCACTATTTGTTGAATGCCGAATGCGTGGTAGCTTCTAGTTTTGATGTAATCAAATATATGCTATCAATGCCAATTTTGAATGGAAGAATTGGCAAATGGATTTTAGCATTGTCAGAATTTAATTTAAGGTATGAATCGGCAAAGGCGGTAAAAGGTCAAATTATTGCCGATTTTATTACCCAACATCAGGATCTTTCTGTTGAGGCGATAAGCATTGTGCCTTGGGCCTTGTTCTTCGATGGATCATCTTGCAACAAAGGAAGTGGAGGAGACAGATGTGAGAACGCTAAAACGGAGATAACGATGAAGGCTAACGGAAGGGTCTATTTATAAGCCAAAGCGAGGAATCGTGGCGAATTCCACGGAGTCGTGGGGCGAGAATGTCGAACGATGGAGTAGGGTTTTCTCCTTTCAGCTGGGCCGCTACTGGGCTAGGCCACGCATGGATTAAGTCGGACGTTGTTCGACTATCTCCCTGATTTGTTGGAGCCAGCATTGTTCGGCTATACCCTCACAACATTTAAATTAGGATTCATTCGGCTATCGGAAGAATGGAGACAATCGGCTACATTCTAATTGAATAATTTAAGGGAAAATGGCCGATTGCTTTTTCAAACGAATAAAAATATGTAAACATAAAGTTGATTGATCAAGGGTCAGAGGATATCACACTTAAGTTTATTACAAACCCAATGTCTACTTGTTCAGAAGCTGATTGATTGCCTCTATGGCTTCAGTCCTGATTTGGCTAACATTATCTAGCACTTTCTGATCCTCATCTTCAGAACTTTGGATGCTGGATAACTTAGTTTTGATTTGCTAATCTTCTTTGATGATCAAAGTTATCTTTAGTGAAGCTGCTTCTATGTTCTTCGGCAAATTAGCTATATGGGCCCTGTGAGACTGAATTGTGGCATTCAGTTCAGCTAATTGAGCTTCTAGTCTGCTTTTTTCATCCTCCATGGCTTTCAGTTCAGGCTCCAAGGTTGTCAAGGAATTTCTTGTGGTCTGGATATGAGAGTGAAGATCTTTAATCTCTAGCTTCTTCAAAGATCTATCCTTCTACAAAGCAGCCCTCGAAGATATGTTCTTGGTTGCCCTTCTCACCATGGCAAAGTGGTCATCAAGATGGGCTGTAGATTCTAGGGGGGCCTTGAGAGCAGAAGGGATATCTTGATCAATGAGTTCAAGGAGGTCTCTTATCTGATCTGCATCCTGAACCAGACTAATGGTATCCTTGTTCAGCAGAATGATCACCTCTTTTAGCCGAGCCTGATTTTCCAGCGATAAGGTTTGTTGAGAAGTAATCTCTTCACCTTTTTCAATGATGTAGTCCTCAATAGAGAAGGAGTAGCTGGTGGTCGGTTTAGTGATGTTCTTCTAAAAGAAAAGAGAAGAAAGGAGGTGTTAGCCGATTGGGTGAATTTGCTAAAATATAGTGTAAGATAAGGCATTACCTGCTGAACTGATTGATCATCAGGATGGGTTATACCCTGGCTTGCTGGAGGACTTGGCTGAATGTTCAGAAAGGACGAGTTTGGAGCTTGATCAGGAGAAGTTTCCCTTACCAGTTCATCTAAGATTTCATCTATTCTCAATAAAGTAAATGATGATGAGCATAAGGGATAGATGTTATTTAAAAAAAAGAAAGGAGAAAAAGAGAATTGGTTGAACGATATTACCTATAGTCTCATCAGATTTATGAGCCTTTGAACCTTCAGCTTCATGAGTCTCTGAAGCTTCACTGTCATGGATTTCTTCATTTTCAGTAGAAATTTTAGGGGTTGGTTTTACAGCTGCTGAGGTACTGCCCAGTCTGGGAATTTTGGCTTGTGGCTGCAATGGAAGTGATGAATGTAGAGGTGGTCAGGTTTACTGCTAAGTGGGGTTGTTAACCTGATAGAGAATAAAAGGTCCATACCTTAAGAGATAATTTGGCTTTCTTGGTCCTTGGTTTCTTAGGTAAGAGAAAACTTTCAGGTGTTTTCCTTTTGCTTTTTCCTCTTGAAGATGCAGCAGCTGAAGTAGCAGGAGTTCTCATGAGTGCCTTTAAAGGTACTGAATCCAAAGTTGCAGGGATTTTCATGAATTCCTTTAATTTTGGAGCATCAAACCCCAGAGCAGGCTTGGGACCAGCCAAATAGTACTGGATTGCTTTGGCTGGGGGAGTAGGCTCAAGATCCTGTGCATGACCAGATGTTAAAATAAGAAGTGAATTCAAGAGTAGGGAATGATGAGCATAATGAAATTACCTCACTATCAGAAGTAAAATCGTGCTGCAAGTTTTTGCATAAAGGATGAACTGATATATTGAAGATATGAGCATGCCATTCTTGCCACCAAGAGATAAAGAAGGGATGAGCAGCATCTATTAGCCCAAATGGAGATGGTTCGTATGTTGGCAATTCCCATCCTAATTCAAAGATTTTCTTAGCTTCCATTCTTTCTGTTATTACTTCCCTTGACTTTATAATTGTTGAGAAGAGGAATCTTAGGGGCAGCTGGCCACATCCTAATTGTCTGGCCACCATATTTGGATAGTAGAATTCATAGGTGGACTGCACTAACCTCCCATGATAAAATTCGACTGGAAGAGTGCAAGGTTTGATAAAGGAGTTGAAGATCTCCGTGGATTCTTGACCTGAACAACCAATTTCATAGCTAAACTTGTAGGGCAAAGTCAAATTTTCATTTTCTCTGTAAGGAAACCAGAGCACATTGCCGAATCCTTTGAAAAACAGCTTGAAGAAATGACCGATGTCTATGTCAATGCTGATAGATGATGCTGCTTCCCCATAAGTCTGACAAGCCTTAACCTTTGTTGTACTGCCTTCAGCATAGTTAACTGAAGGGAAACTTAGATTGAAGAGGCTCACGGAGGTTATCTGATGCATGTATAGCTGGAGCCACATTTGAATTAGCCACCAGGGACCATTCACATAAGAGATTTCTCCACCTTGGCGCATCTGAAGAGTAATCTGATGCATCATATGATAAACAGACCCTAAGAGATATTTGCCTAGTGGGATCTGAGTGCCTGCAGCTAAGTCTTCAGCCATCACTATGTGATTTAGGGTTGGTTCATTGGATTTTCCACAGAAGATGAATCTGCATAGCCACATATTCATGAAGGCTTTCAACTCTTTGTCAGAAATGGTGCCAGATGCATTCATGTAGTTCTGGATGTATTTGACCCATCCACATCCAGAGCTGACGGCTCTTTGATTACTTTTGCTCTTGTACTTATAAGGGTATACTGGTAGTGACACGTTCAAGCCAGTCATCATGAACACGTCGGCTAGGGTGATGGTCATTATACCATGGCCGAAAATGAAGGCATTGATGGTGTCAGACCAAAAATGGGAAGCTGCTATCAAAAGGGAATCGTTTTTGGGTGTTTCTGCTAAGGATAATTCTAGACAATGGCTGATATCTTGACTTTCCCAGTGGCTGCTGCTTTTCTCCAGCATTCTCCTATACTAATTCTGCCATCCAGCAATTGGGGGAAATGGCCAATTCTTGAACGTGTTTGGCCATCGGTTTGGCAAGGTGATCCCAGATTTGAAAGAGATTCTTTAGGTTTTCTTCTCAATAATTTCAACAGGGTCAGGATTTCCCATTGGACCGAGGAAATAGGAATCGGGGTTGGCAGCATAGGGGATCAAAATCTGATTCTTGTATTCCTTTAAAGGGTGATTGAAATCAAAGAGGAATAAGCCAAAAGAAGAACGGGAAGATCAAGTGGAAATTGCCGAATATAAGTGAAGTTTACCTCTGGGATTTCGTCCTGGGTCGCCATTGAAGATTTGAAGTGGGTCCGAGGTTGCGCTGAAAGCTTGAAATCTTGGACGGCGGCTGCGGTGTTGAACGGTGCTGACCTAGGAGGAAGAAGGAGCTTGTGGTCAATTTCAGAATAAAACGATTTTTATCCCGAAATTGAGGGGGCATGTGTTAACACTGGATTTTGGTCAACTTTGGAGGATGACTGGTGGACCTGCATGCGGGAAGAAGGATATTCGGCAAACAAAATGAGCGGTCGGCTAAATACTTATGTGGTCGGTTACTCCAGAAGGTGGTGACTCCATTCGGGAAAGCAGAAGATGGTAGGCAAAGCCGATCAAAAAGATGAAAGTTGTAATAATAAAGGACTCTGAGAGTTTAGGGCAAGGAATCGTAGTTTCCAAGTTTGTTTAATAGTTCCTTTGTAAATCGTAGTCTTCTAGGACTCGTATTTTGTCTAGGGTATAAATATTGACCCTCGACCATTGTAATAAGGGTTTACAACCAAATTAATACAACCGGCCCCGTGCCAACCTTCGAGTCCTTTTGTCGTGTCGTCGAGTTCTTTGAGAGGAATCATCGATCCGTCGACCTCCGTAAGTTCCGACAACCTTGTTATCATGTTTAGTATCATGCGGTGGATTTAGACGTGATGCAAGTAGTCTTGTTTGTTTTCAATGGTCGTGCGGCGGATCTTTGTTTGACAATCAAGAAGTCTTTGCTTATGCTTTGTTTATGAGTAGACACCGTGCGGCAGGCGTTTGCTCAATATGCTTAGTGAAAGCAAGACAGTTATCGGCTCTATTAGATACGGCAAAATCTAAATAGATTCATTAAGTTATCCTGTGTTGCATGTTTTAAATATTTTATATATTTGTAACACACTTCTGCTCAATCTAGATTAATATTGTTCGGCCCTTTTTATGGTTTTATTCGCGCTTCAATGATCATTGCTTTTCATATTACCTTTGCAAATAGATAACATGCTCATAATGGCTGAATTATTTTAATCTAGATTGTCATATGTTGTGGGTTCATGCCTATTAATTATGTTTAAGCTTTAACGAAACTAGGTGTCGTGCGGCAGATGCAGGTTTTAGATTAGTTTAATCGTGTTTATTTGCATGTTCCTTCTTCATGGACCCCAACTCGGCTGGACTGCTGAGCTTGGTTATGCGTTAACTCATAATTAATTTCACTTGTTCAAACATGTCTTCCCATGCATATGCATTCAGCAATCGGATTTTTACGTGTGCTCATTTTACGATTAGCTGAATGGTTTATAAACCTGTTGGCAGACAGCTTCCTATAGCTGTATGTCGTTGTAAGTGGCTTCAGGGCCGTATATATGGAACTGTCTAGTCTCACCCGACATATTTCGGTTTGACATTTAACTGTTTTATCTCTTGTTAGTTTTTTCAGGTCAAACTGACTGGCACGTTTCCGGATCACGAAGCACCCGGGGGCCCAATTGAAGCCACGCTTTCCGGCTTGCTGTGTGTGAGGCACAGTGCGTCACATTTTGTGTCAACAGAGAGGATTCCTTTCACGTTGTGATCGTAGTGTTCACTTATAACCCTCACTAAAAGTTTTATAAGAAAAGATATAAAATCTGCTAGCATATCTTGTAAATAAATGGCCATTATATTAATGCTTCACCATGTCAGTAAATTAATCTTTGTTTCCGCTTTAACTCTGATCATATATTTATTTTCTACTGCAAGATAAAACTTGTGAACCTGAAATGTATAAACTCGTTTACTTGTAAACTGTTTTAATTCCGCTGTTGCATTTAACTGGTCCAAGTACTTTGATGTTATAATAAAGTGATGTAAGAAATGGCTAAGAGTGTTGTAAGCTTTATCCTCTCGTTTACGATCCTGACAGAAAATATGGATTTTCGAGTTCTCCCTTAGAGTGAGCTCGATGGAACTGTTCGGTTTAGTCACTTTTGAGATATTTAATGTCTAATGAAAGACAAACACCTCCAAAAATATATTATTTTGGACGGTTCTACCGCAAGCCTCGAGAGATATGTGCAATCGTGATCGATCGATCGATATCGACGATATGCATGCATATATGGAGTCCAGTCAACGGCCGGCCGGCCGGCCGGCAATGACGCTCTGATTAATCATAGTGATTGCCAAGTCAAGTCAAGCTTGTACTAGTTCTACAGTGTGCTTCTTGAGTTCTAGCTTGTGGTTGGCTGATGCTGATCATCCACATGACCACATTCATGACATATATATGTGGATATGCCCGGCCAGCTAGCAGGATGATGAAGGCAAACGTGTTCCTGGTGTACGCGCGCTATAGTAGTGGTAGCCAGTACAGTAACCAACCAATTAACCAAACCGTGTTATTGTTAGTAGTTGTTGCATAATGTAAAATGCATGGTTTACCGTCACTCAGAAACGTCACGTGCTTCAGTTCGTATGCCTTTATACCCGGTTTGATCTATTTTTTTTATCTGAAACAATATTTTTCTTTTACAAATTTCTCCAGATTCATCCAAAATTCCTCCAAGCGATCAGGGCCTATGTATTTCAATAGATGTAAGTGTTGACATGAGTTACCGTCAGTACACGTGTAAGAAGCTAGATCATCTAGTACAGATAGGTCAAAGATCAGCCTAGCCAACCCTCAAGTCAGGTCGGCTAACGCTTACATCATGCTCGTAGATGAACATTTTAAGGGCACCCGCAACAGTCGGTTATTAGCTCAAAGCAGCCAACATCTCTAATAGCGTGAGCTTTTAGCAATGACTCATGGTATGATTAGGCCCATATGACACTCTCACATGTTCTTAGAAAAAAAAAAAATATATATATATATATATATATATATATATATATATATATATATATATATATATATATGAGCCTAGCTCTCAGTCAAGAGCTAACTTTTATTACTTTTGTATTAAAATATAAAAAAAATATTTAGAGCCAGCTTACGAGTCACCTACTGTGGGTACCTAAGTGGTGGCTCTGTCGATGAGCGCGATACACGAAACTGTTCTATTTTCACAGAGAGAGAGCAAGGGAGGCAGAGAGATCAATAATATCTATTATTTTTTTTTCTAAAACAGACACGCTAACGTGTCGAACTGTAGTGGGATGTGATACTTCTTAATTATTTATTGTTGGGGCAATTTTAACAGGCACGATCATTTATAAATTAAATTAAATATTAGAAGTTTATGGCTCCGTTCTTACCCCATATTCAATTTGTTCGGCTTCTTTTTTTCAGCCGGAACAGTGTTTTTCTCTCACAGCAATTCAGCCAGAACAGTATTTTCAGCCAGTTTCAATCAAGTTTCAGACCAGCGAACGGGGCCTATGGGTAGGTTTTTGTAGACCACATTTTATCAAAGCTGCTTATATTTATTCTTTCTCTAATAAAAAACAACACACATACATGTTTTCACAGTCTTTTCTTTAATTGCGATAAACTTCTCTACCAATTATGTACCAAAAATATTTCACGCATCACATCTTTGCATGTGCCTGACATCAATTTATCTGAAACCTTAGCTTTATGTCAACTTTTGTTGAAACCCATGTTTTGTCACCTTATGAATGAAAAGTTGATCATAGTTATTTTAAGTCCTCTTTGAAATAAAAGATTTACAATACATAAGAATAGAAAAAATATAGGAATAAAAAGTCCTAACACTTCAAATCCAATAGTATTTCAGAACGAACGAAAGTCTAGGAAGATGTCTTTCGAAGCAATGTAGAAAAAACATACGTAAACAAAACAAAACAAAACTCCGGTCAATCTCGAGAGCCTCTTGCATCGAACACGCATACACTGTGTGTGTGTGAAAGCGGGCAAGAAGACATCGCCATTTTCGTCTCCCTCCTCCCTGGGCACGCACGCGCGCAGCTGGGTCAACAAACCACGCCATCAGTATCAGATCACTGATCAATATAATTTCAAAGCGAATCTCAAGCGAGTCCTAACCACAGGTTAGTAAGTACTCCGTAGCTAGCTAGTTTAATGATTATGAAGATTTTGGTTGTGAGGTCGCTCTCGATCCTATCAAGTTCCCTGTGTTCTTTGATGTTTCTCTGAAAGTTACTTGCTCCCTTCCTGCACCCTTTCCTTCAGGTAGCTGCGTGGTCAGCTTGCTGCCTAACTGATAACACTACTAGTACTTTCCTTCAAAAAAAACACTACTAGTAGTTGCTAGTACTTTGGTAGTCTTGATATGTACAACCACAAGCCAATTATCCCTCGCTGATCATTGTTGAATAAACAAGTACTCATATTGCTGAACCTTTTCATTTTCATGGCCCAACCTTTCCAAGCTTCAAAATTTCCCAGCAACTTCTTTTGGACAGATCGATATGACAATCTTCATTCTGACTAGCAGCTTCATAGTTCAAGAAAGTATGGTCGTCTTCTTTTTCTGAATATCTTTATTGATCTTTCCCTCTGAGCTAGCTAACTAACTTCATCAACCTGCATATATAGCACATGAAACCTAATTAACCTACCTTGCCAATCTTGTAGTTGGTTGCAGTCATCATCTCAAATCTCTTGTCGCCCACTACAAATCGCAATTCGCAAAGTGCAAGTGCTTCTGTTCAAAAAGAGCAAAAGTGAGAAAAAGGGGGAAGCTGGCATTTTCCTACACGGCTGGCCGGGTTGTGTAGTGAGTGCTCCATCTGCTGATGCAGTAGTAGTGGTGTTTGAGCCTTTGAGCCAATCACATATTCACATCTGTTCTGCTCTGCTCCTCTCTCTTTGGGTTAGTTTATTTTGTCAAATGTCAAGTCAACCCCGCAATGGATGATGCCTACTTGCCAAGGCATGCGTTCTCTGCAGACTTCAAACCACATGCTGTTAGGCAGTCACGTTTCCCCACTTATGTAATCTAATTTAGATTTTTGCTGATCATGGATCAGTATACCAAGCACTATGTTGATATAACTTTTAGGTTTGTCTTTTTGCTATATATGCGTATATTAATGATTAGTATAGTATAATCTGAAATAATGTAACTGTGAACTATGATGTTATGGTGATGGAGGTTAGGAGGTAGCACTACTATTCCCAGTTGGACATGCAGCTCAGTGCTTGGACCACTGAAACTTGATGTTCTTCCATTTGGCCATTGTATATATATATATATATATATATATAACTACTATCCTGTAGCTGGCTACAAAATAACTTATTCTGTAGCCACTTTGAATTACGATAATTACTATGTTAATTTACGAGATAATAATAACTCCTTACTAAGTGGTTTACTATAACGTTATGGTAAATATCCCCATGTGTTATAGTAACCCAACTATCGTAAATATGTATTGACATTATCGTAAATTAGTATATAAAATTATCGTAAATGGAGGTGGCTATAGAATAACTTAATATATAGCTCAGCAAGATTATATTAGCTGGTGAAGGAACAGACAAGTTTGGATAGTTTGTACTAGTAGTAACCAAGCAATCGGCCCAACAAGATAAAAGGTAAATAAATCTTTTTACTGAATCAGTCATTGGTGTGTATCAATTTATTCAGTCCTCATCGACGAAGAATGGTTCAGTGGCTGCTACTTTCAAGCGTCATCCAATGAGCTGACAAAAACGACGGATAATTAATTTTACTGTGTTTTCAAGTTTTATTTAAAAAAAAAAACTGTGTTTTCAAGTCAAATATTCTCCTGGCTTTAACCAGCATCACCTTGTCATATGAGGAAACATGAGGATATATACCAGATTTATTATTTACCTAAACGGAGATGCTACTTGGTGCTGAACCGACTTGGACTCTTTTATTAGAAACCTGCTATTTTAAATTTAGTCCAGCATTTTTCTCAACCTTAGAAGTAAGATGCTAAAGTCAAGTCAAATGTTCTGAGCACATCCTTTCAATTTTCTAGGATATGTGAACACATGAAAGAGTAGAGATAGAGATGACATAATGTTTGGGTTCATGAAGTAAGCTTGGTTTTAGATTTGTCTATACTCTTAAACCACATCATTCCAGATTTATACTTGGGAGAAACATACAATTCACAGTTGATTTGTTTGACACAGTCTAGCACAGTAGCACCTGCTGCAAGTGCATGCCACTACTGTCAACCTCTGAAGATCCCATGACTGAGTGCCCTGTAGTCTATTCCCTTGTACGTCTTTCTGCTTTTATTAGAATATAAATAAGGGGGGAAATGGACTTTCAGAGTGACAAACTATATATATTCACTTATTCACCATGCATATATAGTAGCTGAGACCTAATTAACCTACCATTGGAAGGTGATGAGAAGATGCAAAGAAAACGACTGTGCCGATCTTGTAGTTAGAAGATGGTTGTAGTCATCATCTCATTCTGCGACCCCTAAATTGCAAAGTGATGCTTCTGTTCAAAAAGAGCAAAAGAGTTCAAAAAGAGCAAAAGAGACAAAAAAAAAGGGGAAAGGGTTGGCATTTTCCTAAGGGTTATGCA
This sequence comes from Miscanthus floridulus, assembly GCF_019320115.1. Lineage (NCBI taxonomy): Eukaryota > Viridiplantae > Streptophyta > Magnoliopsida > Poales > Poaceae > Miscanthus > Miscanthus floridulus. The sequence goes on from NC_089586.1 coordinate 8,408,683, forward strand.
ATGCATCAGCATTAGGAGATATGCAACTAGTAGTTTTAAATTTTTTAAGGCTTACCACTAGTGGCGTTTAATTGGTTGCGCCAAGTCAACCATCGGTAGCTTAGCATGCGTTTTCTGCAGGCTTCAACCACATGCTGTTAGGCAGTCACAGCTCGCCACTTATATGATCTGCCTTTCCTACCGGATCATGGATCAGTATAAGAAGCACTATATATGCTAATTGGTGCTTTTAGGTTTGTCTTTTTGTTATATATATACTACACATGTATGAAATGATCGATGTAATGTAAACTGAAATAATGCACTTGTCAAGACAGAATGTCAACCACTGTGAGTTGCAAATGATGGAGCTAGCACTATTCTTCCCAACAGTCGGATAGGTACAGATGCAGTGCAGTGCTTGCATCACTAGCTCCAAGGTCCTATTTTTATGAAAGATTGCTCCAAGATCCTCTTGTTGTGCTTTCTACAGGCCATTGCATAAACAAATAACTGGTGGGTGAAATGGAGAAATCTTGAATTAACCGACCAATCTCGTGACACAAGATAAAAAGAAAGTGGGAGTTTTTTTTTTACTGAACTTCTCTCTTCTGCCTGTCAATATGTTCAGTCGTCATCGAAGAACGGTTCCACGGCTGCTACTTTTGTGTTTCGGGGAGCGTTGCCATGAGCTGTCAAAGCATGTCCATCAATCGAAGTTGACGAAAAATTAAGCATAATTATTTTTTTACCATGTATTTCAAGTCTCACATCTGACTTTAACCGGCAAGTCTCAGGGAGCAGATGAAGCGATGCTCGCTTGCTTGCATCAGAGTCTTGTGATTGTTTGGCTGCTTGTGTTTTGTCTTGTATACACTCAACTTCTACTAACTGGCAGCTGAATCTATTTTTTTTTTTTAAAACGATTGGTCACGAGAGTGTGCCTTTTTCATTGACATAGAAGAGGTAGACAGACAGCCTGTTTTAGGCCAAATCTATTTTTCTTAATTGAAAGGCAGAACTCCTGCTATTACTTTCAAAAAAAAAAAAATGAGCAAAGAAAACCAAAGTTGATTACTCTCTCGACAAAAAAATCGCTAGACTTTTTTGTTCCTGCTGCAATTCCGCTTTGATTTGTGCAAAAAGAGACAAAGGGCTTGTTTTGCACTTTCTCAATATTGTTGCATTTTCGTTCCTTCCAAATCTCCAAGATCATAAGAAGGGTGATACTTCTAACCGCCTTGCGAGGGTTGAATCTTATTTTGAAATTCTATTCCAATATACCGCCAACATTTGCCTCAAACAGAGAAGGGTAAGATAAAAAAAGATGCTCAGTCTAAGATCAAGTCAAATGTTGTACGCACAACACAAGTCCATAAAGACACATCCTTTTCTAGAATGTGTGAACATATCTTAAAGAAAAAGAGATGGTATAGACTGAACATTTGGAGGGTTCATGATGTAAATATGGTTTTAGATTTGTCTATACTCACACTCAAGAACCAATCAAAATGCAATATTCCACAATCTGATACTTGAGCGAGAGAAATAGAAAAAAAATTCATGTACAGTGTAGTTCAGATGATTTTGTTTGACACAGTCTAGCACCTGTACATACCATACCAATATTGTCAAACCTCCGAAGATCTCATGACTCGGTGCATGCTCTGAAGTCTCTGTCCTTGTCCATCTGCTTTTTTATGGAATTGCAGAACATTTATTACTATTTTGTGAAAGGTTAGCGTGGCTGGTCAAACAAACCATTGGCTGGCTCTTGTTGGGTTGGGTTGGACCCAGTCTAAGCTACGTACTACATACATCCCAAAAAATCCCAAGTCATGACATTTGCTTTCTCTCTTAGAAAGAAAGAAGAAAAAATATAGGAACTACTGATTGCAAACCTTTTTTTTTCTTGTGTATGATTTAAAATTCTCGCTAGCTAATAAAACAGTACTAGACATAATCTGTACTGAATCATTGTCGTTGGCAAAGTTTCTATATATAGAACTTATATATATGAAATAAGTAGTCCAACACAATGTCCAGTTCACTGTTAAAAAGTGCATTTCTACTGCTAAACTGGAACAAAATTGGCATTAAGCGGTTCAACATGTCTTGTCCAATTCCAAAAAGGTAAATGCAGCAGATAAAGTGTCCAGATTAAGAATAGGATATTTCAGGCATGCTTTTACACAGCTGGAGGGGGAAGATTGGTGACGAATCCATGGAAAGCAAACAGGTAGTTTTGCGTTTGTGGTGAAGGGAAAGCTGAAACTGGGCTCCGGAGCCTCCGGTCCAGGGTAGGCCAGCCACATGCGGCAGTGCAGGCGGGCAACTGAAACGGGGCGGAGACTTCGCCGAGGCCGAGCCGGCGAGCGCTCGGTTTCTTTTCTTCTCGGTCAGCTGCACTCTCTTCGTCAGTCAGTCTCCCCGCATACTTATATCCCCCTCCTTGACTTCGCCATCACCCTCTCCTACGCTTTGTTCTGGGCTCTTCCTGACTTCCTCCTCTTCTTCCTCCTCCTCCTTCTCCTCCTCCCCCCCTGTAGAGAGAGAATCCAGAGAGGGAGCGAGCTCTGAGAGAACCGGAGATGGGGAACATCTGCGGCGGGAAGGATCGGGTGGCCGAGGATTTCAGGCCGTCTAGCCCAGGTGAGGGCCTGCATCAATCAAGAACCCGTGTTGTTTTGTTTTCCCCTTCTTCGTCTTCTTCTTTCTCCTGTATTTTTTCATGTGATCCTTCCAATTCGTGGATCCTGAGGCTGGGGCGGCCTATCCTGGTCGAGAAAACTTTCCTGGCTTCTGCTCAATTTGTTTCCTGGAAGTTTCATCCTGCAGTTCGCCTAGCTGAAGATACATGTTTTGTTTAGGATCCTAGATTAGGATTTCCTGTTCCTTGTATGTATCATGGCAGTAGAGACTTAGAGACGGGGGGATTTCAGATTTGTGATGAAAAGGAACTTCTCCGAGCTCAATTCTTGCTCTTCACTTTTATTTATTTATCAGAAATTCGCAGTTTTTATTCTCGAGGGGTGGGAAAAAGGCTAGCTTTTTGCTGAATTCTCCATGTTCTTCACTTATTCCCACCGTAATCAGTAATCACACTTAATCGTTGCCTAATCGTGTATGACAGGGACGACAATGATCTCCAAGACGAGCGGCAGCATAACCACCAGCCAGAGCACCACGGGGAAACTCTCCTCCGTGAGCAGCAGCTTCATGGCGTCCGCCGGCAGCTGCAGTACCAGCGGCGGGTTCGTCGACGAGGGGGCCAAGTACCCCGACGGCCAGATCCTGGAGGCGCCCAACCTCCGCACCTTCACATTCATGGAGCTCAAGACGGCCACCAAGAACTTCAGGCCCGACAGTGTCCTCGGTGAAGGCGGGTTCGGCAGAGTCTACAAAGGATGGGTGGATGAGAAGACCATGGCCCCGACCAGGAACGGCACCGGCATTGTTGTTGCCGTTAAGAAGCTTAATTCGGAGAGCATGCAGGGCTATGAGGAATGGCAGGTAAAATCTAGCTTCCTTTTTCTTTCCTTCTATATATTCTACTATATTAAACAACAACGATGATAATCTTGGAATAGAGGATGCCAAGTTGATGAGCATTAGTTAGTATAAGATCGTGACAATTGGACTTTGACTTGGTTTTGTTTGCTCTGATGATGGTACATGGTACCAGTACAATCAAAACAATCGCCTTGTTGTTAGCTACAGATGCAGTTCAGTTTCTGGTAATACAGCACGAATGGAGCTAGAGAGCTTAAAAGAAGCACAACGATTTTGAAGATTCTCCTGATCACTGGATGCTTTATGGTTCTTTGTGCTTTGTTTAACCTCTGATGACCTGTCTGTCAGTTTAGTACATGTGTGATGGCTGATTGTTTAATTCAGCTGCGTTATCTCGGTAGTACCAATGGTCCAATGCTGACCAGAAAGATATTGTTGGAAGTGTTATACAATAATACAACAAGCCACATGTTTATCACAATGCAGTTACTTTTTGTTTGGTGAACTATGTCATTTTCAGAAAACTCAACAATTTCATCAACGTGCCACATTTGCAAATTGTGGACACAATTTACTCACTCAGTTCTCTTAGTTAGTTTAGTCTAATAAATGTCCTTGTTTTGCTAAATGTTAACTAGCATAGCTAATGGAGACTTCTCAATCTACTTGCAGTCGGAGATAAATTTTCTAGGAAGGCTCTCCCATCCGAACTTAGTGAAGCTCTTGGGCTACTGCTTGGAGGACAAGGAACTTCTTCTCGTGTATGAATTCATGGCCAAAGGGAGCTTGGAAAACCATCTATTCAGGAGTGAGTTCTTACTGCTCATTAAAAATGCCCTCGATGAAGTTCCGTGCACATTTCACTGAACAAGTTTTGGAAATCACCTTGCTTACAGTGGCGGAACCAGGGGGACCGTACCCCCCCCCCCCCCCCCCCCCCCACACACACACACACACACAATATGGAAAAATGTTTAATACCCCTATAGATATTTCAATTCATAGCACACCAAGGCATCAATTCACCTATTTTGCCATCATAATATTGTGATTTTTCTTTATGAATACTAACAACATATATAAAAACATTAAAAAAATACTGATATTGGAGCCAATTAATTGCATTTCCCTTTAGGAGGATGCGCCCCGCTGTCTTGGGAACTGAGGCTGAAGATAGCCATTGGTGCAGCTCGAGGACTTGCATTCTTGCACGCATCAGAAAAGCAAGTAATCTACCGTGATTTCAAAGCGTCTAACATCCTTTTAGATGCGGTAAGTTCAATGCTATGCAATGTTTTTTTACAGAACTGGGGGCGGCCTAAGCCCCTACAGGCAAATGCTATGCAATGTACCTTTGATATATCAATTCGCTATTAAGGTCAAATAGTGACAGTGCTTTATTTTTTTTGGCAGAACTATAACGCAAAGCTCTCTGATTTTGGCCTTGCTAAGCTTGGGCCAACTGGTAGCAACTCACATATCACAACCAGGGTGATGGGAACATATGGCTATGCAGCTCCAGAGTATGTAGCAACAGGTATGTGTCCTCAAGTTCTCTCACCAGCTGATACAATCACACTCTGCTTCCCTTGTAATGAATTGCCAACACTCCATGTGCTAGTCATTCCACACATTGAAACAGAAACATACGCGACATAGATTCGGTTGTCCCCCACAACCAATATCACGCTATTCTCGCCCTGCAGACATTTCCACATTTGATTTGTGTGAAACAGCAGGCATACATATCATTCACGTCACTTTGGGTATATTCACACCTTTGCTAGTCTCCATCCAGGTCATCCTCACTCATGTTTTCGGTGTGCATCAGACTCTACACCTTTGTCTTGCTTAATTTAGAATCTTGTACACCAGAAAATGCAAACACTGGAACATGGCCATGGATGTCGAAACAGAATCCAGTTGCAGAACTGGTTTCCCTACTCTAAGTCTCTAACTACTAGTAGAAGGGAACAGAGAGATTTGCTGTCATTGAATTCCTAGAGTAGTGGGGCACTACTAAAAATGACCTGCACCTGCACTTGCTGTCCCCAGGTGGATAATATCCCACAAGAATCATGCATAACCATTCCAGTGCCTTGTCACTTTCCACAAAAAAAAAACCATGACAAGGATGTGCAATCTGTTTACCCATTCATCGCTGTTATCCTCAGCAAATTCTACCCATTCGAATGCAGAATTTGCTACAGTTACAGTTACTTTCCTTGAGCTGCTGCTTGCTGATGTTGATGAACGATGATTGTGCTGACTGTGAAAGAAACCACCATGTCCATGTCCATTGTGCAGGCCATTTGTACGTGAAGAGCGACGTGTACGGCTTCGGCGTGGTGATGCTGGAGATGCTGTCCGGGAAGCGGGCGCTGGACCCGAACCGTCCGAGCGGGCAGCTGAGCCTGGCCGACTGGGCCAAGCCGTACCTGGCCGACCGCCGGAAGCTGGCGCGGCTGATGGACCCGCGGTTTGAGGGGCAGTACAACTCGAAGCAGGCGTTCCAGGCGGCGCAGCTGACGCTCAACTGCCTGGCCGGCGAGCCCCGGAGCCGGCCGTCGATGAAGGAGGTGGTGGAGACGCTGGAGCAGATCGAGTCGATGAAGAGCCGGTCGCGGGAGGCACGCGACGGCGGATCGTCGCGGGACCGGCACCACGGCCGCACCGGCGCGGCGCACCAGCGGTCGCCGCGCGCCGGTGGCGAGCCGCGCGGCCGTGGCGGGTCCAGGGCCTCCAACGGCCACGCCGGCAGGGCCGCGCGGTGACACTACTCCCGCAGTGACGGATGATGACGATTCTTCATGTAAATGGCGTAATTTTTTGCCTGATCTGTGTCCTGTTCTCGCATGCCTGCTGATGATGCTGCGGTGATTGCTGGTGTTGTGCTGTCATGGCTCATGAGGTGGTTCTTGGCGCAATCATGATGAGGTGTATTATGAGATTAATTAGCAAGGAATTCAAGAGGGGTGGTGGTTGTTGTAAGTTGTAGCCAATAGTCTAATATAGTAGAAATAGAAGCCCTGTTCACTTGGCTTATAAGCCTTTCAGTTATGGAGCCAAGCGAACATGGTAAGAAGAAAGGAATAATCATTCAAAATGTAATTTCGAGAAAGAAAAAAAAAAGAAAAGGATAGGTTTTTGTGTATGTGTTGTTGTTTTTCCATGAACCTTTGGAAAAGGACGTGGAGTTTATACTTGAGAAGACGTGGATAGATTTCTGTGTTGAGCGTGTTGACTAGATCGTTGCTGGTCTCTCAAATCTCAGCTGCATCATCATGGTCATGGGTCCATGAATTACATCATCAATGTGGTGATGCTTGCGTCTGCGTCAAATGTCTGCAGATTTATTTCATCAGCCATATATAAAATAATGTGCGTGTTGTGAAAGAGAACAAAAAAAGGGGGTGCGAAATATAAGAGGATTGCTATATTCAGGCGCCTGCATTTTTTGGCAACAATCTTATGCAATCAATTTGTCTCCCTCTGTTTTTTTTACACATCGTATTAGTTTTTTTCCCTAAATGAAATATGTGGACCATCAATCTTAAAATTTGTATAGGTTAACAAACATGTCCATCAGTTTTAAAAAAGCTGTATAGGTTAACAGCAAAAAGGTAACATTTGTGTGTTTTAGATTTACTTAAAAAAATAACTTCCATAATAGTATATAGTTCACAACATTTGTGAAAATCTATCATCAAATTAAAAATGTTGAACTTAAGACAAATCTACACGTTAAAAAAACAGAGGAAATACGATTAAAATACCAACTCATAAGAGGTAATTCATAATTATTTTTCTATGGCTAAACCATAATAAAATTATATGTATCCGATGAACAATAATTGAAAGAGCGAGCGCGTAACGTATATGAGAGGTGGGAGCATAAACAAAGCATGAGAAAAGTCAATCAATACGCCAAATCCTGTAGATCCTGTGAACGTCCTCGGTTGACCAAGCAAACAGGGGTGGGATGGGACAGGTTATCTGGACCTTACTGGGCCAGCTGGCCGCCCATTTTGACGCCCAAGCAAAGGTCCAATAGTCCAACTCATTCCCTGTCTCCAGCCTGCCAACCAACCCACCAACCCAGGCCCATCTCTCTCGGTCTCAGGTCCAGCCAAGCCATCGCCGGAATCCAGGGGACGCGCCGCAAGCGAGTCGCCGCCAAGACTTGGCCGGAGAGGACGTCGCCTCGCGCCTTTTACCGCCATTAACCTCGCCGTAACTGTGCCGACGCCGACACGACACTCCGCCAGGAAGACGCGTGTTGATTGCGACACTGGTGTCGGTGTGGTACAGGTAATACGTCCAGGTTTCCAACGCGTAGACCGTTTTTTTCCTTGTTCTTATATTCCTGGAGAAGAGTCAGCGAGGGATGAAAACTTTTCAGGCTGGTTTGGAACAAGGGGAAATTTACCTATTTCTAGGTTTTTGCTGTGAAATTGAACTGATCCTGTGAAATTCCTACGCGATTCCTGCGAAATTCCTACGTTCTAAACAGGCCCTTCACCGTCAAAGTTCCGATGGACGAAAAACAACCTTCGTTCTGAACCAGACATATACGAGTTTCATTCACATGAACTTTGCAGTATTTTTTTTTTTTGAAACTAACTTTGTAGTAATTTTTATACAGTATATATAACAAAAAGGATGACATCACATCACAGGAATTAAAAGGACGCAGGATGAATGGAGTTGATTACTTCTGTGCTGCTAAATGAACTGGTCTGGGCTGTTTGTTCAGTGGCTACGTTGGGCCCAATGCACACGGCCCACTTCAGTACTAAGGCACAAGAGGCCCACAGACTAAAGATGCAATTGGGCTAGCTAGCTAAACTAAACATGCGATTATGCAGGCGGCCCCCTGCGCTACTCGGGATTAGCAAACCGAGGCGTGTGCCGGTGTGCCCCACACTTCCCCTTCCTGCTCCGGCAAGAGGCAGCACACCGCGTAAGCATGGCGCCTAGGGCTGCTCCGGCGCTGCGGGTGCTCCCGCTCGCACTCGCCGCGGCCATCTTCTCGGGGCTCACCGCCATACTCATCTACCTCTCCGGCGTCTCCTCCTCACGTAATGCCCCGCCCCCACCTCTCTCGTCCTTCAGTTTGCGTGTCGTGCGGGAGATCCCTGACGCCGGATTGGTGGGTGCGTGCAGATGGCGGCGCTCGGCTCTCGGAGGCGGACCTGGCGGCGCTCGCCGCGCTGCGGGGCAGCTTCAGCAAGTGCGTGGTACGGTCTTGCTCATCCAACTCCTCTCACGATCAGCTGATTACTTGTCTTAGTGCTCCTGCTCATCTCGTGCCGCATTGTGGTTGTGACCTCTGGGGTCACTAACTCGTCGGAGCCACCAGCTGTGGTGGACTGGGAGGGTGATTGCTTCAAAATTCTTGATTCCGTGTGCCAATTGTTCTGAGTCTGAAGTGCACTGTTCAGTGTGTACGAGATAGCACAGTGACAGTGAGGTTTTTGTTTTGGTGTGAATACAAATTTCTGGGATTATAGCGTATCTATAGTTCAATTGGATGGCAGTTGCTGCATAGGTTTGCAGTGTTAGCAGCCTCAGGATCTTCATTGATGTCTTGGTTCAGACAAACCTTACTTGCTTGCTTAAAAAATCTGCAGGATGCAAATGGGCTAGGACTGAAAGCGGTGACTGGGGAGGACTACTGTCGAGTTGTGATACAATACCCAAGTGACACAGTTTCTAAGTGGGTAAGTTCTTTTCCTTGTTGTGTCATGCAAAGGTTTTACTTGATACAGGCAGGACTTTCCCCATTTCATCCTTATGGATCAGCTTGCAAAGTACATTTGGTTCTGTGCTTACCTAGCATCTTATATGCTTTTGAAACTCTGCTGCATGTTTGGCCAGCAAATATAGTACTCTGTCGGCCTCCTCTCGTAACTAGGGTGTATGACCATTTTTTGTAGCTCTTATTATGGACTAATTTTTTGCAGAGAGATCCAATCACCCATAAGGTTGAAGGTCTGTCGTTTGAGTTCAATCTGTGCGAAGCTGTAGCTTCATGGGAGCAGGTGATCATACTTCGTATTCATAAGTCTATGTGATTTATTGAACCCAATGAATCCAATATCATATAGCACTGCTTTCAAAAGTCATATGACGAGTGCCTGACAACATTGGCAATTGTTCCCGTTCGGCTTACTGAATTTTGGCTGAAACTTGCTGAAAAACACTGTTCTGGCTGAATTATTGTGAGAGAAAAACACTGTTCCGGCTGAAAAAAAGAAGCCGAACAAGCCGACTTCTGGGTAAGCTGAACAAGCCGAACGGCTGAATTATTGTGAGAGAAAACACTATTCTGGCTGAATTATTGTGAGAGAAAAACTCTGTCACTTTTCAACTGCCCCATCTGAATTTCATGAACACCATAACATACACTGTACTGCAATGCAATGTTGGTCTATAGTTCTTCACAGCTACACGGTTAGCTATTGATATGGTCACTAAGTAGTTTTTCTCTCCCAGGTCCGAAACAGTACAACAGTACTCACAAAGGAGTACATTGATGCTTTGCCAAATGGCTGGGAGGAGTATGCATGGAGAAGGATCAACAAAGGAATCCTTCTGTGGGTAGATACAAATCCTTGCCATTTCACCTAGACTTATAAAGTGTGGTTTAACTCCAATAGATTACTAAGCATATATAGTTCTGAGTTTGCAGGAATAAGTGCCAGAACAGAAGCCTTTGCATGGAAAAGCTCTCACTAGTTCTACCTGAGACATCTCCATATGTTCCTCACCAATTTGGTAGATGTGCTGTTGTTGGGAACTCAGGTGATCTTCTTAAAACTAAATTTGGGGATGAAATTGATTCTTACGATGCCGTCTTCAGAGAAAATGGTGCACCCACCCAGGTTTGTTAAGATGATTTGTTAGCTGGCCAGTTTTCCCCCCTACATTTGGATGTTCCCTGAACTCGTTCTATCCATACTGCAGAATTACACTGAATATGTTGGTACAAAGAGTACATTTCGCCTTCTGAATAGAGGATCTGCAAAGGCACTAGATAAAGTTGTTGAGTTAGATGGTAAGTCTGCCATCTATCTTTTGTCCCCTATAAGTGGGATATCAATATGAAAAGGCATGCTAATTTTTATGGTTGCAGAAACAAAAAAAGAAGTACTGATCGTTAAGACGACAATACATGATATTATGAACCAAATGATTCGGGTAATTTAACTTCCATGTTAGAAATCAGACCACCTTGAGTACATGTTCTATATTTTCTTATCTGGCTGCTGGAACTCTTGCTATGTAGGAACTTCCAATAACCAATCCGGTATACCTCATGCTAGGCACATCATTTGGTTCCTCAGCTAAAGGAACAGGGCTTAAAGCTCTTGAATTCGCCCTTTCCATCTGTGACAGTGTTGATATGTATGGCTTCACAGTAGACCCAGGTTACAAGGAATGGTTAGTGAATGGTTGATCTTCACGTAGTGACAGTAAAGAATTCTGGTCTACAGTTTTGCTTACAGCTGGAGCTGTTATCTTTCAGGACAAGGTACTTCTCAGAGGTCAGAAAGGGACACACTCCACTACATGGTAGAGCATATTATCAGATGATGGAATGTCTTGGCGTGAGTTTCTTTCTTGCTGTAATCTTAGCTAACAAAACTGTTTACATCCATTATGTTATGTTATTTTGCTTGTTACCCATGATAATGTGGTGTACTGATATTAAAAATATATTATGTGCAGCTGGTAAAAATCCATTCACCGATGCGAGGTGATCCTGGCAGGACAGTGAAGTGGCTGCCTACCAGGGCTACCATCGAGGCTGCCAGAGTTGCTTCTGAGAAGTTGTTGAAGTAAGTTTCGGGGCCTTCCTTTCTTTTGTGATTTAGTTCATCTGTTCATCAGGATAATTGCTGTGTTTCTTCAGTGTCTGTATCTCCTTGAATCACGGCTCTGTATTAGCAAAACTGATGAACCCGTTACTGATGGTAACTGTACTGAAAGTTCAAACTTGCAATTGTCACTGCAGGAGACCTGGGGCTGGAAGTAATAGCCCTCTGGGGACTTGCGCCATGATAAAGAAGCGCAGGAAAGGGAAGGAACCAAACAGATCTGGTCTACGAGATGCTGCCATGAAGCACCTCGAGGACATGAAAAGTGCCACCAGGTATCCCCAGGAGCGGAATGCAGGGGGTGGGTACCTCTGCATGATCAATGATAGATAGGACTACGGCTGATCATGGCATCAGTTGCCCAGACGAAGAAAAAATGGCGTTGAATGCTTGTGATGAATGTGCAGCTTGAGGGAACGAAAAGGCCGGTGTCTTTGATTTATGCAGCTGGTGTACAATGTTTTGAGTGTAGAGAATGTTTGGTGTATAATTTTTTCGAGTGTAGAGAAAGTTATCTTGATGAAAGGGCTTTGGCTGGTGGAGAGTGGAGACCAGCATATACACATCGAGGCGTGGTGCTAGCCTGATTGCGAGCCACTTTGGTGAGATCTTTGCTGTGCTGTGTCCTGTGTATTAGGGTGAGAATGGTAGGCGGTGGATGATTTTTTAATAAATAATTGCAAATCTAGAAGCTGTTATACAAAAATTGTAGATATAGCATCCTGTCGGCGGTTGGGAAGCCAACAGGTGCCTTGTTGGCCTCTGGAAGGCCGACTGGTCTCATGTCGGCACCTCAGCAGACGATAGGGGTGATGTGTCAGCCGATAGCAGGCCCCATCGGCTTTGGGGAGACCAACAGGCCTGTCGGCTCTCCAGCAACTGACAGGCCTATCGACTATCCAGCAACTAATTATACTATTTCATGCTTTATGACCCAATATGAGCTCTTTTCCGAACATAACCATCACTAGACATAAAACCAACTTTATCATTGCAACAATAAAAACATTTGCTCTCCTTTTCCGAACATATAAACATATATTACGCACCATAACCTAAGGAATCTTACAAACTTTTGAAGGCAAACACATTGTAATATTAACTCAGCGCGGTACATGGACCAAACCTGCAAAGCCTACGTCGTTTGTCCGCTGAATTGTCCTTTGCCTCGATGCAGGCGTCGGAAGTTATCGGAGCGTTGCCTCCATTAAATGGTTGTAAAGCGACTAATACGGTTGGAGGCATCAGAAATCCAGGAGTACATTTGTTCACATCCATGCAACCATACAACCATATGACTAATACAGGTCAACCAACACGACGCTCATGTTTGACGGCCTATGCTCCTCAGTGACGAATCTGCACCGTAGGGTGAGTGAGCTGGTCTGGAGGACGACGCTGGCGTGCCAGCGAGGTCGACTCTGTTGGCTGTGTACCCTCAGTCGGCCGAGTAGGTAGAGGTGCACCTGAAAGCTGTGAGGGCCCAACCTCATCGGGGAACCAAGGAGGAGTGTCGTCGGTGCAAAAGGTCGCGAAGCTGCTAGTACCTATCGTGTAGTCACCGCAAGAAGCGCGTCCACCTACCAAAAAATTGTAAGGTCACATAGAGCATGTTACGTACAAAATGCATGAAGAAATGGGAAGGTCATCGCAAAAGTACCTAGGACTCCAACCGTCGGGTGTGAAGAACGAGCACATCCTCTAGATCCTACGACCGGAGGCAGAGGCGGCGCTGAGCCTCACCCTGCTGGACGTGAACAACTATGTCTGTGGTGTGGCGGCACGATGCCCGACGTACTCCCGCCAAGCAACGTTGCCCCAGTCGTCGAAGGGCAGCAGCCAACTCGATCCTACTAACCGTTGGGGGGTTCTGCTCGAACCGCTGGGCATACAAAGCAGCTCGTTGCCCATGTCGTTGCAGATATCTGTCTGCAAGGCAGGCATGTATTGTTGCATGAATTATTGTGACTCATTGGCAAAGTAACAATAGGACAAAGAAGCTTACAAATTTACTTACTAGAGCATGGAAAGCAGCGGGTGGCTCCATCGCGGACGTGTCGGTGATCTCGGCCTTGTGCGGCACGGCCTGTACCGGCACGGGGGAGCAACGGACGTGTGTGGCTCCATGGAACCAACGCAAGTACTCGCGGTACGTGCCCTCGTCGAATGGTGCACCTAGGTCGTGCACGTCGGTGGCCGCCTCTGCCCAGGTGTTGACCCAAGGCATCATCCTATCCACCCACGACTGCTCAAACACTATGCCTGGACCTTTCTCCTTGAAATCCTACAATAGAATTAATAATGAACAAAGATGTACCAACATCAAGAAGAAATGTGGATACAACAAGACTTACCTGTGCGACCCGTCAAGCTGAAGTCGGGGAAGGGGGAAGACCTGCGAGCGCCCAAACTAGCGTGCCACCCGCTCTGGACAGTATGGCTCGATGAAGATGTCGAACACCAGTCGTTTCCTCGTGTACCACAGGTCCTAGTCACAGTAGCACATCTCCGACAAGCCACGCAGAGCACGGTGCTGTATGTCAAGTGCTGTGTACGGGGTTCACCAAACCCTGTCAGCTGTGAGCTGGTCCAACGCAACGACGTACGCATTGTACGTGCCTCTACCTGTGCCTGTTGCCCACCTCGGCTGCAAAGAACAAACTTGTTGAACATTGAAAGCATAATACTAACATAATTCAACAAATAGTATAGACAAAATACTTACGTCACGGGACAGCCAGAGTGTGTCCATCGTCGGGGCGTCGAGCTCGTCGGCCAGATGGCCACACCAACTTGGTCGATAGCATACATCTCATCGTTGTACGGCTCGTATGACGATAGGGCCGGCCTCCCGATATCGAACCGCTCGAATGACCACAACATCAGCAACAACGGACAACCAGACAACGTACCTGTCATAGTCCTCCGAGTGCAAGCGTCGCATAAAGCCCGGTATGTAGCTACAAGCAACGCTAAACCACAACTGTACTGGGGAATCGCCCCAAGTGGTGCGTATGTTATCTGCGTCGCGTAGTGGACCAAGTGCTTGTCGACGATGTCGTGATGAGAACTGGTGAAGAGTACCCAGCCGAACAGCCACAGCAGGTATGCCTCCAAGTGTCGCTGGACCCTCTAGTCATCCTCGTCCTCCGTGAGCCTCTAGACAACCTCGCTTTTGGAGGGCCGTGGGGGTCATGGAAGCCAAACTGCTCATCCTCTCACTCCCTCGGATGGAACACACCCTGGAAACGGTGCAGGACCTAGTCCTCCCAGTCCCCGACACTACTACAGGGCCAACAGGGGGCACCAGCGAGAGGTAGACCGAACAGCATGGCGACGTCCTATAGAGTGACGGTCACCTCACCTACAGGTAGGTGGAAAGTGTGCGTCTCCGGTCTCCGACGGTCAACCCAAGCAGAGAGGAGTGCACGATCAACCGAAAAACGTGCACTCCTGTGCCGGTGTCGCTCAACCAGGTGTGCGAACAGAAGTAGACCAGCAGCATATAGCCTGTGATAAAAAAAGAATATTAATTACCGAATTTGAACACTCCTGCTTCTCCATCCTCTATCGTGTTCTGAACCGCCTGAGGATCGAAAACATAGGTCCGCTCAGCATTTGCAGCCTCTAAGTTGTCCTCTACTACACCTGTGTTGCTACTCTCACCGTGCATGCCACCATCCAGGAACTCAACAAGCATGATGTTGTAATAACCACGCTCCAACGCCTTAGACATGAGAAAATGTCACTTCTTCATGTTACTGGCCTCGTACAACTCCCACTTCCATCCATTCTCCTGCAATTTAGGCACCAACATACCAATCTTGAAATAATGTTGGGAGGGCAGAACACTCAAATATTCATGTAGCCAGGCTAAAACTTGTTTGCGGCTATAATCTAGAGGCGAATTCAGTTCTGTGTCAAAGACCTGGAACTTACTAAGGTCTACCCCGCTGTCTCCATATCTGATTTCACCGTCGCCGTGGTAAATTCTGAAAGTAACTAAATCGGTGGACATTTCTGGTCGCATTGTGCAAAGTATCGTGTCAATTATATGAAGTACCATGCGAACTAAACAAAATAAACTAAAATTAAACTAACCCTGAGTAAATCGAATCCTACAACCTAACTAAAAATAACTAACGACAGCTAAAACTAACCCTAAAAAACTAACCCCAAAAATCTAACTAAAAAAAACTAATCTACAACTCAAACGAACCCTAAAAAACAAACCCTAATCTCAACTAACACTAATCCTAAAAACTAAATATACTAATTAATCTAACCCTAAAAAACTAATTAATCTAACCTAATGTACGACTACAAATACTAATTAATCTAACCCTAAAAAACTAATTAATCTAACCCTAAAAAACACCCTAATGTACGACTACAAACTAAATATATTAATTAATCTAACCCTAACCATATCTAACTAAACAAACTAAACTAACAAAATCTAAATAAACTAACTAAAAAGCTGAAATCTAAATTTACAAAAAAAATAAAAACCTTACCTGCACAGCGCTGGGCGAGCAGGCGGCGCGCGGGTAGGGTGGGGTCGGCGGCGGCACGCCCTTCGCCGGATTCGGTGCCGGCCGGCGCAGGGAGGCCGCCCACGCGGCGGGGCGGGCGAGCAGCGGCGGCGGCCGCCGTCGACACGGTAAGAGAGAGAGAGAGAGAGAGAGAGAGAGAGAGAGAGAGAGGGAAGGAGGAAGATGTCGGCTAGATATTTTAGGACCTATTAGCCAGCGGATAGCCGACAGGGCCTTATCAGCCCCCACACGGCCGATACGCCTATCGGCCCAATATGGCCCACTTTGCCGTACGAGCTGGCCCCCCTTCGAAGCCTTGTCGGCTACTGGACGACCAATAGGGACCTGTCGACGCCCCAGAGGCCGATAAGCCTCCAGTCGGCTATCCAGTGGCTGACATGCTACTAGATTTGCAATTTGTTTTAATTAAATGCTACATTTACGATTAATCATTAAAAATATTATTTAAAAAAAATTCGGCGGTGGATGCAGTCATAGACAGCAGCGCTGCTGCGATGCAATCTCAAGTCCCAACAAGGCAGGGAACGCCGAACGCCCTGCCAAGTGCCAAGCGATGGCTTCTGTACCGTGTCGGAGTACGTACGTACTCTAGCCAATTGGACGTAGACACGTAGTACTCTGCTTGTCAGGCGTCAGCCCACGCCCAGCCGTGGGTCGGAACGGAACTCGGAAGCAACGGATTGATGCCCGGTCCGGCCTTTGGGAGAATGTGAGCTGCGGCAACAGCGACGCCGAGCAGAGCTCCTGTTATCATGGCGGCCTCCACCTTGCAACCATGGCAACCCGTCCGTCGTCCATAGGGATGAAAACGGTATAGATATTTTACAATCGTATTCTATTCGACATAGTTGACACTATCCGTATTCGAATCCAAATCCGAATATAAATATGAAAACAAATGTAATATCGGTGATATCCGTCCATATCCTATCTGTTTTCATCGGACTGTGCCTGTGCGATAGTATCCAGGTGCTTGGGATGGGACGCGTTCTCCAGTTGCAGGCGCGGCGAGCAGCACGGGGTCGCGCGGCGAGCAGCACGGCCTTCTCGATTGTTGTGGGCTCAGTTGGCCGTACGTATGCGTGCAATGAGAACCCATGTGTACAGTAATCGTCGTGGCTAGCGTCCACCCGCACGTCTGGATGCTCAACCTGCTGGTTGGGTCGTAGACTGATAAGTCCGGCTGATGCTAGTTTGTTGTGAAAGAAAAATACTGTAAGCTCTGGCTGAAACCAACAAGCCAATAGATTGGCTAGCCCCCGTCCAAACACCCACGCCCGCCCCGCTTGCTGCGCTTGTCCCGTCTACCACGCATGCTACTAAGCCTATCCTACACGCAACTGTTGCGCCGACACGTCTGCCTCCACATGTCACAAGCAACTATTGCGCCTGCACGGCTGCACACCCGCCCCCCATGCTGGTGTGCCTACATAAGCAGTTGTGCGCCTCGTGCCTAGTGATGTGCATGCAAGTGGGGACCACCCACGTCCACTTTGTTTGCCGAGCACGTGGTGACCGCCACGCCCACGGGGACCGTCTCCGCATGGGCCCGCATTCTGCGCCTACTAATGCTGCAATATGAAACACTTCTGCAACATACGTCTGAAACATGTGAAATATTTGCAATATACATTTGCAACGTATGTGTATAACAAATACAACATATACAACATCCCGATAAAATACTTGCAACATACGTCTGAAACAAATAAAACATTTTGAATACACGCTTGCAACATATGTATAAAGCCACTGAAACATATGCAACATCCAAATAAAACACTTGCAACATACGTCTAAAACAGATGAAACATTTGAAAACATACACTTGCAACATACGTGTATAGCACTTGCAATATATGCAACATCCAGCTGAAACACATACAACATCCAGATAAAACACATGCAACATCCAACTGAAACATATATTTCAAACATATATCTAAACGCATGAAACATAAGGAGCTCGGTGCCATGGAGTATGCGGGCCCCGCGCTCTCTCTCTCTCTCTCTCTCTCTCTCTCTCTCGGTCCTTCTCTCTGGTCACGGCACATGCACAGGCCCCCACGTGCCGCATGCACCCCACACCGAGTGAGGCCGCATGCGCTGCCCCACGCCCCACGCAAAACGAGTGGTGGCACGAACTCCCATGCACTGCCCCGCGCCCCACACCGAACGAGTGGCCGCACGAGCTTCCATACGCTACCCCGCGCCACATGCACCCCACATCGAATCAATGGCCGCACACGCTCCCATAAGCTGACCCGTAGAAAGGACCGTTGCAGTCCCCGCCTGACTGTAACCGCGTGCATGCCCCGCTTCTTTTTTTTCTTGGTCATCACGCGCGCGCGGGGTTGGTCCGACGGACGCCCTCAATCAAGCATTACCGACAGTAAATTAACCAAAAAATACTATGAACGAACAAAAGAGCACAATTCATTACCTTGCATACAATAATTATGAAGTATATACATAATCTCATATAAGACTATAATAATCTATCAACATGTAAATATTTAAAAATTACGTAAGTTATCTCACACGAGATTTTGTAGGTTACCACTATCTAACGACAATTAAAAGCTAATCATTAAGGGCGGTCGGCCATGGCAGAGAACTCACTACTACATATTGCTCATCACCGCTAGTTCATCCTTCATCGGTGTGATAATCAGGGTTATCACCGTCGGTCAGCTTGTGTTACATGCCGGCAGTGATAGTGGTTTTCCAAATTAAAAAAAAATGGTGAGCCCCGGAGGAGGTGACAGGAAATGATATGGTGCTCGATCTTTGGTCAAGTGAAGATACTCTTGATTTGGTGGAAACTTGGCATTCACGATCAGGATTTCGATCACAAAGACCTAAACCCTGCTATCGCAACACCATGTCCCAGCTGGTTATCGATCATGCACTGTCCGGTTTACCTATTCACGAAGGCTATTCCTTGTGTATGAATCAAGCAAAAAAAGAAGTCACCTAATTTTTCTAAATAAGATTAAACTCAAGAGTTGAGGTTTCACAAAACGATGAACAATAAAATTGTTCTATGATTGATTAATCTAAACAAAGTCTGAGCACTAACCTTTTTTTGAAAGATAATCCAAACTCTAACTTGGGTGATGACTACCAAATATAGTGTTAAAGGTGGCCATGGACCCCCTTGATGCATACCTAATAGAGTCTGACATGATACATGGCCCAACAACCCAAAATATGGTGACGCAACACCTTGACAAGTTCTGAATGCCCACTTGTTTTGATGATAGCTGTTGACTCCGAATTTTTTTTGACATGGTACTAGTGCCATTGGAACGCTTATATCCTTAGCTTTTTGTGCATACATAGAACATCAAAAGCAGAATGTGTATGTGACCTAGGCGACGATTTTAGTTTGGGTTGCTCCTATAGTCCGCAGGCTAGCCACACAATAGGGAGCAAGGCGTATTTCCTCTACATGGATAATGAGTGTCGCCTGGAGGTCGACTGGAAGCATGATCATTGTGCTCCATTAGGTGATGACATTGCTTCCATATCATTGTGCTCCATTAGGTGATGACATTGCTTCCATGTTGTTTTCCTCCATTATCTGAAGTGAAACAATTAATGAAGAGATATGACTTGCTTGTTGTTGACTTCTCTTTTGATCGTATGTATTCTTATTTTGTTTCATTTAAACTAAACCCATATATATAGATATATATAGTGGCTAGTCATGCATACAGTAGTGAAAGAAGGGTTCCAAGTTTGTTAGACATGTGTAGCAAATGAACAGCCTACTAGCCGGCTCATGCATTCGTTGTTGCAAAAACTTTCCAAACACTAAGTAAAAAAGATTTGCAGGGGCGGGTGAAGACCGTTTGTAAGGGCGGTTTACCCAGCCGCCCCTATGCAAGGGTCTATACAAATCATATATTTGTAGGGGCGGTTCAGGGTGGTTGGATATTGAGCCGCCCCTACAAATCAATTTCCAGAAATCGCGAAAAAATAACAAAAAAATAGCATTTTTTTAATCCGAGGAGGACCCCACCAGCAGCCGCACACCCCACTCTATGATTGTAGCATTTTTTCAAGATTTTTGCACACTTTGCGTCGGCTGCCATTCGAACCCGCGACCTCTCCCTCGCGCGCCATCTCCTCTACCACTACACCTCACGTTCACTTGTGTCTACAATCCATTTTGGTTCCCCACATATTATACAAAACAAAGCATAAATTGATTGTTTTAGGCCCTAAACTAATTCAAATGAAAAAGTTGTCAACTATAAAGTTTTATAACTTTTCGAGATCTACAACTTTCATTTTGGTAGTTTCTCCATCCGAGGTCACTTATAAAATTTGAATTTTAAATTTGAGAAATTCGAACGTAGTTTTTCATGACAAGATGATTTCAAATGAGAAAGTTATCAACTACAAAGTTCCATAACTTTTCAAGATCTATAACTTTCATTTTTTATTGTTTGTCCATCCGAGGTCGTTTAAAAAATTCAAATCTCAAATTTTTAGAAATTCAAACGTAGTTTTCCTTGATAAGATGATTTCAAATCAAAAAGTTGTCAACTACAAAGTTTCATAACTTTTCAAGATCTACAAGTTTTATTTTGGTTGTTTCTCTATCCGAGGTCGTTTACAAAATTTGAATTTCAAATTTTAGAAATTCAAACGTATTTTTCCTTGACAAGATGATTTCAAATTAAAAAGTTGTCAACTACAGAGTTTCATAACTTTCCGAGATCTACATCTTCTATTTTGATCATTTATTCATCCGACATAGTAGTAGTAACATTGTTCACTAATGTTACATATACCTCTTATTGTTTATGAAACTACAAGAGAGATGTTAAATTTGTGAACAATGTTATTACCACTTTATCGGATGAAGAAATGACCAAAATAAAATTTGTAGATCTTGATAAGTTCTGCAACTTCTATGTTTATGATTTTTTCATCTAAAATCAATTAGTGTTCCAAAATAACGTTTGAAGTTGTCATTTTTTGAAATTCAAAATTCAAATAGATAAAACACAGTCACATGAAAAGATGGATAAAATAATAGTGGTAAGAACACAATAAATTGATAGGGCATGATTTTAGAAATTTTTAGAAAAAAATCATCAAATTTGAAGTTAGTACGAGAGAGAAAGACTAGTTACAAGTTTTAGCCAGAGATTAGAAAGAGAAATAAGAGTTCTTCAACAATTTCAAATTTTAATTTCAAACAGTATTTTCAAGTAGTAAATGATCTCAACTGAAAAAGTTGTCAACTACAAAGTTTCATAACTTTTCGAGATCTACAACTTTCATTTTAATTGTTTCTCCATCCAAGGTCGTTTACAAAATTCGAATTTTAGTGTTTAATTTTTAATATTCGGTGTCTATTTGTAGGGGCGGTTGGATATAGAGCTGCCCCTATAAATCGGGTCATTTGTAGGCGCGGCTGATAACACCGGCCACCCCTACAAATTCATTTGTAAGGGTGGCTCATTTGGCAACCATTTGTAGGGGCGGCTCAATATAGAGCCGTCCCTACCAAAAAAAACAAGACATTGCTGGAAACTGTTTTTCACGTAGTGAAAGATCACTATACCCAGCGTCCGGAAGAGAAATGTTCCATTCACTATGGTATGAAGAGTCTCTCATATACATAGACATGGAGGAGAAACACATAGTGTTAGAGGAGTCAAGGGCCTATTGGGCCTTAGCCCGTTAGGGTTAATTAGTCGTTTGCTTAGGAGTCAAGTAAACCTCTCTATATAAGGAGAGGAGATGTATCAATCTAATCAAGCAAGAATTAAGAAGGAAATCCCTTCCCTCTTGCCCGGCCGTGGGCAAATGCCCCGCGACCGGCTCTCTCTCACCCTCGTAGCCCTAGCCATGAACAGTACCTGCGGTACTGTAGCGTCGCGGGTACTGTAGCGCGTCAGCCGCCGTCGCTCCCCTCGACTCTCTCCTCTCAATCCTAGCAGCCACATAACATCTGTTAGAGGAGTCAAGGGCCTATTGGGCCTTAGCCCGTTAGGGTTAATTAGTCGTTTGCTTAGGAATCAAGTAAACCTCTCTATATAAGGAGAGGAGATATATCAATCTAATCAAGCAAGAGATTAGAAGGAAATCCCTTCTCTCTTGCCGACCGTGGGCGAAGCCCCACGGCCGACCTCCCCCAGCGCCCTTGCAGCCCTAGCCGCCGCCGCCGTGAACAGTACCCGTGGTACTGTAGCGCAGCGGGTACTGTAGCGCGTTGCCGCTGTCGCGACCCTCGGCTCTCTCCTCTCAATCCTAGCAACCACATAACCCTCTTGCCCGACCGTGGGCAAACGCCCCCCGGCCGGCCTCTAGCCACCCTCGCGTGAACAGTGCCCGCGGTACTGTAGCAACCGCCTCTTCCTCAGCTCTCTCCCTCTTAATCCTACCAACCACATAACAATCTGGTATCAGAGACCATGGCTGGATCCTACGCCGCTGTGCCCTTCTCCACACCGCTCGGCGCACATCCCTAGGCTACGCCGGCCCTATTCTCCGCAGCGCCGCCGGACGGATCCTACGCCGCCGTGCCCTTCTCCACACCGCTCGGCGCACATCCCTGGGCTGCGCCGGCCCTGTTCTCCGTAGCGCCGGCGGCCGGATCCTACGCCGCCGTGCCCATCTCCACACCACTTGGCACACATCCTTGGGCTACGCTGGCCCTGTCCTCCGCAGCTCCACCCATGTTCACCACCGCCACAGCCACTATGGCGCCCTTGCCTGCGCAGCAGCCTGCACCTTCCACAGGCGCCTTCGATGAGTGGACGGCGACCTTCGACCACCTGCAGTGCCAGATGGATGTCCTCGCGACCCTCGTCCATAACATTGGCGCACAGCCGGCGTCGGTGCCCTCATCCGCGGGCGCGCAGTCGGCGGGCCTCGTCCTCGGCGTGCCGGTGCCTCCATTCACAGGTGCACAGCCGGGCGATCAGATCGCCACTGCGGCAGCAACTGTGCAAGTGGCGCTTGCGCAGAAGAGTGATTGTCAGTCTGCGACGGTGCGATTACAGGCTGCAGCACGCGGCCTCCTAGCGTGGCGCCGACTGCAGGAGATGCGCCGGCAGATGCATGAGGCGGCCTTGACGACGATCGACCTCGGCAAGGGGGGGCACGACCTCGTCCCGTCGAACGGCCAACAACAACCGTGCCGACCCGTTGCTGTCTCCAGGCGCGAGCATGGTGCTATTCCCGCAGGCGGCGCACTCCAGTTCTATGGGAGTGATGATAGAAGAAGCGCACTCCTCTTTGTCACCGGCGGAGACGCACTGCCTAGCACTGCCGCGTTTCGCTGTCGGCCGCCACGAGGTCGTCTCCGCTGGTCGCTGTTGCGATTGATTCCAGACAGCCGTACCCGTGCAACCCTCTCATTTCGATGGTCTCCATGGGATCCAGGCGGCTACACGAGCCTGTCCAGCACGCGGAGGGTGTCCGCCGCATCTTCAGGATTCAAGAATAAAGAGTCGAGTTTATTTGAAATAAGCCGAGATGTAAAATGCTTGTTCTTAGGAGTTCAGTTTGTGTCTAGTGAAGCCATAGTTAGCATCATTGTTAGGTCGTAGCTCGAGGACGAGCTGCATGTCCGGGTGGGGAGTAGTGTTAGAGGAGTCAAGGGCCTATTGGGCCTTAACCCGTTAGGGTTAATTAGTCGCTTGCTTAGAGTCAAGTAAACATCTCTATATAAAGAGATGAGATGTATCAATCTAATCAAGCAAGAATTAAGAAGGAAATCCCTTCCCTCTTGCCCGGCCTTGGGCAAACGCCCCGCGGCCGGCCTCCAGCCACCCTCGCGTGAACAGTGCCCCATGGGTGCTGTAGCAGCCGCCTCTCCCTCAGCTCTCTCCCTCTCAATCCTAGCAACCACATAACACATAGTTAGTTAGTTTTAGGCGCATTTCAGATTATTGAGGAAAAAGGAACCACTTAGTACATTTTTTTAGCATGAAAGCACTTAGTACATTCTAGTTGGAATTTGGCACCATGCACTTGATCTCACTGTGTTCGGCAAAAGTTGGTCCTCGAGAAATGTCAGATGCTTCGTCAGAAAACAATAACACAAAGTGGTGAGAGCAGAGAGGTTTATTTGGACGAGGATCAGCATCTTGACATCTTCAGAGGCGTTCTGTTGGATAAGATCTTATCCAAATAATAACACAATGTTGCTCAGTATCACAGAACAGAGGAACTGAAGAAGGCGCGATACTGAGCAACATTCCATGACATGGCTGGCTGCTGCATGGCAAGCTAGCACCAAGCTGTGTTGGATTTACCGGCAGTCTGTTGCCCTCGCTTCTAGCAGAGTTTTAATTGGGGGCGTGTTTCTGAAGACGTGGGTGGCATGGAAATTTTCACACTACCATTTGATGAAAATTGCTATTTTTTAGATTAAGGAATATGTAGTATTCCGGCCGCCAACGTTCACGAGTGAGTGAGTATAGCCGTTTAACAAACACATACTCCCTCTGTCCCATATTATCTGTCGTTTCCGGTTTTCGTGCCACAAGTTTAACTCGATTTGTAGAAAATACGTACAACATTTGTATCTCTAAATAAATTTATTAAAAAACTAGATTCAAAGATCTTTCCAATGATACTAATTATGTACCATAAATATTAATATTTTTGTAATATATATTTTTATTAAAGTTGTTTCTCGGGAAGCGAAAGCGACAGATATTTTGGAACGGAGGGAGTAGACGCAGCACTTAGACCACTTCACCGTACGGTGGTACAGAAGTTTAAACTGACTATTCAACGAAAAGACTCAAGGCTCCTATTCGATTCCTGTTTCTCCATCCAAACTTGTTGAAAATATCCAGCACCATCTTATTATGTGATGGTATAGTTTTCTAGATTTTCTAAAATTACATAATGCTACTTTTCTTCCTTTAAAACCACGAAAGTTGATTTTTTTTGCCGAGTGAAACGTCAACAAAGGTATATTTTTGTATTTAAGTAATACCGAGGGTCATTCGTGTAATCATATCACTAGGTACGTACTATCATAAAAAAATGTTAAAAAAATCACGCTGTCTCAAGTGATGGAGGACGACACTGTAATCATATCACTCACCACCGGATTCAGCTTCTTTGTCGAGTGCCTTAGGCACTTGATAAAGGTCGATATACACTCGGTAAAGACAAAGGGCGCTCGGTAAATAGTTTATCGACAAAAACCTCTTTGCCGAGTGCACTTTATCGGGCACTCGGCAAAGACTTTGTCAAGTGCCAATCCGACACTCGGCAAAGAAAAGTGGCCGTGACGACGAGCGCCACCGTGACGGCGGCTTTGCCGAGTGTCAAGGTCAAGCACTCGGCAAAGGTCCCCGCTTTGTCGAGCGCCGTTGACTTAGACACTCGGCAATGCCGAGTGCCGCCGTCAAGACACTCGGCAAAGCATGTGATGTTTGCCGAGTGCCTGTCCCGTGGCACTCGGTAAATATGTGATGATTGTCGAGTGCAATGGCCTTTGCACTCGGCAAAGCATGTTCTCAGATAGTTCCTATGTAGTCACTTTGCCGAGTGTTATGGCCATTGCACTCGACAAAGTGACTGAAAACAGCCTTTTTAATTTGTTTTTTACATCCTATCCAAACAAACAGAAGATATATATAACAAACATCACCAACATTACATATATATCATCAACAGCACATATATATCACCAACACCACATATATATCACAAACATCACATATATATCACAAATGTCACATGTCTTACAATATATCACAAATAAGTTCACAAGTAATCCAAGTGCTCCATCATCTTCAATCACCTGTAATGAAAAAGAGTAAACCAATAAGCATAGATAAACAAGAAGTACTTAGAAAGAGATGCAAAATAAACAAAACGTAATTACAAAATAAAATAGTATTACATGTATTAGAAATAATCTTTATGATCGGGATTAGCTGGATCATAAGTCTCATCATCACTATCAATCATGTCGAAATAATCAACACTATCCGAATGAGCAATGTTACCATTGTCATTGTCTAAATGTAATCGCTCAAGCATTTGTAAGTCCTTCATATTTTGCACCTCATCTCCAGCGTCCTCTTCAATAACCGTTTCATTGTCTACTTCCATTCCGATCACTTCGGTTAAGTCTATATCAAACCTCCCTTCTAGTCCCTCTTCTTGAAAGAACTCTCCGTCATATGTGTTTGGGTCTAAGTTATAATCTTCATCGTTTGGGTCAGGCACTTTACCGTGTGGCGATGCCCTGTGTACAATATCTCAACCCTTAAGATGCCTTTTGGTTTGACACGCATATGGGAGATAATAAACTTGCGTGGCCTGTTGGGCCACAATATAGACATCGCCTCCTGGTAAGACGGAATCCTGTCGAATTTCGACTAGCCCAAGATTAGAATATGTCCGTCTTGTTACTTCAGGATCAAACCAATGACATTTGAATATGACGGGATTAAAAGGTTTAGAACCATGAAACTTGAGTTCATATATTTCTTCAATTCTTCCATATACTCGACCTCATCAATGCCGGGCGTAAAAACTCCGGAACTTGTGGTTCTTTGATTGGGCCGACTCTGCTCGTAGCTTGTTGTGCGAAAGCGATATCTATTCACGTCATAACCGGAAAATGACCTGACCCTATAGGCAAAGCCATTGGCAACCTGTCTCAACTCGGCACGCATAGACACATCCCTCTGGCCCTGCAAGCTCAAGCATGATACATCGTTATATTATTCAAACGTATGAGTAACTTAGAATGTCAAACTAAGTATGAGCTAAATTAGACGGTACCTTCCGTTTGAACCAAGAAATAAAATCGAGCATTCCATTTCCCGCACCCTGTCTAAGAAGGGTATCTAGCTGCTGTGTGGTAGGATCCCTTGATTGACACCAGAATTCATGAAGAAATTCCCTGTACCAACGAGAAACAAGGGGGTTGGATGTAAAATAGTGACGGCATATTTAACAAGTTCGTTGAGAACTTACTGCATGTACGGCGCCACTTCGTCAAGGTTGGTCAACACGTATAGCATGATATGGCGCCACTCTTCATGATTCAAGGTCTTGGGGGTCGATGCACTTGCGCTTCCGAGTTGCCCTCGGAAAAGGCTGAGATTCGATTCATTTTCATTAGCATTGTAACAAGGGGGTGGATTATGCACGCTAGGGAAGTTGTCACCATAGTATGTTGTTGTGAAGTTTGCCACCTCCTCCAGAATGTATGCCTCTGCAATGGAAGCCTTGATTTTGCATTTATTTCTACATTTCTTTCAAAGAACCTTTAGACATCTCTCGATTGGATAGCACCAACGGTCCTGCATGGGCCCTCCATTTGTGCCTCATACGGGAGGTGCAAAATCAAGTGCTGCATCGGATTGAGGAAGCCAGGTGGAAAGATCTTCTCCAACTTACAGAGCAACACAGGTGTCATTCTTTCCAAGTCAACAATCGCGGTCTGAGATAACTCCTTGGCAAAAGCTGGTGAAAGAAATAGCTCAACTCTGCCAGCACTAGCTAGACATGCTCAGGGACATAGCCTCGAACCATCGCTGGAAGAAGCCGCTCAATCCATATGTGGTAGTCATGACTCTTCATCCCTAAAACTTGCATAGTAGATAAGTTCACTCCCCTCCTCAGATTAGCTGCATACTCATAAGGGAACATTAATGTCTAGATCCATTCTAGTGCTTCCCTCCTTTGGGGCTTGCTCAAGACAAAATCGGCCTTAGGCCTTCTCCATGTCTTACCGCGACTAGGAGGCTTCATATGTTGGTTTGGTCTATCGCATAACGTTGCTAGATCCAATCTAGCCTTAACATTGTCCTTTGACTTGTTAGGAATGTCCATGATTGTTGCCCAAAGTGCCTCGGCGATATTCTTTTCAGTGTGCATTACATCAATGTTGTGTGGAAGGAGAAGGTCATCAAAATAGGGGAGTCGAGTCAAGCCTGACTTATGAGTCCACATATGTTGCTCTCCATATCCCACAAAACCACCTTCTCGATTGACCACGAGACCATCTATCTATTCACGAACTGTGGCACCAATCATTATCGATGGTGCAGGGTCTGTCACTATGACATCTTTCGTAAAGTTCTTGATATCTCGTCTAAATGCATGGTCAAGAGGGAGGAATTGCCGATGTTTGTCGAACGATGACTACTTGCCACCCTTCTGCAACCAAATGAACCTCAGACCTTCCTTACATACTAGGCATGGGAACTTTCCGTGAACACACCAGGCGTAGAATATCCCATACGCCAGGAAGTCATGCAGGGAGTAGTGGTACCAAACATGCATTTTGAAGTTTTTCTTTGTAGCTCGGTCGTATGTCCATACCCCTTCCCCCAAGCACGGACCAATTCATCAATCACAGGCTCCATGAACACACCCATATTATTCCTCGGGTGTCTAGGAATTATCAACGACAAAAATACGTTCTGTCGTTGAAAGCATACGTTGGGGGGAGATTGAGGGGGATAACGAACATGGGCCAACATGTGTATGGGGTAGCCATCATTCCATAAAGATTGAACCCATCTGTTGCCAACGCAATACATACATTACGAGCCTCTTTAGCTTTCTCATGATGAATGCCATCAAAGTGGGTCCATGCTTCACCATCGGATGCATGTACCATCCTATCAGGATTGTATCGTTTGCCATTTTTGTGCCATGTCATCTGTTTCACGAATTCCTCGATCATGTATAGCCGTTGGATCCTCGGTATGAACGGAAGGTGCCGTAGGATTGTCATGGGAATATCAAGCTGCCTCTTCTGGCCATCACCAGAATCTACCTCCAGGAACCTAGAGGATTTACACTTTGGATAGTACTTTGCTTCCACATATTCTTTCCTAAATAGGACGCACCCCTTTGGGCAAGCATGTATCTGCTCATACGGCATCTTAAGTGCACGAAGGAGTTTCTGTGACTCGTGCATGCTCTTTACCAGAAAGTGACCCTCCAGAAGCAGGCTACCAATAACTATCAACATACCATCGAAGGCGTCTTGACTTAGGCTATACTAGGACTTTAACGCCATTATGCATCCAATGGCATCTAGTTGAGAAACCTTTGTCTGGCCGTGAAGGGGTTTCTGTGTCGCGGCAAACATGTCGTAGAATGCCTTTGCGGTTGACTCTGGCTCCTCCTCCGTATGTCCTTCAGCGAACTGTGCCTTGTGATAGTCATTTAACATGTCTGCTACCCCGGCATCAGCATCATAATCCTCGACGCGTGGTCTCACCACCTCCTCTCTCATACGATCGGCTTCACCATGGTAGACCCACCAGGTATAGTCTGTCGTAAATCAATTCTTCTAAAGATGTTCCCCCATGACCTTCTTCGTTTGTCTTTTCCTGTTTGCACATTTGCTGCAGGGACAGCAAATTTTACTCGCTCCTTTAGCAGCCATGCCAAATGCCCGTTCCAAGAAAGCATTGGTCTTGTTGATACATTCATTGGTGACCTAACCCTAACTTGCGCGGCCCGTGTACATCCACTCACGGTCCTCCATCCTCTAACATATATAGCGATGAGTAATATAAACATCAATTACATCTACACGACGTTCCTACTATCTAATAGGTGAGGATAGGTCATAATCCCACGCGAGGATCCATAGATGAGGTTAGTTTCCATGCTCTACTCCTATCCGAGACAGAATTTCTACAGCACCTCCCGCTGTTCTCCAAATACACGTCCTGCTAGGGAGAGTGTGTATCCGGAGAACAAAAGGGAGATGATGCCGAAACTCTATCTCGGATCGGAGCAGACCATGGAAACTAACCCCACCTACGCATCTGCGAGCTGTCCAAAAAATGTGGATAATTCAAAACAGATATGGGTTTAGATATGAAAGTATCTACATATTTCCAACCGTATCTCTTTTGAACGGGAGACGCCTAACTAGGTTACGTGATCTACGACCATGATACGGAAAGAGGGGTTATACCTAGGGTGGCGGTGGAGTCAGGCTGGTGGGGTCATGGTGGGTCGGTGCAGTGGTGAGGCGACACAGTGCAGGCAGACCCGTAGAGGCGAGGAAGGCGATCAGGGTCGCCGAGGTACTCCGGCTCGGCTCCGACGGGATCTTCTCTGCAAAAAAAAGAAACATAAAACTGTCAATACAAAATTTCAGCAGCACCTCCCCTGCACGGTGAGATTTCTAAAACCTGCAAGAAAACCAATGATACGATGGCCGACATGCACATATATATGAACAACACGATGGTCGACATGCACAAGATTATGTAAGGAACACCTAGTAACGTAATCAGGATAAGCAAGGATCAGGGATTACAAATTCAAGATCTATATCCCATTACTAATATATTCCATAAGCTATATTAATTTATGACAAACATCAATCCATGCATCCACAATCCATCCATGCTAAACCTCAGATTTGCAACTATGCACCATAACCAGCGTCCACGAAGGCACCCTAACCAGGACATCTTAATCTATTCATGCATCCACATCCATCAGGCGGAGACGGCATAGGGGCTCACCACTGCAGAATGGCGACCGAGATGGCTGGATGCGGGTCACCGCTGCTACGGGGCCGCGCCGCACCCCGGCGGCGTTGCCGTGGCGCCGCTGCAGGAGCGCGCGAGGGCGAAGGCGTTGTTGCTTCAGCGGCCTCCTTCTCTTCCTCCTTCCTCCTTCTTCCTCCTCTCCTCATCCTCCTCTCTCTCCTCCTCCTCCGGCGGCGCGGCGCGGCACTGGCGCGGGCGCGTGGGCGATGGCGGCGGCGGCGCTGGTGCGTGCGTGTGAGCGTGTGTGCGGACCAGCCCAGCCGGCGGGGTAAAATCCCCTATTTGCCGAGTGCCCCCGATCTGGCACTCGACAAAGTTTTTTTTATTTTTTTTAATTCTTTGTCGAGTGCCACCTGGCCTGGCACTCGGTAAAGAGGGTTTTTTTAAAAAAAATTAAAAAATCTTTGCCGAGTGCTAGCCATCCTGACATTAGGCAAAGAGGCTCCTTTGCTGAGTGTCATTTTTTGACACTCGGCAAACCATATTTTTTCACTTTTGACCTCCAAACTTTTTCTGCAGTCCTCATACAATACATGGTACTCCATGTTCCAATGTGGCACATTTTTCGGACTTTTTCTATATTTTTTTAATTTATTTCATTTAATTGAATTTTCTTGGATAATTCAAATTATAACTGCTAGTCATTCGAATAATAAAAAAAATGAATGGAAAAATGATATTTATGTTATTTAGTATAATGTGAGGCCATATCTAGGAACATACCACCAATTTCGATCATCTTATTCACGAAACATGACCACGAACTTGCAGTCGAGTTGTTTTTAAATTCTATAAAAAGCAAACGAAGTTTGAAAATTATGAAACTTGTCAAGATGTCAAGATATCATATGTGGAGGTTGTGATAAAAAATTGAGGAGGTTTCACGCAAGTTTGTCACGTACGATGCTTACCACCTTGTCGGCCTCTTCACGAAATCATGAAACTTCTTCGGAGATTCTTCGGTTTGCAAGCATCGTACGTGACAACTTGCGCGAAATCTTCTTAATTTTTTATCACAGCCTCCACATATAATATCTTGACAAGTTTCATGATTTTCGGACTTCGTTTGCTTTTTATAGAATTTAAAAACAACTCGACCGCAAGTTCGTGGTCATGTTTCGTGAACAAGATGTTCGAAATTGATGGTATGTTCCTGGATACGGCCTCACATTATACTAAATAACATGAATATCATTTTTCCATTCATTTTTTTTATTATTCGAATGACTAGCGGTTATAATTTGAATTATCCAAAAAAATTCAATTAAATGAAATAAATTAAAGAAATATAGAAAAAGTCCGAGAAATATGCCACATTGGAACATGGAGTACCAGATATTATATGAGGACTGCAGAAAAAGTTTGGAGGTCAAAAGTGAAAAAAAATATGGTTGACACTCGGCAAAAGGAGCCTGTTTGCCGAGTGTCAGGAAAAGACACTCGGCAAAGGATTAACGGCGGCTGCCGGCCATTAACGGAGGCGTCCCTTTGCCGAGTGTTCTGGTTTGCCGAGTGCCGAGC
The DNA here is from genome assembly GCF_019320115.1 of Miscanthus floridulus. NCBI lineage: Eukaryota > Viridiplantae > Streptophyta > Magnoliopsida > Poales > Poaceae > Miscanthus > Miscanthus floridulus. The sequence continues at coordinate 8,440,672 of NC_089586.1, forward strand.
ACTCGACAAACCACCTCTTTGCTGTGTGTTATTCACTCGGCAAACCACCTATTTGCCGAGTGCCAGTTGTTTGCCGAGTGCTTTCTCTCTGGCACTTAGCAAACAACCTCTTTACCGAGTGTCCGATAAAAAGCACTCGGCAAAGTCTGGGGCACTCGGCAAAGAAGCCGTCTCCAGTAGTGACTCTCAAAGGCACTACACTGCGGTGGTCGGGCCAGGCTGGGGCGGGGCGTCGCGGCTCGCAGGTGAGCATGGCCATGGCGGCAGCAGGAGTAGGGCGGGGGAGGGGAAGAAGGAGGCCGCCGCGGCCGTGCTAAGGTTCGCCGAAGCTTTTTGGCTGCTGGCCGCTGCGCGGCGGTGGGCGGCGGGTGGCGTTGGCGCGTCTCGAGGAAGAAGGCTGGGCGGTGGTGGGCTACAGTGGGCCATGCGGGACGGGGCGAGGCCAAGTCGTCGCCCTGGTCGGCACGCAACTCGACGCCCCTCGGGTCGGCGCATAGCACGCCCCTAGGGAAAGGCTGGATGCCCGGATGGGTCGTCGGGTGTGGCTTTGCGTTTGGAGTCAAAGAAGAGGCAGAGACTAATGAATTGAGATCTTGGCTATATTATTATATATGTATATGCCTCTACAAATAACTATTTTTTTCCAAAAAATATTGGTTATGTCTTGAAATATATGGGCACAAGTGGGTCCGCCCTTGCCCTGAGGAGGATTGTCCGGTCCTTCCAGCTGGCCTCCAAGATGTACTAGTGCAAACAAGGAGTGCACGCATGCCCTGAGGAAACCAAAAATTTGAGTGGAGGCTCGTGCCCCCGCTCCTGGTGTGATGGGTCCGCCCCAGCCCATGACCACGCCCTCGCCTTGTGACCGCCGTGCACACCTCCGCGCGACCACGCCCTCGCCTCGTGACCGCCGTGCACCCCTCCGCACGCACGCTGCTCAACGGCTGCAAGGGACTTCTTTGCGTGCGGTGCTGGTCAAGCGAGGAAGATGCTGAATGAGACAATGCATGGCTGCAAGGACGTGGTTTTCTATGCGTATGGTGCTGGTCAAGCGAGGAAGATGCTGAATGAGACAATGCATGTTGGAATGAGCGAGGTTGTAACGCCCCAGAGTCCAAACGGCTCAGATTAATTCTACACGCTAAGTGAACCACACCTACCACCATCACACTTACGCTTTCGTCCTCGCTTCGCATTGCCTCGTACCATGCCGACCACGAGGAACGGGTCTGGCTCACCATATGCATGTAAGTTTCGCGACACGGCGTCTGTGGGCCAGGCGGTGGAATGAGCGAGGTTGTAATGCCCTAGAGTCCAAACGACTCAGATTAACTCTGCACGCTGAGTGAACCACACCTATCACCATCTTACTTACGCTTTTGTCCTCGCTTCGCGAAAAAGGATTAACCCGGGGATGGTGTGATAGACTCTAAAAGCCTTATATGTTGGTCTAACCCTATGCCGGCTGCGAGGAACGGGTCCGGCTCACCATATCCATGTAAGATTCGCGACACGCCAGCCACGGGCCATGCGGTGGAATGAGTGAGGTTGTAACATCCCAGAGTCCAAACGGCTCAGATCAACTCTGCACGTTGAGTGAACCACAACTACCACCATCTCACTTACGCTTTTATCCTCGCTTCGCGTAAAATGATTACACTTTTGCCCTCGCTTCGTGTAAAAGGATTAACCCGGGGATGGTGTGATAGACTCTAGAAGTCTCATGGGCCACTATGGGCCAAATTTCAAATTGGATCGGATGCGACATACAACACCCCCTCAAAGGGCCCGATGTCCTCGTCGGCCCAACACACCCACAACTAGGCAAACGATTGCCGGCACATGTTCCACGCCGTGCACCAGCAGGGCCTACATGCACAATAAACCCCATGTCCGTGCCCCTGACCCACGCGCCCGTGGCCACAAAGGTCGGGCTCTGATACCATTTGTAATGCCCCAGAGTCCAAACGGCTCAGATCAACTCTGCACACTGAGTGAATCACACCTACCACCATCCCACTTACGCTTTCGTCCTCGCTTCGCGTAAAAGGATTAACCCGGGGATTGTGGGATGGACTCTAAAAGCTTTATATGTTGGTCTAACCCACCTTTAACAACGAAGGTGGGACTAAACCCCCGTAATATCTTATTAACATACACATGGGCCACTATGGGCCAAATTTCAAATTGGACCGGATGTGACGGAGATGCAGTACACCTTCACCACCAATGTCGTGTGCTGAGAAGTGTCACGCAGCTACGGCCGGTTTAATTAAATAACACAATGTAACTATATATTTCGTGGAATTCCATGCTGTTGTAATTTGAAGCCACTAATAATAAAATAGGAAGATGATTAGATCTCCTTATATTATTATGCGTACCAAGAACCCTCATAACCTTAATTCCCCATATTCATGTTTAGGAAAAAAATGTTAATGGACATAATTATAGGTTTGGCGGCCCATCACTAATTAATAAAGCACTTTCTTCCTAGCTAGGTTGTTTAATTCCCAAGCAATTATATATTGATTAAACTTATTATGAATAACTCATAGTGTACAGCCTTTTTTTCTTTTGCACCAAAAAGTAAATAAGTAGGAAATTGAATACTTCAGTTATTGTGCACGTAGAGATACATGGACGCATTATCTTGCCCTGTCCATTGGCCGGTACCGGCTGCTTGTCGCACTTGTTGGCATGCATGGCCATCTGCAGCAGCGGCTACCGGCGTGCATGGTTCAGAAGTGGACTTCCGATCCTGTCATGCATGCATGGTTGGCGGATAGTAGCCAGACAGTACATATCTCTCTTTCCACTTGTGGCTCTCAATCTTTGTATGCCATGTTGCCGCTGGTAGGAATCGGCCAGTTGTATCTCTCTTTCCTCTTTAGGCTGGAACAAAACGAACGTTGGGGACTTCTATCGGACTGCCAGAAAAGCGACGCGCTCAGTTAGATTAGGGAAACAAAAGACTGGAATTTTTCTCTCTCAAAAAAACAATTATGTTCTCCGACAATGAAAACCCTGCATGCAGGTTCTTAAGGCAGCCGACTGGACCAAGTTCTTCTGCAACCCGCTTGATGAGACGGCCGCGCTCGTAGGCTTCAACCTCGACGACTACTTCCCGTGGGCATATTTAGGTGGGACAGCGTGGTCGATAGGATCATCGCCCTCTTGAGTGATCATAATATCTCTTTCACTCCCCTCCCTTCCTGCTAGTTTTGCTTTGCTTTGCTTTGTACTCTTTTTGTGCCTGTTAATAAATACCAGTAGAGGCATAGGCTCCTCCTGTTCCCTAAAAAAACAAAGCGGGCAACATGGTGCAGCAGGCTGAGGAGGAGCCTGATAACCTCATTGGGGCTGTCCTCACTCACCAGCAAGAGTACAACCTCTCCAGAGACGACATGAGGGCTCTGGTTATTGTAAGCAACAAAATCTTTACCTCACTACGTGCTTACAATTCTAGTTTCTCCATTTTTTGTTTCCAAAAAGTAACATGCATTTAATTCTACGTGTGTATGTTTCCATGTCTCAATCTCAATGCATTTAATTTCCTTGTCCATCATCCATACAATGCGCAATTCGATAAACAATACCATGATCCGTGCATGCATGCAGGACATATTCTTTTGTGGAACGGACACGTCCTACATAGTGTTGGAGTTTGCCATGGTGGAGTTGCTGAGAAATCCGTGCGGCCATGTCAACACTACGAACGGGGTTAAGGAGCGGCATCCAAGATGGGCAAGCTATGGTGATTGAAGGCGACATCACCGAACTTCCCTATCTCAGGGCGGTCATCAAGGTGACCCTACGGCTTTCATGATCTGCATGCACTTTGAATTGAAGAGGACTTGCAAAGACGGGTTCCAAAGTTTTTTGACGTGTTGGGAGGGTGGGGGTGGGAGGCATGGGCCCCTACGGGCCACCCATGGTTCCACCATTGGGGGAGGTTACCTTTTCATGATCAATGATAGACATGACCACAACTACTCCTAGAGCCATACCAGGACCTCCTAGAAGATGACGAGGATGAGGCTGAATGAAGCGCATCGAGTCACGCATCACGACCACCCTAAATGTTCAGTGCTCCCCTCACTTAACGAAGAAAGAAGGGCGTTCAATATTTTTGATGAATGTGCAGCTTGGGGAAAAGGGTTGGTGTCTTCGATTTGTTCAGTCGGCATACAATTTTTTGTGTACAGAAAGTTATCTTGATGAGAGAGAGGGATTTTGGCTGGTGGAGACTGGATACCAACATATACATATGGAGGTGTCAGGTGTGGTGCTAGCCTGATTGCAAGCAACTTTGGGAAGATTTTTGCTGTGCTGTGTAATAGGGTTACGGGGCTCTAGTCCCTTACTGGCTACTGTCATTGTGTCCATTTTTTCTTTCTTTTTGGATTGGAAGGAGGATGGAAGTTTCTTGGGGCTAAAAACCGTAGCATCATGTCCATGGAGCCTCCATATTTCTGGTTCCAAATATTGAGGTTGCACGAGGCACAAAGCAAGCCAGTGATAACTAGTTATTCTTGGGTTGTACCTGGGCCGGGCCTGTCAAACCCAGACCATGCCCATCTAGCCATCTCAATCTGCGGGTTGGTCACTGAGAATGGAAGCAATGAAAGAAGGGCTCCTCGCTTGTTAGACACACGTGGCAAATGAACAACCTATCGGGTGGCTCATCTCGTGCATATGTTGTTGCAGAGGCTTTCCAAAAGATCTCTGTGTCATTGCTTTAGTGAATTCCATCATGCCTCTCCATCTTACTTGCAGCTCATCCTACTCTTGTGGTTGGGAAATGATTTCTTCTATCTCACCATCAACTTCTATCCGGCGAAGCATTTGTGGCTTTTTCATGGCCTAGCAACATTTTGTCACATTTAATGCCAGTCAATTCAGTGCTTGGTTGTCTTCTCACTTCTCGATCACGATGGGTTTAACATATGCTATTTTTGGTGTACAACGTACATGTTGTCTAGTTGTTTTTATGTAGTTTTTTTTTGCCTAGTTATGACTTTACATAGATATAATAATTTTAAATTTTCTTCTCCTATATCAATACAAACATCTATTGGAGAGCATGTATTGTATTGGGCCACCGCCCTGCCAATTTTAATTTTGTTGGTCAGAATATAGAATTCAGCTTAGAGTGTTACATGTAGTGTAAGTAGTCGTTCCGTGTTCCAGATCCCCTTATCGACCACCATAGTTTTGCGACTTTTTTGTTTTTTCAGCTTTACACTACGCCAGATTCTTACTGTAGGAACGGGGGCATTTTTACTGTAGGGGCGGCTGGGGTTGGGGGCGCCCCTACCGTGGACGTCCTCGGGCCCCAGCAGCCCAGCCGCCCCTACAGATGGCACTGTAGGGGCGGCTGGTAACTTGAGCCGCCCCTACAGTTGGGGTTGATCTGTAGAGGCGGCTCAATCACCAGCCGCCCCTGCAGTGCCCATTTGTCTTTTTTAAAATTTTAAAATTTGAAAGGTTCAAATTTAGTCAAATGATAAGATGACCAAAATAAAAGTTGTAGATCTTGATGAGCTTAACAACTTTTGTATTCATCACTTTTACATCTGAAATCATGTAGGGTTTTAAAATTTGGTTTAAAATTGTCAAATTTCAAATTTCAAAATTTAAAATGTGTAAAACATTATCACATCCAAGTTTGATCAAACTTAAATGCTGAAGCATGATTTTAGAAATTTTTAGGGAAAAAACCATCATATTTGGAGTTAGTACGAGGGAGAACAACTAGTTACAAAGTTTACCCACAGATTAAAAAGAGAAATCACACTGTTCTAGATAATCCTTACATGATCATAGTGAACAGTGTGATTTTTTTTAATCTGTGGGTCAACTTTGTAACTAGTTTTTCTTCCTCATACTAACTCTAAATCTGATGATTTTTTTCCTGAAATTTTCTAAAATCATTCTCTATCAATTTATTTTGTTGGTTTTGTCAATATATACATATGAAAAGTTTGAGCAATTTAAATTTTGAATTTCAATAAAATGCAACTTCAGACAAGATTTTGGTACCCCAAATGATTTCAGCTGAAAAAGTCATAAATACCAAAGTTGAATAACTCATCAAGATCTACAACTTTTGTATTGGTCATTTCTTTATATGACAAAGTGGTAATGACATTGTTCATAAATATGACACATCTCTCATAAGGTTTTATAAACTATATAAGACATGTGTAAGATTAGTGAACAATGTGTGCTAAGAATTTGTCAAATGAAGAAATGACCAAAATAAAAGTTGTATATATTCATGAGTTGAACAACTTTGGTATTCATCACTTTTTACGTTGAAATCAATTTGGGTCTTAAATTTTGGTTCGAACTTGTCGTTTTTCAAAATTTCAAATTTGAAAGGTTCAAATTTTGTCAAATGACAAGATGACTAAAATAAAAGTTGTAGATATTAATGAGTTGAACAACTTTGGTATTCATCACTTTTTATGTTGAAATCATTTTGGGTCTCAAATTTTGGTTCGAACTTGTCATTTTTTAAAATTTCAAATTTGAAAGGTTCAAATTTTGTCAAATGACAAGATGACCAAAATAAAAGTTGTAGATCTTGATGAGTTGAACAACTTTTATATTCGTCACTTTTACATCTAAAATCATTTATGGTTTTAAAATTTGGTTTGAACTTGTCACATTTCAAATTTCAAAATATAAAATGTGTAAAACATTGTCACATCCAAGTTTGATCAAACTTAAATGCTGAAGCATGATTTTAGAAATGTTTAGGAAAAAAAACCATCACATTTGGAGTTAGTATGAGGGAGAACAACTAGTTATAAAGTTTACCCACAGATTAAAAAGAGAAATCACACTGTTCTAGATGATCCTTACATGATCATAATGAACAGTGTGATTTCTTTTTTTAATCTGTGGGTCAACTTTGTAACTAGTTTTTCTTCCTCATACTAACTCCAAATCTGATGATTTTTTTTCCTAAAATTTTCTAAAATCATTCTCTATCAATTTATTTTGTTGGTTTTGTCAATATATACATATAAAAAGTTTGAGCAATTTAAATTTTGAATTTCAATAAAATGCAACTTCAGACAAGATTTTGGTACCCCAAATGATTTCAGCTAAAAAAGTGATAAATACCAAAGTTGAATAACGCATCAAGATCTACAACTTTTGTATTGGTTATTTCTTTATATGACAAAGTGGTAATGACATTGTTCACAAATGTGACACATCTCTCATAAGGTTTTATAAACTATACGAGACATGTATAAGATTAGTGAACAATGTGTGCTAAGAATTTGTCAAATAAAGAAATGACCAAAATAAAAGCTGTAGATATTCATGAGTTGAACAACTTTGGTATTCATCACTTTTTACGTTGAAATCAATTTGGGTCTCAAATTTTGGTTCGAACTTGTCATTTTTCAAAATTTTAAATTTGAAATGTTCAAATTTTGTCAAATGACAAGATGACCAAAATAAAAGTTGTAGATCTTGATGAGTTGAACAACTTTTATATTTGTCACTTTTACATCTGAAATCATTTAGGGTTTTAAAATTTGGTTTGAACTTGTCACATTTCAAATTTCAAAATATAAAATGTGTAAAACATTGTCACATCCAAGTTTGATCAAACTTTAATGCTGAAGCATGATTTTAGAAATGTTTAGGAAAAAAAACCATCACATTTGGAGTTAGTATGAGGGAGAACAACTAGTTACAAAGTTTACCCACAGATTAAAAAGAGAAATCACACTGTTCTAGATGATCCTTACATGATCATAGTGAACAGTGTGATTTCTTTTTTTAATCTGTGGGTCAACTTTGTAACTAGTTTTTCTTTCTCATACTAACTCCAAATCTGATGATTTTTTCTCTAAAATTTTCTAAAATCATTCTCTATTAATTTATTTTGTTGGTTTTGTCAATATATACATATGAAAAGTTTGAGCAATTTAAATTTTGAATTTCAATAAAATGCAACTTCAGACAAGATTTTGGTACCCCAAATGATTTCAGCTGAAAAAGTGATAAATACCAAAGTTGAATAACGCATCAAGATATACAACTTTTGTATTGGTCATTTGTATATATGACAAAGTGGTAATGACATTGTTCACAAATGTGACACATCTCTCATAAGGTTTTATAAACTATACAAGACATGTATAAGATTAGTGAACAATGTGTGCTAAGAATTTGTCAAATAAAGAAATGACCAAAATAAAAGTTGTAGATATTCATGAGTTGAACAACTTTGGTATTCATCACTTTTTACGTTGAAATCAATTTGGGTCTCAAATTTTGGTTCGAACTTGTCGTTTTTCAAAATTTCAAATTTGAAAGGTTCAAATTTTGTCAAATGATAAGATGACCAAAATAAAAGTTGTAGATCTTGATGAGTTGAACAACTTTTATATTCGTCACTTTTACATCTGAAATCATTTAGGGTTTTAAAATTTGGTTTAAACTTGTCACATTTCAAATTTCAAAATATAAAATGTGTAAAACATTGTCACATCAAGTTTGATCAAACTTAAATGCTGAAGCATGATTTTAGAAATGTTTAGGAAAAAAAACCATCACATTTGGAGTTAGTATGAGGAAGAACAACTAGTGACAAAGTTTACCCATAGATTAAAAAGAGAAATCACACTGTTCTAGATGATCCTTACATGATCATAGTGAACAATGTGATTTCTTTTTTTAATCTGTGGGTCAACTTTGTAACTAGTTTTTCTTCCTCATACTAACTCCAAATCTGATGATTTTTTCCCTAAAATTTTCTAAAATCATTCTCTATTAATTTATTTTGTTGGTTTTATCAATATATACTGAGCAATTTAAATTTTGAATTTCAATAAAATGCAACTTCAGACAAGATTTTGGTACCCTAAATGATTTTAGCTGAAAAAGTGATAAATACCAAAGTTGAATAACGCATCAAGATCTACAACTTTTGTATTGGTCATTTCTTTATATAACAAAGTGGTAATGACATTGTTCACAAATGTGACACATCTCTCATAAGGTTTTATAAACTATATGAGACATGTATAAGATTAGTGAACAATGTGTGCTAAGAATTTGTCAAATAAAGAAATGACCAAAATAAAAGTTGTAGATATTCATGAGTTGAACAACTTTGGTATTCATCACTTTTTACGTTGAAATCAATTTGGGTCTCAAATTTTGGTTCGAACTTGTCGTTTTTCAAAATTTCAAATTTGAAAGGTTCAAATTTTGTCAAATGATAAGATGACTAAAATAAAAGTTGTAGATATTAATGAGTCGAACAACTTTGGTATTCATCACTTTTTATGTTGAAATCATTTTGGGTCTCAAATTTTGGTTCGAACTTGTCATTTTTTAAAATTTCAAATTTGAAAGGTTCAAATTTTGTCAAATGATAAGATGACCAAAATAAAAGTTGTAGATCTTCACGACCTCTACAACTTTGATTTTAGCTCCTAAAGTATCAACAGAAAAGCTTGGCAAATACAGTACAAATAAAAGCAGAAAAACCATGAATCTTCGAAAAAATCATTTAAGCAACCTGGCACCCATAATAAACACAATAAGCATTGGTGACATCTACCTTAATAATGTTTGGAAAGAAAATAAGTATGACATGTTTCAAAAAAAAAGTACAAGTACGAGCGAATACTACGGCCAGCATCAGCAGACAGACGCACGATCAGCTTGATCCCGAGACAGCGAGGCTTCCTCCCAATTCCAAGCCAAGCCTGAACCCACGACCTCCGTCCATTCCGCTTGCGGCTGCTTCCACCCTTCGGCCTCCGCCCAAAACCCAATCCATACTCTAGAGCTAGGTCAGGCCAACCAAACCCTAGGCCACCCGCGCCACGCCTCGCGCGCGTGGCATCCATGGGCTGACCGCGTCGCGGTGGGGAGCCCGGATCCGGAGCTAGGGTTCCGCCGTCCTCGGCGGCACTGCCATGGAGTGGGACAGCGAGTCCGACGGCGCCGGCAGCGTCGGCGCCGACGAGGAGGAGCAGGAGGAGGAGGGGGAGGAGCGGGGAGGCGAGGGTGGAGGTGGCGACGCTGGGGGAGCTGGTGGGATGTTCACGTTCGCGATTGAAGGCATGCTGTGCGCGTCCGGGCCGTGCGGGCTTGTCATCACCGACACGCTCGAGCCCGACTGCCCCATCATCTACGTCAACCGCGGCTTCGAGGAAGCCACGGGCTACCGCGCCGAGGAGGTCCTCGGCAGGAACTGGTCGGTGCTACCTTATCCCATATCCTTTCATTTCAATTCGTCACGCAACTAGTTTCATTTTGGTTGCAAGGATTGCTCTGTGCCACTTAGAATCATACAGAACCTACTATTAGTTCTTTTGTTAGCTATATATACGTTGTATAAGCATCTGCGGTCATGATTTTGTTTCTTAGAAACGAGCTTAGGCTGGTAGGTCCTCATTTTTGCTGTTAGACTAGTCTCCCCTTTCAACTGGTCACACACCAGTTTCATTTGGTTGGAAGGATTGATCTGTGCCACTTAGAATCGAGCAAAACTTACTGTTACTGTTAGGTCTTTACTTAGCTATACGTTGTAAGCATCGATTGTTGTCATGAATTTGAGTAAGAGAGCTTAGACTGGGAGGTGCTCATTTTAGCTGTTAGAATACGCTTCCTTTATGTGAAATAGCAAGTGCCATCTTCTTGCTATTGTTAGGTGCAAGGGTTGGCCTCCTCTTGCTATTGTTAGATGCAAGGAAGCAAAACGTAGTATTACTTTTTGTTTGTTTTGTCATGGTTTCTGTGTTGGTGATTGAGTATTAGAAATGCGGTTACAATAGTAGGTATGTAGCAGGACTGGTCGGTGCTACCTTATCCCATATCTAGTGATTGTAGGAAAATGGATTACTTCATGTTCCAAAGGAAGAGGCGCAGAAGGCTGAGGCAGCCATGTTTTCAGATACAAACATGGCCATGGACATGATGAAGAAGAATCTATCCATGATAGTTCCTCAGGTCCTATGTTCTGCACATTGAATTATGTGTTGCAGTATAGTTGGCTATTTGTGTGGCATTCTACCTTATATTAACATGCTGTTTTGTCTTTTTGCAGACACTTACATTTGCATGGATGAACTTTTTCTTTTTAGGTTTTGTTGCAGGTATGTCCATATTTGCTTAATATATATATGATTTGGGATACCTGATCTTCTCATATCTTAGCTACAAGTTTAATCCTCATATTAATTCCAATTCCATGCTATTATAAGATCACCTCTGTTAATTCCAGAAGCTTAATTCTACCTTTTGAGTCTTTGCAAAGTTATTGTATATAAACACACCTTAACTTTATCTTATGGTATCATCAATAGATGATGGAAATGATTTTTTAACACATTTTGGTATGGCAATTTGCAATCTTTGGAAGAAACCTGATACCAAAACTATGTTCTGAAGTCGCCATTTCTTTTTACTTTTAAATTGAAAATGATAGGGTAAAATGCTATTTTATAGTCACGTTCTCTATCTAGCACTTTTCAATTCCTGGCTTGTGATCCCAATAAAACTTAGAGATGCATTGTTAAGAATTAAATACTTCTGATGAATTTAGTAGTTAGTAGATTTCACGTAATAGAGCAGACATATACCCATGTGTATTATTTGCTTTTGCTATTTTGTTATCATGTCTTATCTCCAATTGTATGTAGTTGAAGCATGCTCACATATATGCTAATCTCTTTTCAGCGAAAATCCCCTTTCCGTTGACTCAGAGATTCAAGGGAATGCTGCAAAATGGGATTGACCTGAGCACTGTTGCTGTTAGCTATGTCAGCAGCCGTTCATGGTATGTATAGAATTATTATCTTTGTGTCAAGGAATTACCTTGATGATAGTGACTAGCAGCTCTATAATCTCTAACATTTGCTGTTATTGATAGGTATTTCCTCAATTTATTCGGCTTGAGGGGTCTTTTCAGTCTGATCCTTGGTGAAGAAAACGGTAATGATACTCACCTTTATCTCTGGAAAACTTGTTAGTGGTGTTTATTTATTGTTTTGCATTGCCTGGTGGTTTGATTATCTTTGCCTGGATGTGCAACAACTGATGATGCACAAAAAATGATGCAAATGGGCGGTGGATTTGGATTTAACCCAACAATGGTAAGATGCTCTCTGTTATTTATGCAAATTCTTGGTGCTTGTTCCTGATGCACGGTACATCACACACCACTTATTTTCACATTCTTAACAATTATTTGTCTCCATGGAGATTTCTTAGCAGTAGCAATATCTGCATGTGTAGTTGTGACTGCATCAAATATACTGAATTTTCAGTATTGGCTAGAGCAAATGTTTGAACTTTATTATTCTAGTTGTATTTACTTGCTGTGATTTTGTGAAACCAGTGTCAAAATGTTTAGTGTGAATTGATGTACTTCCTGGAAATGCTTAAATATATGTCAGAGTTGAGAAAAGATTGTTGTTACTTGATTTGAATTATATATATATATATATATATATATATATATATATATATATATATATATATATATATATATATATATATATATATATATATATATGTGGTTTATACACTACGGGAAACCGGCGATTTGCCGAGTGCCGGAGTCTTTGCCGAGTGTATTTTATCGGGCACTCGGCAAAGACCGTGTTTGCCGAGTGCCAAATAAAATACACTCGGCAAACAAAAACACATGGCAAAATACGTCTTTGCCGAGTGTTTTTTTTCTGGCACTCGGCAAAGATGTATTTTGCCGAGTGCTATTTTTTGGCACACGGCAAAATATGTCTTTGCCGAGTGTTTTTTTCTGGCACTCGGCAAAGATGTATTTTGCCGAGTGCATTTGTTTTGGCACTCGGCAAACAGGCTTTTTGCCGTGTGCATTTTTTTTGGCCCTCGGCAAATCAATTTTTCGAAGCAATTTTTGAGGCCCTAAATGAATTCAAATGAAAACTTTTCAACTACAAAGTTGTATAACTTCTGAAGATCTACAAAGTTTATTTTGGTCATTTCTTCATTTGACAAAGCGACAATAACGTTGTTCATAAAATCTACATCTCTCATATTAGTTTCATGAAAGTAGAAGACAGATATATAAGATTTGTGAACAATGTTACTACCACTATGTCGGATGAACAAATGACCAAAATAAACTTTGTAGATCTTGATAAGTTATGAAATTTTATAGTTGGCAACATTTTGATTTGAAATCATCTTGTCATGCAAAAACGACGTTTGAATTTGAAAATTTTAAAATTTGAATTTTTCAAACGACCTCGGATGGAAAAACTTCCTAAATGAAAATTGTAGATCTCCAAAAGTTATGAAACTATGTAGTTGACAACTTTTTGATTTGAAATCATCTTATTATGCAAAATTACGTTTGAATCTCTCAAATTTAAAATTCAAATTTTTCAAACGACCTCGGATGGAAAAACTTACTAAATGAAAATTGTAGATCTCAAAAAGTTATGAAACTTTGTAGTTGACCACTTTTTGATTTGAATTCATTTAGGGCCTCAAACAAGCAATTTACTCTAAGTTTACCGACTGCCTTTTTTCTGGCACTCGGCAAAGCCGTATTTTGCCGAGTGCCTATGTTTTGGCACTCGGCAAAGAGGCATTTTGCCGTGTGCGTTTTTTGGCCCTCGGTAAATCAGTTTTTCGAATCAATTTTTGAAGCCCTAAATGAATTCAAATGAAAAACTTTTCAACTATAAAGTTGTATAACTTCTTAAGATCTACAAAGTTTATTTTGGTCATTTCTTCATTTGACAAAGCGACAATAACGTTGTTTATAAAATATATATGTCTCATATTAGTTTTATGAAAGTAGAAGAGAGATATATATGATTTGTGAACAATGTTACTACCACTATGTCGGATGAACAAATGACCAAAATAAACTTTGTAGATCTTGAGAAGTTATGAAATTTTGTAGTTGGCAACATTTTGATTTGAAATCATTTTGTCATGCAAAAACGACGTTTGAATTTGAAAATTTTAAAATTTGATTTTTTCAAAAGACCTCGGATGAAAAAACTTCCTAAATAAAAATTGTAGATCTCCAAAAGTTATGAAACATTGTAGTTGACAACTTTTTGATTTGAAAACATCTTGTCATGCAAAACAGCGTTTGAATTTCCAAATTTTAAAATTCAAATTTTATAAACGACCTCGAATGGAAAAACTTCCTAAACTAAAAGTGTAGATCTCGAAAAGTTATGAAACTTTGTAGTTCACAACTTTTTTATTTGAATTCGTTTAGGGCCTCAAACAAACAATTTACACTCGGTTTAGTATAATATATTAGGAACTAAAACAGAATCCAGACACAAGTGACAGTATGGTGTAGTGGTAGAGGAGGTTTGTGCGCAGCGGGAGGTCTCGGGTTCGAATCCTGTCGGCCGTGTAGCCGTGAAATTGATGCGAAAAAAAGCCGGAGATGGATGGGCGCTGACCGGTGGAGGCCTCCACCAATTAAAACAAATTTTTTATTTTTTTTGGGTAAAAATTCCCATTTTTCGGGTTTTTTTCGGTTCCAACTTTGCCGAGTGTCGGGCACTTGGCAATGGCTTTGCCGAGTGTCGATTTTTGGCACTCGGCAAAGAAATTTTTGCCGACAAAATCTTTGCCGAGAGACCTTTGCCGAGTGCGGCACTCGACAAAGCCTTTGCCGAGTGCTTGGCTGGCTTTGCCGAGTGCCCCCAGCACTCGGCAAAGAGGGCGTCTGCAGTTGTGATAAAACACACACACACACACACATATATATATATATATATATATATATATATATATATATATATATATATATATATATATATATATATATATATATATATATATAACACATTTTATATGGGCTTAAAAAAACTTTCTTGGCCTTATTTGCAGATTTTATAAAACACATTTTAGAGATGAGCCATCGACCCAAACGCCCATGTCTGGAGCAGACCTCGCAGCCGGCGAGGATGACGGATGTGACCTTCGATGCGAGTGTGGCGTGTGCCTTTATGCCTGCAAGACTAATCTGGCTGGTCGCGCGTGGTGCCCGAGGCGCCGGCGACCAGGAGCACGACGTGGAAGGAGATCGGTGAGAAGGCGATGTTGTTGGTGGGCATTCACTTGTCGAGGCTTCCAAGGTGGCGGAGGAGGAGCATGCGCATGCAGAGTGCGGCCCGGTACTTCATGGCTTGGGCCACGCTGACTACCTGGATAGCAGTTGCAGAGTAGCACAAAAGTAGTGTGATTTTTCGGCTGGTTAACCTCTAATTTATGTTTTTTTTTTCTCATAGAGAATTTATATAGTAGATAGAATTTTCTTAGAGAGAGTTTATAGTAGATTAAATATATTTGGTTTATTTCATTATGAAACCTTAGCTATAAATGGTTTTGATTTCTGCTAGTAAATACCAAAACTGTCGTGCATTATTTGTGGGCTAAATGTCAAATCTGATGCTACACAAGGGTTCTTTTGGCTAAATACCAAAACTGTCATCGGCGGTTCCGGTCCAAATGTCAAAACTGCAATTTTGTTTCTTAGTGATACCTTAACCCTTAAGCAAGGATTCTAATTAAGGCCTAAACTTTTTTTGTGATGAAATGACTCAAATGTGCATGCACCATTACATCATTAAACACACTTCAACTCCATTGAGCCCATCCGAAGGGAGAACTCGAATCGTCCACATTTTCATCACATTCTGAATGGTATCCAACAATGCCATACATAGCTTGAATACATCACAAAGGTTTTATAATAAAGTTATTACAACATCAGTTTAAAATAGTGGATGTTTAAGTATATTTGAACACATGGAAAGCTCACAAAAAGAGGAAATTTGGTATAACAGTGAGCAACCCACCATAAGATAAATAGTAGAGGTGGGAGCCAACAATGATGGAGACCATACACTAGGGATCTCACTCTCTATTTGATAGATTTGATGAGTCAAAACCTCTCAAATCTTCTATCTAACCCTAACTCTCTCTCATCAGCACAACAAAAAAACACACTATTTTGGTTTGAGTTAGGGAAGACGCCATATATTAGTTGTTTCCAGAATATATAGCCCTCGGAGTTTCAGAATATCGAGTTAGAGCATCTCTAAGAGTTTCCAATAAAGCCTACCAATCTAGGATTTTTTTGGCAAGCATGCAAAAAAACTCATCTCTAACAGTTCCCAATCCCACCTCTCAATCTTTCCGCACTTGAAAAAATAGATGGATCGCAGGGATATATCGGCACATCTACCACACGCGTATCTATGGGCCAATCTAAAGGTGAAAGAAGGGCGTGGGAAAGAATAAACACTACTACAGTTTGACTTATCACTATCGCCACTTTCACTGCTGTAGCGATAAAAATGTCGGTGTGATACTTCCACCTTTGGTTGGACCGATAGGGATGCCTCCTAAGGAATGAAACCGACAGTTGAAAACCATCAATGCGGTGGCGGCAGTGGGATTGAATTCCACCGTCGTTTGGAACGCCGAGCCGACTGGGATAGGCGTTATGGCCGCCGGCCCTACACGACCGTTTGGTGTATCGACGGTAGTAAATTCAGCATGAGTTATTTTCCCATTTCCCAACTACCCACAACACAGTTGCATCACCATTACTTTTCTATGAAGTATGCCTCGTCTTCCCTGATGCTTATATTAACTGCTCTTCGCTGCTTCTCCATCTTTGAGGTTGGCCTATTTAAGCTAGGGCTAGATGCGCTTCTTGGCAACCCACACACTCCTTACTCCTTAGATACAGATAGATACAGACAAAGCTCTTGAGCCAACTATCTATATTTTCTTCATCGCCATGGCGCTCCTTCTCCAACTTCTCCTATGGCAGTGGTGGCGTTGGGAGAAGGCCTTCCAGATTGGGTACTATTGACATCAAGGCGCAGCGGGGGGCTGCTCGATCTAGGTGCTAGTGGAAGTTTTGTGATTAAGGAGGTTCGCTTAGAGACTGGCTGTAAGGATCTTTGCAGCCTTCTCTCAACCCACCCATATAGTAGTTAGCTCTTCACTGTTCAGTGATGACTACCGAAAATCAGCAATTGAAGTCTGCAACTGATGCTCTAAATGGGCTTAAAGTGACTGGATCATCACCTCTTCTTTAATACTCATGTAAGAAAAATAAGCTCTTCAGGATTGTTGATGTTGCAGAAGCTGATTCTAGTTCTAGAAATTCAAGTTCTATACAAACAGAAGCAGAATGCCCTCCAAAGAAGTTACATGCTTCCAAAGCGCAAGTTGAGGTAAATATGAAACTGTTGTTTGTAATTCACTATATATTTTAGATTGTGTTTTTATTTTTGTATGTTTCATAATTTCATATACTTTAGTTGTTATTTATGGTCACTACGATAGACCTCATTTTTGCTGCCCAGGTTTCACCAGTGGCTTATTTATAACTATGTCTCTCTCTTTGTAAACTTTTGCAGCTACGATCAATCAAAATGAAAAGGAGGACCCCCTCGAAGGGACAAGAAACTCAAAGGAAAGACCATAGTGGTTAAAAAGAGCAAGAAGTCCCAATTGTCAAGGACAACAAGAATGACACTAAGAGCAGCACAAGCGGCCAAACATCGTGAGCACGAGGGAGATAGAGGCATTGTGTTTTTTTATTTGTTGGCAGAGGTAGAGAATGAGTAGCAGCCCGTAGTGACTCCAACCGATGGCATACGACGCTCTAGTCATCGTCGGGCTATTCATATGAATATGAAAGTCATTGGTCCTAAAGGAACTTCCTCGGTTCAGGAGATAGAGAGGCAAAGGCCTAAAGAGTTCCTTGCATCACTTTATTATTGTGTAATGTTCACCTTTTTAGTTGTAGCGTTTTCTTGTCCTTAAGATATTAATTGTGTTTATTAGTGGAGATGACTTAACTTGTATTAAGAAATTGGAAACATATACATGTGCGCAATTAAATCAGTGGTACTTGGATGCCCTCCGGCTAGCGCTCCACCGTATCCACCATGTTGGCGACCATACGCCTTCTATATTTCTTATATTGATATTGATTGTGTTTATTAGTGGAGATGACTTAATTTGTATTAAGAAATTGGAAACATGTGTAAGGGAATCTGAACCGCATCATATGAGAAGGAAGGTAACTGTAATGTGTTTAGAAAGGAATAATCGTACTTAGTGTATCATTGTATTAAGGATAATGAAGAGTTTATCATACAAATCTCTGTCATCCAGATATAGTACATATCAACATTGATCTGCACAGAATCTACCACATTGATCTGAAGAACCTATCACACTCATAGCAGATCCTACACTCATCGCTGCAGAACATAGCCCACTCCTCCCAACCTTTCCATCCTGCGTGGACGCTGCAGCCTCCGCCTCTGCACTGATGTCCATCCTAGCGACACACCGACATGGCTAGAGGAGGCAGAGGACTAGACTGACCCGGCGTTAGCCGCCCAGCGAAGTCCTCCAACATGAACATGGCATATTGGAAGCACCGTGTACATAACTCGTTCTTCCACGTCACATTCGCCGCCAGGCCCTCTTCATCACCTTTGACCTTCCTCAACCACCGCCGAGCAATATTGTCGTTGTTGGCACAGCTATTGGACCTGTGGAGCACAAGGGAGAGAACCAATGTAGCAACATCATGGCCTACCATGGCAGAGCGCTCAAGCATGTCGAGCCATGGCATGAGCGTGGTGCGGTCTTCCACGAAGACGGCGCACATCCCTGTGTAAAAATAGGCCTCTGGGTTGCTGACGCTAGCAAGCCTGACGATGAGCTTGGCATGGTACTCGTGGTCGTAGAACCATTTCTAGGTCCCAAAGTGTATCCCACGCAGTAGTACCTGTCACAGTGGTATGCTCTGTCCCACTATGGCGTCGTCGCACACCCTACTCATCTACGAATAGGTTGCCCACAGCCGTAGCAACACGGTTAGCTATCTCAATAGCCATATCCTTCGGGAGCTTCTCCATGGAATGAGGACACACATGCCGGCTGCAAAAGATGAATCCTCAGGTCAGGGAGTGGCATCACAGCAGAACGGAGCACTGGGGAGAGGGATCGGAGTGGAGCAAGGTGAGTTCCAAAAACCCTCTTGGGATTTTATGATCGCTCCGTTCTTGAAGGTTCCGTGGTGTGGAGATGTCGAACATATCGGGGAAGTCAATAGTCATCCTCCGTGTGAATCGCGTAAACCGTGTATGAAAATGCAAAAAAAATCGAAATGAAAGAATCTTTTATCTTACTATCAACGATTACTAATTAGAGGCCCCAACGGTATATACCGTGTAAACCGCGTAAACCATGTATGTAAACTATGTGAACCCTCTAATTTTGCAAGTAAATTACCCACCTCTACCATTACAAAAGATAATTCAAAGCAGTCGATAAGAATAAAATAGGCAAGTGGTTTGTCACTTCGTCTCCCCTAAGATCATGGTTAGTGCTAGAGGGGCCGTGCCACGTGGTCGAGTCAATTTTCTCTGTCCAACTTCTAACACCATTCCATCATCATTACTTCCACTGGGAGAAGCGTGCTCCACTAAGATCATGCAAGACGTGGCCTCACCTTAACTCCTGCTCTTGCTCAGTGCAATCGAAGGGAACTCCAACAGGTGCCTATCTCGCCCATCCTTCTATAAAAGCAGAGGCTAAGGTGGGGAAGCAAGTACATGATTCCTTTTCTCTCAAACTTCTATCTTCTTCATTTGGTGCTTCGCCTTAACACCCCATCTTTCACATCTCATCCAATGGCGGATCAGGCAACGAAGCGCATAATGGAAGAGTCGCCGGAGGTTGTCCCTGCTCATCCTCGCTTTCGTGTGATGCTGCGACGGGATGGGGAGGGCAGCTCGATGCCGTCGCCACTAGAGAGCCGATCCCCGCTTTCGTGTGATGCTGCAACGGGACAGGGATGTGGAGGGCTATCTTCGATGATGATGACGGGGGGCAGATGATGTCCTCATGTTGGTGGAGCAGGTAGATGTGGCAACCTCCATCCTCTGTGAGGAGAGCCGGGAGGCGGACTAGCTGCGCCTCTCCAATGCCACCGCGAAGCGAGAACCGGCCATGGTGGAGCATGCCGCCATCAAGGCCCAGCCGTGTCTCGCTGGTAAGGCATTCGACACGATATGATCTTGCTCTTTCACTACATGCGATGTCGTATCTTTAGTTGTAGCGTTTTCTTGTCTCCTTTTTAGCCGTCCACGAGTAGCTGATCACCGCGCAGGGCAAGGTAGTGGAGGCAATCCTCCTTCGCCAGGTAGCCGAGGACAATGCCCGTGTCTCCTCCTAGAATGCGGCCAAGAGCAACAGGCGCTACTAGGCCTCCATGCGGCAGCAGGCAACGCCATCCGCGTGCTTTTGCCTCCTACGCCTGTGGGGACGACCCTGGCGGACTGCCTCCGCACTGTGCCACTGTGAGTCATGGAGGTGGCCACGTACTACATTCGCCTAGGGGCCACTTCAGCCATGGACACTACCTAGCTTTGGCTAGGTGAGGACCTAACCGTGGTGGAGCCGGGGTTCCCAGGAGAGACGAGCTATCGGCAGTGCTAGAATCTGATCGACAAGTTCTCTGCAGTGGGCGATGGCGTCCTAGCCATGGTGGATGTAGAGGACATCGTTCGTAACGCTCCCCGCAAGTAGTTCGATTGTAACATGTCTCTACATTCTAAATAAAAATGTTCATAATATTAGTAGTTATTACTTTGAGTTTATCTCTATTTGCTGTGACTTGAATGTTTCATTTATGCGCCTTAGAGTTCGCAGACCATATGACACGTCCGTCGTTAATAGGTGCTAACATCTCCTAATCATCACCGCCGGTTGCCTTCACCGCCGCTTTCATAAATTTCCAAGCCCACGCGTGAGTCCTACGCGTCACTCCCATGCGTATTTACAAAGTTTTTCAAAAATTTGCATTCCCGCGTCTAATATAGTTGCTTACAAAGGACGTTGCCCACTGTATCTTTCTCCTCCTCAGTGCTGTTGTTCCTCATCACCGCCCCTGCTCCCCAGTGCCAAACTGTGTGACCACCCCTACTTAGCGGTGAGCAAGCCACCAGCCACCGCCGATAAGCTAGTGCTCTGTGCTGGTATGCCTCACCAGTAGGTAGACAATATAGATCCACCGGTGGCCAGGGTGGTACTCATCACCGCTGTCATCACTCAAGCTTAATGCCACAAGATCCAAAGGCAAGGGTAATGCTTTCACACTTCCCTTATGCATTGTTCTTAGATTTTTATTCCCTTCTTCACTCATTTGAGTACTTCTATAGTCGCTCCTTCTCTGATTTAGGAGACAGCACTGCCGCTTCCATCGTCGTCCCCACTCCAGTAGATCCTCGTCAAGATGGAGGAGGAGGTCCCCAACAAGAGGAACGAAGTGGCCATCCTCTTAGACCATGTCTTGGTCCTCATCCTCAGCCACCTCACTGCTCAGTCCTTGTGCAGCTGCAAGTGTGTCTGTTGCTCCTAGAATAGCTTCATCTTGGGATCCGAGTATCATAAGGAGCTCCCTCAGATTCTCGCTGGATTCTTCTACCGCAGCTAGAAATGCAAATACAACTTCACCAGCATCAACGGTGAATACCCCTCCTTGTCCTTCTTGCCCTTCCCCATTCAAGATGTCATGATCTTAGATATTGCTCTCGAGGTCTCATCCTCTTCTAGTACTCTAGGTTTCACTATGTTGTCTACAATCTGATGACTAAGAAATGGTTGTTACTGCCAGGTAGCAACCATTCTTGTGGTTTAGCTCGCTTGGGGTTCGATTTGATAGTATCCTCACACTTCCATGTGTTTGAATATGGGATCAATGATGATGACTCCTTAGCTGTCAATATCTACTCATCTAAAACCGAAGCATGCATCTTTAAAGAATCTGAATGGGGCAAGGGTATTGTACTATCCACATATGGGAAAGGTGTGTTTGTTAATGGTTTTATGCACATGCTGGAGTTCACCCAGATAGTTGTTGTTGATATAGAGGGAAAGACATGGATGAAAATTCTTAAGCCAACTGGTGATGCAATCTCCATCCATGAAGCTCAGGGTCAGTTGTGTTTATGTACTGCTGATACTTTGAAGAGGTATGAGCTTTCAATCTGGATCCTTGAAGACTATGGTACTAGTAAATGGACATTGAAGCATAAGGTGACCACGCTGGAGCTATTTGGAAAGAAGAATATTGAAATTGGTATCGAGGTTTGTGATGTGGCCTACAGAGTGATTGCAGTTCATCCAGAATGGAATTTGATTTTCCTTGTTGGGGAGGACAAATCACTGCTTGCATATGACATGAACCGCAGTAAAATTCATGTCCTCCTTGCCCGAGCCATCGGCTATCCTAGAAGTACCTAGAAACTATTATGTATGAGCGGTGTACCTCACTATCTTCCTTATGTTCCCTTATTCATGGAGTCATTAGCAGAGCAGTAAAGGTGCATATGATGTATTTTGTTGTAATTACATCATCCCTTTGTTCAGGTAGGTAGTTGTTTTGATTCTATATATAGGTCGTTGACGGTAGTTAACATTCATCATAACCCATCAATATAACTTGAATAATTGGCTAAAATGGATCACCAATGTAGACTTAGGGGTTTAAACTGACAAATTTCACGAGTTTTGGTGAATCTATGTTTTTAACAGGATTTAATCAGAAAACCGCTAAGGAGGACCTATTCGTCAAAGGAAATCATGGAATTCCACCACATAAACAGCATGGGAAGACTCTAGAATCACCAAAGCGGGACACATGTCTCTAACATGTGGGGCCACCTGGCCTCACCTGGAGGCCATTGGGCCCCTGTGGGTCTCACCTATCAGCCTCATTGTTATGTCGGTTCTCTATCGCCTTAAGGATTACATCTCCGCTGTTCTTTAAGTCAGTTTGATCTAAGAGCTCACATTGGATGCTCTAGGCTATATATACCAGCCTCCACCCCCCTCCAGG
The DNA here is from genome assembly GCF_019320115.1 of Miscanthus floridulus. Taxonomy (NCBI): domain Eukaryota; kingdom Viridiplantae; phylum Streptophyta; class Magnoliopsida; order Poales; family Poaceae; genus Miscanthus; species Miscanthus floridulus. The sequence goes on from NC_089586.1 coordinate 8,463,620, forward strand.
GCATGTCTCATTTGATCCTGAGAGCTGAGAAGCTAGAAACCCTAATTTATATGTCCACCAGGATCAAAGCTAGCAATCAAGAGATGATTAGTCCTCAATAGGATATAGTCTTGTATTAGAGATAGTGAGATAGAGTGAGAGGGAAGAGTTTGGAGGAGCCTCGACCTATCGGTGCTCTCTCTATGGCTTGTACCTAGGCAGAATCAAGTTCTTCTTGAGCTTGCTTCTGAGATTTCTCTGGTAATCGACTTATAATTCAAGTAAGCATCTTGTTCATATTGTTCTTTAGGTTTGTGACTCTCTTTTGAGTACTTTAGTCCTTGTAGCTCCTAGGTTAAAGTAGTATTCATAGCGTAATCATGGTGCTTAGACTCGGTTACTCGTGGATGTACCCTACTTTCTAGATTAGTGGTAGCTCGCAAGGGTGACTCTTATAGTCTAGTTGAATCCTTTGTAGTCCACCTCCCGTTAGTAGACCTAGCAAGACATTGTTGCTATAGGAAACATACTCTGCCTATGTTTTCTCTAGTAATATCCCTAGAATTGAACAATAGATGACAAAGTTTACTGAAGTTAGAACTAGAAGACCTTAGCAGTCTCCTCTACGATCCTATTATCTAGCCTTGATTGTGAACTTGGGATAAGTTAGATTTGGTTATTCTCACACATGTTTCATCGAGTTTGATATAAAACAGATACTCCTGGTAAAGTGCTACATCGGTATAACATCCGTGCGCTTGCGTATTATTCTATGTGCATTAATTTATACTAGCAAGCATTTCTAGCGCCATTGCTGAGGAAATGGTTGCTGAGTTAACTTCGAACCTAGCTTATCCTTGTATCATTATTCTTTTATCCTTTTATCTTTTCCTTTTTATCATGGATCTAGAATCCACCCCTATCTACCAATATGGTGCACCTAGGAACGCAAGCCTACAGCCAAAAAAGTCTTCAAAGCCTATCCTAACACCTGGCTATGAGCTACGCCCATATTTAATTAATATGGTTTAGGATCAACCCTTTTCGCACGAAGATGATGCAAACCCCTATTCCCACCTAAATGAGTTTGAGCAAACCTGTGCATGCTTGCGCATTGCGGGCATGTCAAATGAAACCTTACGATGGAAGCTTTTTCCCTTCTCTTTGACGAGAAAAGCTAAACGTTGGTACAATCTCACCATAGGGAGTAGACAAGGAGATTGGGAAGCCCTGTGCTCTAGCTTTTGCTTACAATTCTTTTCCATCTCTAGGGTAGTCAGACTTCATTCAGAGGTTCTATCTTTTAAACAAAAGAAAAAAGAATCTCTAGGCACGGCTTGGGAATGCTTTAATACTCTTATTAATACTAGCCCTGACCTTGCCATTCAAGACCCTATTCTTCTTCACTTCTATATGGGTCTTGATAGAAAAACCTCGAAGCTTCTTAATACGGCCTCAAGAGGCTCGTTCTTGCATGTCTCCACCAATGCGGGGAGAAGCTTTCTTACAAAAATCTTAGAGAACATCCCCGAAGAAGTAGAAGAGAAGCCATTAGAGAAAGAATTTCAGATTGCTGAACCTGAATCTTTACCAGACCCATCATCAACTTCAGCTATCCCAAATCCTGAACCATCGGAAAAGGAGGAAACTCCGATTTTGGACTTCATGCTTGAATTTGAGGATGAACTTTTCGATGAATATGGAAATACCTAGAATTACCATACTATGAGGAGACCCCAAAAGTCTAGGAAATCATCATTCAATGAAGAACCTTTAGACTCGTCTGAGGAAGCTTTCCTTAAAAAGTCTACGAAAGAGCTAGTGTCTATTATAAGCAATGAATGGTTAGAAGAATTAGAACTTTTCTCTGATGTGATTCGTTTAGATTCACCTTCTATATCCATTTGTTGCCAAATTAATAAAGCTCCTTTCAATGCTCTTTACAATCCTATTGTGGGTGTTAATATCATGTCTGCATCTTTTGCTCTTGATTTATTGAAACACGTGTCATTGACCCCAACAACAAAGTTATTGAAAAGTCTTTCAGGACACATTCTCCCAAGTTTGGGAATTTTGTATGTCCTCCCTATCCAGGTAAAAGGAACCAAAGTTCATTTGAGCTTCTATATCTTTGATATTATGGAGTTTGACCTATTGATAGGATAATCAATTAAAAGACTTATCCAAGAAGGACAGACGAGGAAGTTGAATATAAAACTCAGGAAAAACTTTAAGCTTTCTATACCCATTACTCATTATCTAAATGCTGAGAGTGAGCCAATTCCTGAGGAAGACCCAATGGAAGAGGTTAAGGTTGCATCTCTTGACTATTTGATCGAACCCAACCTTGAAGATGATGCACACTTCTTCATTGAGGAGGAAGATGAAAATCCCATAGAGCCTAAACCTCTAGATGAATTGCTAGAACCACCTAAGCCCACCATTGAGCTCAAACCCCTACCTTCTAGTCTTAGATATGCTTTTCTCAATAATGATTCGAATAATCCTGTGATCATAAGTAATAAACTCTCTCAGAAAGAATCCCTACGCTTGCTAACTGTCTTATAAAAGCATCATTCTACCTTTGGCTATTCACTCCAAGACCTTAAGGGTATCAGCCCTGCTCTTTGCACCCATCGCATCCCTATAGATCCTAACTCTATACCTTCTAGGGAGCCCCAGCGTAGGCTTCATAATGTGATGAGAGAGGTTGTTAAGAAAGAGGTTTTAAAACTCTTGTGCCGCATAGTGAGTGGGTTAGACTTGTTCAAGTTGTGCCTAAAAAGGGAGGAATGACTATTGTTAAAAATGAAAAGAATAGATTTATCCCCCAAAGAACCATCACTGGATGACGGATGTGTATTGATTACCGAAAACTTAACAAGGAGACAAAAAAAGATCACTTTTTGTTGCCCTTCATTAATGAAATGTTGGAGCAACTGGCGAATCACTCTTTCTTCTGTTTTCTTGATGGGTATTCAGGTTATCACCAGATATCGATCCATCCAGATGACCAAAGCAAAACCACATTTACATGTCCATATGGAACTTATGCTTACCGTAGAATGTCTTTTGGGCTATGTAATGCTTCAGCTTCTTTTCAAAGATGCATGATGACTATATTTTCTGATATGATTGAAGAAATCATGGAAGTTTTCTTGGATGAATTTTTTGTTTATGGAAAAACTTTTGATGATTGCCTTGAAAATTTAGACAAGGTTTTGTAGAGATGTGAAGAAAAGCACTTAGTCCTTAATTGGGAAAAATGTCATTTCATGGTTAGAGAAGGCATAGTGCTTGGACATTTGATATCCGAAAGAGGGATTGAGGTAGATAGAGCTAAAATTAAAGTAATTGAATAGTTACTTCCTCTTGAAAATATTAGAGGGATCTGTAGTTTCCTTGGTCATGCTGGTTTTTATCGCCGCTTTATAAAAGATTTTTCACATATTGCTAGACCACTTATAAATCTTTTGACTAAGGATGTCCCCTTTGAATTTGATGATGCATGTTTAAAATCTTTTAACATTCTTAAGAAAGCACTCATCTCTGCACCAAACATTCAACCACCTGATTGGTCGCTACCTTTTGAAATTATGTGTGATGCTAGTGATTATGTTGTGGGGGTAGTTTTGGGACAAACTAAAGATAAAAAGCATCATGCAATTGCTTATGCTAGCAAAACTCTGATAGGACCTCAACTTAATTATGCAACAACTGAAAAAGAACTCCTGATTGTTGTTTTTGCTATTGATAAGTTTAGATCTTACTTAGTAGGAGCAAAGGTGATTGTTTATACTGATCATGCTGCTTTAAAATACCTACTCACTAAGAAAGATGCTAAACCTAGATTAATATGATGGATTTTGTTACTCTAAGAATTTGACTTACAAATAAAAGATAAAAAGGGAGTAGAAAATTCTGTTGCCGATCATTTGCCCAGAATGCAGTTTAAAAATTCATAGGAACTGCCCATCAATGATTCACTATGGGATGACATGCTCTTCAAACTCACAAATCCGACCTCTGGTATGTAAATATTGTTAATTTTATGGTTGTAGGTTATGTACCACCAGGGGAGAACAAAAGGAAGCTTATCTATGAAAGTCATCTCCACAGATGGGATGAACCATACCTCTTCGGAGTCTGCTCTGATGGCCTACTCATAAGATGTGTACCAGTGGAAGAAGACATTAAGATCATCGAGCGATGCCACTCATCACCATATGGAGAACATTATGGTGTATTCCGCACTCAATCAAAAATCTAGCAAAGTGGATTCTTTTGGTCAACCATGTATGAAGACACAAAAGACTTCATCAAGAGGTGTGGAGAGTGTTAGAGGCACGAGAATATCAATTCAAGAGATGCCATGCCACTCACCAACAACCTCTAGATTAAGCTCTTCGATGTCTGGGGAATCGACTACATGGGACCGTTTCCAAAATCAAAGAACTATGAATACATCTTGGTGGTAGTTGACTATGTCTCTAAGTGGGTTGAAGCCATGCCATGCAGAGCAGCTGATGCTAAGAACTCCAAGAAAATGTTTGAAGAAACAATATTTCCAAGATTTGGAGTTCCAAGGATGGTGATTAGTGATGGAGGCACACACTTCACTGACAAGAATTTTCATAATTACTTGTCGAAGCATGTGATCCATCACAATGTCGCTACTCCATACCACCCTCAAACAAGTGGCTAAGAAAAATCATCAAATAAACAAATTAAGAACATTCTACAAAAGACGGTCGACGAGATGGGGACTGCATAGAAAGATCAACTACCTAATGCACTATGGGCTTATAGAACGGCCTATAAAACACCACTTGGAATGTCACCATATCAATTGGTCTATGGGAAGACCTGTCATCAACTTGTTGAGCTAGAATTCAAAGCTCACTGGGTCATCAAGCGATGGAACATAGACTTTAAAGCCGCATGAACTAAGAGGGATATGCAACTCTTTGAGCTTGATGAATGGCGTGAAAAAGTATATCACAACTCCAAGATTTATAAGGAGAGAACGAAAAGATGGCATGACAAGAGATAAAGAAGGAGTTCACCCTAGGAGATAAGGTATTACTTTTTAATTCTAGGGTTAAATTATTCGAACATGGAAAACTTCGGAGCAAATGGGAAGAACTATTCAAGGTGATAAGAACTTCATCGCATGGAGCCGTAACACTTCAAAATGATGAAGGTACATTATTCAAGGTAAATGGCCACCGTCTTAAGATCTTTCTAGAACCTAAAAACCCACCTGAGGATTTGGATGATGTAGATTTCCTGATTTTACCATAGATTTACACCTCTGCCATCCCTCTTACATTTCGTAATGCAAAAATGTACTTTTTGGGATTAGATAAGCAATAGAAGTCATAGCACAGAAGATGACCCTGAGACCCTAACATGTGGGGCTGGTCGGTCCCACCTAGAGGCCGCCTAGCCCACTTGTCAGTCACCTCGCACCCGGTCAACTTTCTCGTGTCTTCTAGATCCTTCCTCTTTGCAATCCCGTAGTTTTTCAACGCATTCGGTTTTTCCTCGTTACAAGACCCCATGTGGATAGATCTTGACCCCTACTGCAAGTTTGTTCCCCCCTATATAAATGAGCCTTTGCCTCCTCCATAGCCATCCCATCAAAGCCTTCCCTCTCCAATAGCAGCAAAGCTCTCCACCTTTCTAGTTCCCATGGCCAATAAAGATATAGTCCCCTATGGTTTTGATCCTAGCAAGAAGCCCGACGCGCTTGCGCTGACTGTCGTTCCTCCTAAAGTTACCCCCATTTGCTCAAGCCAATCTTACTTCACCCAAGCCATCCGTCGTCCGGTCCTTGTTCTATCGCTGGCATGTCCACTTCTTGAAGACAAGCCACATCAACAAGAGCCTCATCTAGACCTCTAGAAGCTGATCAAGGTGATGAAGGAGATCAACCTCCTTCCTCTAAAGGGACATGAGGTGCTGACCAGAGTGAAGACCAACAAATTTGGAGATGTTACATGTGTAAAATACAAGTCGATCACCCCTCGTATCACCATTGATGGAGTTCGCGCTATGCTGGATCAGATCAAGGTTGTTCCGCCAAAGGAGAAGAAGAGGAAGGCGCCATCACCACCTATCCCAGAGGCTAAGAAGTGACCACAGATGACTATTGCTCTTTTAAAGAAGAAGATTGGAGACCTCTCCGATGTTATCTATACCCTAGAGAAAAGGATCGATGAAGAACACATCTATCGCAAGAGCCTACAACATGACCTAAATGCTTTGAATCATTTTGTTGCGAAGATGAAGAAGTGAGAATTAGATAGTCGATAATAAGACACGAGTGGTTAGGTCATGTGTTTAAAGATAGTATGTTTAGGTTACTCACTTAGCTCAGATCATTAGAATATTGAAGTTTGTGTTAGGTCATTAAAAGTTTGTGTTTAGTATGTGCTTGTGTAATAAAGTGCCTTATATATATTAGCAGAGTCCTATTATTATTTGCTCTCTATTTCTTTTAGACATGTTTTGTCTCCACATGTTGTGCATAAAGGTATGCAGGAAAACAAGTGTGGGGGAAGCACACCGCAACAACAAGATGAGATTCGATCGCAAAAATCACGAAATTCAGAAAGCAATGGACCAAGAACCACGCTCACCAAAGTTGGACCAAAATAGGCTAGAGAGTGGGCCACCCGACCTCCTCTATGGGCTGGCTAGCCCATCTCTACTCCACCTTACCTCACGCTTCATCCATGGTCAGGTTTGAGCCCAATACTCTCTATTTTTATATGTCTCGCTTTCTGTTTCGAACCGAATTAAGAATCCATTGATAAACAACTTTAAAACCTGAGGAAAGATTATTTCAGTCATGACTAAAGGATAGACTCTCATAATACTTTTTCTGAAGTCTTGCTACTATTAGGAACTTATTATTAGGGACCCCATGTTTCTTAAATTGTTGTGGAATGAGATATAGTAGAATAATGAGAACTTGATTCTTGATGTCTTGTTATTAGAGAATTTTATTTCAAAAAGTAAAAAGAATAGCTACACCTCTCCTTTGTGGTAAGCAATGTCCTACTAGAGCCAAATATAGACTAGGAAAATCTTCTACATATACTACTTATCATTGTATTGAGTTTAGTCAAACCTTATGGCCCATGTTGAGAAACTTATCATGCTCTCAAGATCAAGATCACGTACACTCCACATATATATCTGTTGCTCCTACACTGGGAGTATGCAACAACATATTTTCCATCCACCTAAAATATGTTTGATAGGATAAATGCTCTAAGTTCTTGTAAATGTCTCTCTTGAAAAGTTTCAATTGCGGAAAGAGAGGCATGGGCTATGCAAAAGTAATTCAAGGAAAAAAAGAAAAAATATTGAAAAACTGGACAAGTGTCCGAGATATTGAAAACAATGGGTACTCAAATGCCCGCCTGAAAAAGAGAGAGATGAATAAGATAGCCCATGTTTTCTTGCAAAAGTTTTTCAAGTTTCAATCAAGAGAGATATGTTTCAAGGAGCATAGTAGAATTAGGTTAGCCACCATATACATATCCACACACATTCACATCTTGATCTAAGAGTATGACTTCTTTCTCCTTGGATCCTTGTTTTGACTTTACAATATATGTAATGCAAGTATGTTTTCATATTCATCCCTACTTAAGCTCCATATAAGCTTTTAGAAGTAGGCAAAAAGAAGGCAAAGTCACCAATGCCTTGGTGAGGATCCAAAAATACCACATATATAGAGTGATTTGAGAGTACTACAAAAGGAGAAGGTAAACTATATTTTGTTTTCAAAAATCTTAAAATATTTCTCCACTTGACTTGACTAAAGGAAGATGGTGATATGTTTCAAGATATTCCATTCTTCAACCGCCCAAAGTTTCATGGTAGACACTTTGAATCCTGCAGTGCATGCATGACTGGGAATGGTTTTATGTTGATGACTTGTCCTAAGGTTATGTCTTAAGTAATCCATCCTTTTATCGAGGACGAGTAAAAGCCTAAGTGTGGGTGAGTTTGTTGATGGTAGTTAACATTCATCATAACTCATTAATATAACTTGAATAAATGGCCAAAATGGATCACCAATGTAGACTTAGGGGTTTAAACTGATAAATTCCATAAGTTTTTGTGAATCTATGTTTTTAGCAGGATTTAATCAGAAAACCACCAAGGAGGACCTATTTGTCAAAGAAAATCACGGAATTCCGCCACGTAAACAACGTGGGAAGACTCTAGAAGACTCCAGAAAGTGAATCACCGAAGCGGGACACATGTCTCTAACATGTGGGGCTGCTCGGCCCCACTTGGAGGCTGCCTAGCCCCTGTGGGTCCCACCTGTCAGCCTCATTGTTATGTCGGTTCTCCACAACCTTAAGGATTGCATCTCCACCGTTCTTTAAGTCGGTTTGATCCAATGGCTCATGTTGGACGCTTCGAGCTATATATACCAGCCTGCACCCCCCTCCAAGGCATGCCTCATTTGATCTTGTGAGCTAAGAAGCCAGAAACCCTAATTCATATGTCCACCAGGATCATAGCTAGCAATCAAAAGAAGATTAGTCCTCAATAGGATCTAGTCTTGTATTAGAGATAGTGAGATAGAGTGAGAGGGAAGATTTTGGAGGGGTCCCGGCCTATCGGTGCCCTCTCTATGGCTTGTACCCTGGCGAAATCAAGTTCTTCTTGAGCTTACCTCTGAGATTTCTCTGGTAATCGACTTCTTATTCAAGTAAGCATCTTGTTCATATTGTTCTTTTGGTTTACGACTCTCTTTTGAGTACTTTAGTCCTTGTAGCTCCCGGGTTAAAGTAGTATTTGTAGTGTAAGCGTGGTGCTTAGACTCGGTTACTCATGGATGTACCCTATTTTCTATATCGGTGGTAGCTCATGAGGGTGACTCTTATAGCCTCGTTGAATCCTTTGTAGTCCATATCCCGTTAGTAGGCCTACCAGGACATTATTGCTATAGGAAACATACTCTGTCTGTGTTTTCTCTAGTAATATCCCTAGAATTGAATAATAGAAGACAAAACTTACCGAAGTTAAAACTAGAAGACCTTAGCAGTCTCCTCTACACTCCTATTATCTAGCCTTGATTGTAAAGTTGGGATAAGATAGATTTGGTTATTCTCACACATGTTTTCTTGAGTTCGATATAAAACTGAATACTTCTGGTGAAGTGCTACATCGGTATAACATCCGTGCGCTTGCAGATTATTCTGTGTGCATTAATTTATACCAACAAACATTCCTGGTGCCGTTGCCGGAGAAATGGTTGCTGAGTTAACTTTGAACCTAGCTTATCCTTGTATAATTATTCTTTTATTCTTTTATCTTTTCCTTTTTTTTATCATGGATCTAGAATTCACCCCTATCTACCAATATGGTGCACCTACGACCGGAAGCCTACAGTCAAAAGAGTCTTCAAAGCCTATCCTAACACCTGGCTATGAGCTGCGCCCATGTTTAATTAATATGGTTCAGGATCAACCCTTTTCGAGCAAAGATGATGAAAACTCCTATTCCCACCTAAATGAGTTTGAACAAACCTGTGCATGCTTGCGCATTGCGGGTATGTCAGACGAAACCTCACAATGGAATCTTTTTCCCTTCTCTTTGACAGGAAAAGCTAAACGTTGGTACAATCTCACCATAGGGAGTAGACAAGGAGATTGGGAAGTCCTGTGCTCTAGCTTTTGCTTATAATTCTTTTCTATCTCTAGGGTAGTTAGACTTCGTTCAGAGGTTCTATCTTTTAAACAAAAGAAAAAAGAATCTCTAGGCATGGCTTGGAAACGCTTTAATACTCTTATTAATATTGGCCCTGACCTTGCCTATTATCTAGCCTTGATTATGATATTGAGTTAAGTTAGATTTCCTTATTCTCACACATATTTCCTCGAGGTCATATAAAACTGGGTACTCCTGGTGAAATGCTATATCAGTATAATATCAGTGTGCTTACGGATTATTCTATGTGCATTAATTTATACCAACATAGGCCAATTTGGGCTTGGTAACTAAAAGAATGGTGTGTTGGATATTATTAATTGTGCTGCTTTGTGCAGGTGGAGTCTAAGTGCTTTTGAATAATTTTTCTGCATTGGCTAGGAGGAGAAGAGGGGTTCCATCGTGCACTGCCTACCAATTTGAAGGATGCACTAATTATATTCATTTTTGCCTAGCAAGCAGGAGTGCCACATAGGAGGAGCATAGCTACTACGTTTCGTTATGTAAGCCTATAGAGATCAGTACCTTTAGTTTGCAATCTATGTACCGCTTGTGTTAGGATATCAGTTAAGAAAGATATTATGGTAAGCATCGATTATTATTGTAAGAACATGGTTTATGGATGCAATGATTATATCTGTATGCTTTGTCTTCAGTAAGCTATTAAGGGTCGTTTATTGTTTTGTTATCACCACCGCCGTTGGTGGTGCAAACGTCCAACAACGTCGCTATACGTATTGTGCAGTAGGGATCAAAGTGTATCACCACCGAATCGTTTATTAACCTGACACTGACTAAACGATCATTAAAGACGGATGATGGTGCAAGACGACGGTGACCATGACTTTGCATTGGTGGATCATATGCTGATTCGACGGTGGTGTTAACCTCTACACAGGCGTCTCGGCCGTCGAACCGACAATGAACCCGCACCGCTGACAGTCGGGTCGAAGTGCAAGGCGACGGTGCTGGTGACCACTACATAGGCGGTTGATGTGCCCACACGATGGTTTTGATAGCCTTGACACAGTCGGATCATTTGCTAATGCGGCAGTGTTAGTGTACATTCACAGCCAGATCGTGCTCCAATGCGACTAAAGTAAGGACCTAATCACGGACGGATCATAAGCCAATCGACGATGTTAGTGTACACCATAGTCGGTCCCAGATGCCGACGGTGAAGGTTGTGACCATCACTGTCGACAGCTTACTGTCGAGGCCGAAATTAGACTACGATGTAGATTACGACGCGGCTGTGAAAGGTGCGAGTATAGTAGTGAAAGAGTAGAAAAAGGTATCTGATGCAAATGCACAAGAGAGAAAGAATATATAGAAGTGGTTACTATAATTTAAAAATAGTATAGGATTCCTGATATAAAATTGTCTTCTATATTTTAAGAGTGAATTATTGAAAATTGTTAGAGATGATCTTATTTATTCCTTTCAATAATTTTTGGTGAGTCTCAAAACTACATAGTTTTAATTTTTGGCGAGTCCCAAAACTCCATGGTTTTGGGAAGAAATTGTCAGGAACTCTTGCAGATGCGGTTAGGGAAGAAGCCGTTGTTTTCAGAATAGCCCTTATAGTTTTAGAATATCACAAATTTCCTCCCATTTTAGCGTACATGCAAAGGCTCCTAACCAAGTCAACAAAAGATCCGTGAGCAGGATAGACAACGGAGACGAAGGCACATTGGCTCTACATGTGTGGTGAGGTTCACCCAGAGGTCAGTTAGAAACATGATCATTGACTCATTGTGCTTCATTAGTTGCTACCATTGCTGCCATACTGTTTTCCTCCAATATCTGAAGTGAAACATTTAATAAAGAAATAGGACTTGTCCATCTTGTTGTCGAGTTCCTCGATCGATCATATCTATTCTGTGTTTGCTTCATCTAAACTAAACCCATATATAGATAGTGGTTAGTCATGTATATACATTAGCGAAATTATATCATGATGAATTTGTGATGCATCTGAGTAGCATGCAGGGGGGTCCCTCAAGGTTGGTATGGGTATTATCGTGTTTTAGACTTCTATTAGGAATAGAAAGCTATATACTCATTTACAAGTAGGGAACCTTTCCTCCGTATCAAAAGGTTTCTGACTGCTACTCCATGAAAAGCTTGTGCAAGGATGATGATCAGAGCACTTAATCCATGAACTTGTACGCTCCTATTCGAGTTATTTCAGTTGTTTAGCTGTGGATTAATTTTTAAAGGAGAGTTCGTCAGTTCGAGACAAGCATGTCATCTTCTCCGTATGTGCAAGGAAGGAAGAGACGGCCGTACATAAATTTTTGTTATTATGTTCTTAATCCCGGTTAATTTGTCCATCTCAGTGAGAGGTCCGCACGCACAGGAGACTCAACAATATATACATTGATTATTCTACCATATATGGAGATACCAATATACTCTGGGGCATTGCTATGGTCCATGAACCGTCCATTTAATTAGATTAGATGGTTATGGTCAAGGTCATATATTACTTCTTTGAAGTTAATAGGTGCAATATATATTTTTATTTTTTATTTAATTTTTAAAACAGGATAAATAAATAAAAAGTTTTAGATATAGAAATATTTTTCTAAACCTAATTGATGCATGTGTGATCTAATGGATGTGGTAGGTCCTTTTATTACTTTGGGCGAAAGCGCAATATATTTTATCTAGCGTGTTAGGGTTTTGGTGCATGCACTTCTCTGTGTTAGCTAACACGAACATCTTGATCTTACACTAGCAGAAAGGAATGACCATTGGTACTGCTTTCAGCATTTCTGCTCAACCTTCTCTCTACGTTAGTACATGATTTTTTAGGTTCATTTGGCAGAAAATATATATGAAGGGGAAATAAGAACACAAAGAAAATTTTCTCTATGATAAGGATGCAAGAGATACAGGTCACGTTCTTCTGAAACCTGTACCATGGTGAAGCACGCGCGCGAATCAATAAACGATAATGCTTGTATCCGTGCATCCGTCCCGTGACTCCCATCCGGACAAGACGCATCCACTCAATCACAGACCCAGCCCGCATCGCCCGCCCGCTCTGCACTGTGCGCCCCCGCTCGCCCGCGCCGCCCCCTTTCGGATGAACTCCGCCTGCGCTCCTCCCCGGCGCTGCCCCCGCCAGCCATTGCGGGACGGAACTTCGCTCGCCCACGCCGCCCCCGCTCTGACGGACTCCGCCTACGTCGTTTGCTAGCGCCACCCCCGCCCCCGTTCGGATTAACTCCGCCTACACTCCTCCCGAGCGCCGCCCACGCCTGCCATCGCAGGACAGAACTCCGCTTGCCCGCGCCGCCCCCACTTCGACGGACTCTGCTTGCGCCATTCGCTAGCGCCACCCCCGCCCACGATGTCCGCCATCGTGGCATGGACTCCACTCGCCCACACCACCCCCGCTCGCGGGACAAACTCCGCCTGCACCGCTTGCCGGTGCCGCCCCTACCCACACCACCCTCCCGCCATCCAGACTCGTGCATCCCATCGTGGTTGTGCTCCATCCGCCTGCCGTGGACACTATCGAGGTCCGTGCCGCCGCCGAGCTCCGCACCTACGACTGTCGAGCACTATGTGGCATTGAGCTCCGCGCCGGCGTCGAGCTCCACAAGGACGAGATCCATTCGTCCAAGCAGCAAGGTGACATTGCACTGAAAGCACGTGTTGCAAGTGTATGTTTTGAGTGTTTCAATTGGTTTACAGGTATGTTGCAAGGGTTTCATATGGATGTTACAAAACTAGATCGAGATGTTGCATATGTTGAAATGGTTGTATACTTATGTTGCAAACGTCTATCCCTAATGTTTCACTTATTTTTTCAGACATATGTTGTAAGTGGGTTTATCTGAAAGTTGCATATGTTTCACGCATATGTTGCAAATGTTTTTATATGGATGTTGCATACGTGTTGCGAAGGTTTTCAAGTGTTTTCAGATGTTTTTGCAAGTGTTTCAAACGCATTTTTCAAATGTTTCATTTGTTTTTAGACGGATTAAGTCCACTTTTAGCCCCTCAACTATAGGATTCATCTAATTTTAACCATCAACTACAAAACCATCTAGTGGTGATACCCCAACTGTCAAAACCGTTCACTTTTAGTACCTGGACGTGGACAGGGCTGTTTTGAACTATGTGGAGCGGTTTTAACTATGCCCCACAGGCATTGACCGCTACACAGGCCCTCTTTCCTCCTGTTCCTGCGCGCGTGAAGGAGGCAACGGAGGATGCAGGGCGGGAGCAGGATGGCGGCGCACGAGTAGCACAACAACGCGACGCTCGAGCAGGCTACCACGGAGCGTGAGCAGGCGGTGGCAACTGCTCACGAGCAGGACGGTGGCGCTCAAGCAAGTTGCGGCGGTGGTGCCCGAGCAACACGGCAGCGCGCGAGCAAGCTATGGTGGCCGCCTCCTCCCTACGCCCTAGCTGAGCTCGCCACGACAGAGCAGCCGTCTGCCCTCTGCCGCTGTGACTGCGCCCACCATGGATAGAGCAGCCGCACGCGTCGCGGCAATAATGCCACCCGCGCTGAGCCTCCTCTATGCGGCTCTGCTGCCCCTGCACCTCTCCCTCACCCTCTGGTCACTTCAGCTGCCGCAACAGTAGAAATTGGGGGTTGAGCTCCACCGAATGGTAGAGTCTAATAAAATACCACTAATAGACTCTCCGAGACATGATATACCTCGTACTCACCTCGCCTGAACCTCTACCATAGCCGTTCGGCCAGTGATGCGACCGTGTCCGCCGCGGAGCGCTGCCGACCTCGCTGCCCGCACGTGGCTAGCCTTTAACCGACACCCTCCGCCTCAACCGTAGGCACTGCTAGCACCAGAGTAAGATGTGGATGCTCCCACTCAATCTCTGCCACTCCCTCACTGTCTAGGCTTGCCGGAACAGTCATGCCGCCATAGCAGTTCGCCGCCGGCATGGTCGGAGCGCTAGAGTTCGTCGTTTAACTTCTAACCGCTGCCCAGGGTTTCGCTTTGGTCCATATATGCTCGTAGATTCGTTAGCTTGGCCGGCGCATCGCTCTTTTGCCCGACGTAACCGCGCCGTGCCGATAGGCACCGCACCGGTGAGCACGGGCCCCTAGGGGTCTCCTCAGCTCCTCCCCGTCGCGATCGTGGCCGTCGGGCTGCCAGCACGCGTTGTCAGCAGGCCACGCCCCGCCTCTAGCCGAGCCACGGCCGGCCCTAGGACAGCGTGGGCCTGGCACTGCTCGCCGACAGGCCTCCTCCACACTGATGGAGAGAAGGCTTCTACTCCCAGTTGGGATCCCCTTTTAATCCCGGTTTCCCAACCGGGTGTAAGAATCTGGGACTAAAGGGTCTTCCCTTTAGTCCCGGGTCAGTAACCAGGAGTAAAGCCCCCTCTTCAGTTAAAAAAATAAACGAATTCCTTGAGACCTCGCTTGCGCTGTGTGGGATTCGAACACAAGACCTCTCTCATCACGCGTAGATTCCTTACCAACTCAACTGCACACCACATGTGACATAGTCCTCCCCGCTCCTACTTTTAAATTGACCCGTGAGGGACCTTTAGTCCCGGTTCGTAATATCAACCCGGACTAAAAGGTCACCATTTAGTCCCGGTTGGTGTTACCAACCGGGACCAAAGGTTGGAGGACTTTTAGTCCCGGTTGGTGGCTCCAACCAGGAGTAAAGGTCCCCTGCCACTGTGCCGAGCGCAGTAGCCGTTGGGCAGGGACCTTTAGTCCCGGTTGGAGCGGTTGGAGACACCAACCGGGACTAAAGGTCTCTCTAGTCCCGGGCGCAAAAAATACCGGGACTAGAGCCCATTTTGGCCTCGGATGAAAGGTCTGTTCTCTACTAGTGCCACCGCCATGGTTGTGCGTGCACGTGTAGCAGCAGCTTGGCCACGCGCCTTTGCTGCCCTTGTCGGCGCTCTCCTCCCTCTTGAAATCTACGACGACCTTCAACCTGCGGCTGGCTGCCCCCGGCGGCCAGAGCCCGCAGCCAGATCTTCCTGGCTGAGGCGCCTATGTCCTGCAGCCCTGCGTGGCTTCGTTGGGAAGGGAGGTGATAAGTGGGTGATGTGTGGGCCCCATATGTCACTGAGATGGAGGTTGGCATCCTACGTGGCGGTCAACACCAGCATGGCGTGGTCAAATCCGCTCCACGTAGGACAAAACAGCCCTGCCCGCGCCAAAAGTGAACGGTTTTGACAGTTAAGGTATCACCGCTAGACGGTTTTATAGTTGAGGGTTAAAATTAGACGAACCCTATAGTTGAGGGGCCAAAAGTGGACTTAACCATTTTTAGACGTATGTTGCATTTTGTTGCATCTGGATGTTTCAAAACTAGATCGAGTGTTGCATCTCCCTCATCGCCTTTCTGTTGTCTCGCCTCGGTGTCAAGTGTGGGAAAGCAGAGGCGGTCCCCACTGGCACGGGCGGGCCCTACGTGCTTGCAGGCAGGCGCAGCAGACAAGACGTGGGCGGGCAGGCACGGCACGCGGGACAGGGGCAGTGGCGCGGACGTCCGGACAGGGGGCTAGCGTCCGAGCGCTAGCCACGTCCATCAATACAACTGACCTTTTGTCGATAACAAATTGATTAGGACACAGGGGGCGCGGAGCTCGGCAGTCCCACAGAGATGCGTGTTCCAACACAGTAGCCGTCAGTCATAGTCGAGGGTGGTTGTGATTGGTTCACGCTGCCAAAGGTCATCCGGCCGGCTGTGTTTCTTCCAGGTGTACAGAAAAGGCACCGGTGTGGCGGTGTACAGAAAAGAGTCAGATCGATGGGAGTGGCACCGTGGCAAGCCAGAGCAGAGAGCAGAAGCCATGGAGGCTCATGATCGAGCCGCCACCCGCCAGGATAGCCATGCTACCAGAACGCCACCATGTCTGAATTCTAATCACCCACCAGGATAGGCTTCCACCCAGGCCCACCGCGACGCGCTGCTCTCCGCTCTCCGGCACGACTGACCTGCACTGTAGCGCGTTCGGCTTCATGCGTGCTAAGCGCTCGGGCGAGGGCTGGCAGGCCATCGTGAATCGCGATCGTCAGGTTAGGGTGGGAGGAGTGTTCACCTGTCTGCTTGCTTTCTTGCCCTTATCATCGGACAATCTGATGTTCATAGAAACTGTCTGAGAACATATTTCGAGTGATGACAACACAAAGGCCAATAAATATGACTATTATGTTACAACAAGTTGAACCAAAATTGCAGTCTCAAACTCAAGTAGGTGCGACTGCAATATCTTTTATTGTCCATATGGTTGACAAGAAATTAAATGACGTACCCCTCCGATTCCAAATTATAAGTTTTTTATTTGCTTTTCTAAGTGCAAGCTATATATGCACCTATATGTATGCAATACGTAACAAAGGTTGTGTATTTAGAAAAGCCAAAACGACTTATAGTTTAGAGTAGAGAGAGTAATTTTTAACAAAAAAATGCGACACAATTATTTACAAGTTACTTTCAAGGTGACCTTTTGGACGAGGTTTTTGTCCATTCATCATATGGAGGCAGACCAGTCTAATTTGAAGTGAATATGTCGAGTATTGGAGACTATAGCAATGGAGATTTTCCCTAAAATGGGTGGCTTTTTTAGTAATCGGCTTAGAGCTTCGTTATTAGTCTCTTTTAAATCCTTCTCTTTTGTTGTTTTTTAAATGGTGACTAGAACTTTATAATAATAACAAGAAGGATACCCTGCGTGTTGTAGTGGGATATTTTTTTATAAATAAAGTTGTTGCATGTGTATAAGTTGGTTCTACATATATGTTCTTATATCGGTTTTGGTCAAAACTGGGCAATTTATGGAAGAATCCAATAAAAAATAACAGAATATTAGATTGAATTATAAGATGATAGAACAAAACATATAGCATGATGTGGATGCTTTGAATTATTGTAGATTGACAATAGTAGTTGCACTTAATGAGGGATAACATGGATATATTTTACACTTAGTTTGGGATGATGTGGATCATTTGCATGAAAAGGTTGAAAGTTAGTTTGGGGAAGGGAGTAGAATGATACGCATTTAGTGAAGCATGATGTAGATAACTTGCATATTAAGATTGGAAGCTAGTGGGTGGGTGGTGAGGCATTTAGTATAGGATGACGAGGATAACTTGCTTGTTGATATTGGAAGCTAGTGGTTGTTTTAATAAGATATATAGACAAATAGTTGTGTTAGAAGCATGCACCGATAAATTTTTTCTGATTAACGGTCAAAATTAATCCTTTTGATCAGGGAAATTCGTTGCTTTGTTATATATGAAAAGCCTTTGTTCCTAAGCATGATGATGTCCATGCCAACCTTGAGGGGCTCGGCATGTTTTGTTCAGAGATGCATCAAGAATTGATGATATTCTTTTCTGACCATATTGAGACGATGGTGACGAACAACCACTAAAATGTACTGAGTATAGTTGCTCTTTCTTTTGTGCAACATACTAAAATATGCTTGAAATTGCAAACTTATGTGTTTCTCATCCATGTCTATGTAAAACATAAATGAGAGATTCTTCATGCTAAAGTGAACAAGGCATTTTGCTTGGAGGCTGCATAGAGATTGTTCGTTTTTCATGCATGTCTAATAAACTATGACTACAAAGCTACAGTCTAGCTAGGAGCCCTTCTTTCATTTCGTCACCATGTCTATGCGTAACTAGGTACTATTTAAAGTTTACATTCGTTGTGGCCAGCTCGCGAGGCCAGCATGTCCACGTCACTCCTAATTTTTCCGTCCGTCCGATCTTTGATTCTACGGCCCGGATTGCATGGGCCAGCTTTCGCTGATAGCGGCTTCTCCTGCTTCTCGTGCGCTTAACCAGCTTCTCCACTGCCTCTTGCTGCCTCCTCTGGCTTCTGCTCCGAATCCAACGAAACGAATAATAGACACAGCTTCTGCTCCGAAAAAAAAACGCACCTCGCCCCATCCTCTCTCGATCTCTCCCGAAACGGCGACGGCCAGGGCGACGGCGCCCCCCGGGCGGCGAGCGGACCTCCGCGGCGGCGCGCGGGCAGGACGGCGGCGCACGGCCGCGACCTGCACCCCGCTGGCCTCCTCTCCCTCTTCCCATCGGTTTCTCCCTCTCCCTCTCCCTCTCCATCCCGACACGGACAGGCCAACGACGGCTGGCACAGGCGGGCGCGGCGGCTGCGGGCGCCCTCCTCCTCCTCCTTTCCCCCTCGCGACTGGGCCCCGACGGTGTCCGCCGGCGTCGCTTGCCCCCGGCGCTGCCTCCTCCCTCTGCTCCGTGTGTGTTCATGTGTTGCAGGTGCTACAGGAAACCCTAGCAGCCTGTGCTAGGGGTCGCGGCGGCCCAGCTTCGTCCCAACCCCCGGCGGCGGTGCCCTTCTCCAGTGTGGACGCGCTCCCAGCGACAGCAGCGGCGACTGGCAGGTTGTTGTCCCTCCGGCGACTGCGTGGGCGACGAGGTAACCTCCCATCTCCTCCATGTCTCTTGGCCTTCTTTTACTGAATGTTTGTGTGGCGGGAGCCCCAAATTCTTGGTGCAGTTACCAATTTTTTGTGAGATTTTTCCTACATTCCTGGTACAAGTGATGCAAATCTGTTTCCAGAAGGCCACCTCCTTTCAATCACTCACAATGTTCCCCAAGTGCCGCATTGGTGAATACCCAGGCCTGTACAAACCATTTTAATTTATTCATGTATGTTCCTCAGTATTAGATTTTCACTTTTCAGACTAATGTATTAAATAAGTTAAGAAATATTGGATAGGTCAATGCTTACTACAGCAGATGACATGGCTTTCTTCCTTTCAAATTTGTGCCTGAATGTTCTCCTGTAGACACAGCCTCACATTTACCTTCGTCCCATATTGACCAGCATAGATGTTATACTTAAACATTTGCTACGGCAATACATGTTTTAGAATCATTTTACCTATTTGTTGGTGTTCATCGATCTTCTCCATTTGCTAGAGTGGTGGGAGTGGCAGTTCCTGAGCCCGACGGTGGAGCAGGCTGTGCGCCATGGTCTGCGTGACGCAAAGGACGATACACAATACAAATTTCTCTCAAATTGAATTTTATTCTTGTGTAGTGATTTCGGTTCAACACAGGACTTCATTTCATAGGCCAATTTTGAGGACTATCATCAGGTGCGACAACATCAAGGTGTTTTTGTTCCCTTCTTTTTGTCATTCTTTTACCTGTTTGATAAAGTTTTAGTTCATAATTTATAGCATCCTCAACGAACTTGCTTCATTTTGTGAATTTGTATGATGCTACTGGTTTTCTTAGATTATTTACAGAGTAGGAAGTATCCATCTAGACGAAGAAAAAAGTTCACTGGTCAACAGTACAGTTGATTCCATCAAGTTTTAGCTAAATTATTTTATTAATGCTTGCCCAGGTTTCTCAGAATGATTTTTATTCTTGTGCAAGAATTTTGTTTTGAGACAACTTCATTCCATGGGTGCATTTTGAGGGCTATCAGCAGGTGTAACTGCATCAAGGTGCTCCTGATCCATTGCTTTTATCATATTTCTTCTACCGTGTGCTAAAATTTTCATTCAGATTAAACCTTGAATTTTTAGTTTGATACAATTTATATGCACATTGTAAAATCTCAGAACAAGCCAACCACTTGGAAAAAAAACATTATCTGGTCTGTAACAAACATCATGACCCTACTCAGGTACTTAGTTGGGTTGCATACTATATGTTAGCTTACTAATCGCTGGTACATATTTAGCTACACTATTAGAAGTTTGAGATCACACAAGTACCAGTAGTGCCATTTGTTGTTCTTTTACTGTCCTGCAAGGTTGAAAGTGATGCTTTGGTCATTTCCTTTAGGTTTCATGTTCAGTAATGTGCATAGAAGTTCTTTTGCTATTCGCTCTTTTCATAAATTCACCTAGCATTTTAGTACTGTCCCATGGATGTGCTTCGTAGATTGATTATAATGGGAAGTATATCAGCTCCTGCAACATTAACCAATATGAAATCAGTGTATAAAAACAACACATGAGAGAAAAGCTTGGACATGGCTGCAGATGTTATTTTTTCTGTGTTTGAGGCGACCCTGTGTGGAGGTTTATTTTCTGCTGATGACATTATTGTCAATGCATTCTATGGCATGCTTCTCGGCAATTTCTTTCGGGTTTTTCTTTCTTTTAGACCTCACAGTACCTACACTGAAACTTGAGCGTATTTAGTTTGTCGCAGTCCCTATCAATGTAGTTCCAGGGCCTACAATTTTTGTTTGGTGATGTTGTTGATATATTGATCACATTCATTTCATAAACCTAGAAATATGAATCTAGAACTTTATTTTGGAGGTTTCATGTTATTATTTTTGCTGACATGGCCCTTAGAGACCTAAATGCTTACTGAATCATTATTATTATGAGTAGGAAAGAAGACGAGGGCTAAGAAGATAAGAGTATGTAGTCAATGGGCAGGTAAAGAACTTGCACAGACACCTCCATTTTTTAGTGATGCAAAAGACTGGAATGCGCTTGACATGGTTATGTTTTACCAACAACTGTGCTTTTGGATTTTTTGGCCAACCAGCTAAATGTTGGTTTAGGTTTATGCCTACAACCTGAGAGGATAAGTAAGCTGTAAAAAAATAGTTCAGTTTTCTTACTGATAAAAATGTTCCTAAATACATACGCTATTTTGAAATGGGAGTGGCACACGAGGATAGGGGAAGCACAACTTAGAGTTGATGCATGTTGTGGACCATCTGTTTTAATTTCGATTATCAGTATGGAGATTTGCAAATAACTGAAACAAAGTCCAGCTGTTTTAGATCAATGAGCAACATGCAGAAACAACAAAAAAACTGAAAGTACTGAATCTGCACTGTTTTTTTCTATTTTACAGATCTGCTCTACACTATTTGTTGTATTCTTAAATTACTGAACCAACTACTACATGGCTGTAGGAAATCATGCAGTAAACTACTCAACCCTGTTTGAATTGTGGCTAGCATCAGGGTGGATGATTAATTGAGAAATAGTATTGGTAGGCTGCCACATCCATTTTTTGAGCTGAATCTTTATGCAGAGTGGTGCATAAAAATCCATTTGTAGCAATGCTTCTGTGCAGGACAATAGTTACCTGGCATGTGTGAGTTTTTTGGTGCGAACCTGATGCTTCTGTGACCTGTAAGTACATTTGTGTAAGAGAATAGTTGGTCATGAGTCATCTTTAGTTAATCTCAGTTCTATTTAGTTAATTTCAGTTCTGGACCTGGGACTACTGTATCTGAACCTAAGACTGCATTTGTTCTGATATAATTTAGTTCAAATATAATTTTACTCAGCCACATAGTTTACATGGCATATTGGATCACAACGTCTTGCATACATTAACCGCTCTAGCTTGTCTTTGGAAAGAATGAAATGAAATCCCCCACTGAGAGTCAGTTTCATTAAATTAAAATGTTATCACATGCAGCTAAATAGTTCTTAAACCATCAGCATGTTCGCTTGCTCGTAAACGATCGTAAATTTCCAGCCGGGAACAGTATTTTTCTCTCACACCAAACCAGCCAGTAGTAAATAATCCACGATACGATACGGCCTCCCGAACAGGCTGCATGCTTGCAATGACATAACAGGCATTGACCTTTATTTTGATGATTTAAATGGATTGTTCTCCAGCCCACAACTTTGAGTCGGATCAAAGCTGGAAAATTCATTAGCAGCGCTAAACATCAGAGCAACCTCAGAAGCTGATGCCACTTTCCTTAAGAGCAATGTCTTATCATCTGCTACTTTGACTTTTGCTATGTGCGCTATGCTGTGTTGTGCCATCTCAGAGACTATACCTCCTTGGTATTCTATCCTATGACTGTAAAATTATGTACTATTTGGACATCTAGGGTCCTGGTGTAGGACTGTCTCGTGTAAGATATATATAAGTACTATTTGGACATCCTCTGTATCATGTAATCTATATATAGTGTTTGAACATGTCGCAACTGTTTTAGAAGTTAAGCCTTCTATTCAGTGCGTGTTACCATGTTGTTGGGCTAACTGTGGACCGAGTAATGGGAACAAATGCCTCTGTTCCATTAACTAGGTAGAACTTGTCATATTTATTCTTTGTCGACATTATTCCATTTCTCAGATAGAACTGCGGCCATCACTCGCGCGCATGGGCGCGCTCCAATCACTAGTCTCTCTCTAAATGAGGGACCAAGTCCTATATCTAACAACAAGAAGAAGAGAGATCAAGTCCTATGTCTTTATTAATTGTTTCCACTTGATATATTAGAGGAAAACAATATGAGCACAATACAGCTTGGGAGGGCAATGGAGCTATGATTGATGTCTTGAATTGCGAAGTAACAACAACAACAAGAGAGATCAAGTCCTATGTTTTTTATTAATTGTTTCCACTTGATATATTGGAGGAAAACAATATAGCCACAATACAGCTTGGGAGGAAAATGGAGCTACGATTGATGCCTTAATTGTGAAGTAGCCACAAACACAAAGTTTCTTTGTATTTATATGTTGTACCTGCATCTCATTCATGGCCATGACAGCGGCATGTTGTACAGTTATTTTTATGTAATTTCTTTTTTGACTGGATTGAGTTAACCACCATAATTTTGTGGTTTTGTTTGCTCTTGAGCTTTCTACTCCACATAAGTACGTAATTAAGTTTCGCCATGAATCATTGAGAAAGTAATATGCCACGACATTCCACAGTTACATCAACAAAGACACAAATGATTCGGTTACTCCGATCCAACAGAACCAAAGGATGGATGGATGAATTATTCTGGCAGGCGTCCCGGGGTAGCTAGCAGAGCTGGCAATCATGTATGCGGCGCAAGCAGAGGATTGATGACATGTCCGGCGAAAACCACCACGCCACTGACATCCTCCATGAGGAAGAAGGCGAATGGGTGATCGGCGACGAAGTCCACAGTCGGATCAAGGGACAGGGAAGCCCCAAACATCATGGCCACGGTGCCAGCGGCGGCCATGGTCCCGCTCTCCTTCACTTTGACGACACACTGGTGCAGCACAGACGACAAGGCCACCGGCGGCGCCGGCGGGGTCAGCATCTCCGAGAACGAGTCGCCGGAGGAACGGAAGGGCAGGTACAGCCCGAGGCTCTGTAGCATCTTCGACGCATCCACCGTCAGCGACACCTCGAACTTGGGGATCTTGAGCTCGCCCACCTTGAGGACGGGCTGCTCCGGCACGGCGGACCTGCCCAGGAGCGTGTCCGGGCTGGCGCTGATCGCTCGCACGAGGGCTGGCAGGCCGTCGCGGTCGTCCGGGAGGTAGATGTACATGGCGAACTCCGTCCCGTCGCCGCCGCCATCGCCGCCACGGTAGGGCATACGCAGGACCTTGAAACCGGCGGCTGGGTGGACGCCGATCTGCATGAACATGTGCCGGAAACTCCCCCTCATGAACGGCACGCGCACGACGCCGTGTTCCCGCGACGCGTTGACGACGTAGAACGGGCGTTCCTCGGTATGCTCCGGGACGAAGGGGTCGCTCCAGTAGCCGTCGAAGTAGACCGAGTTGCCGACGACGACCGCCGTGGAGGCGTGGCAGTCGCCCTCCGAGAGCATGTTCTTGATGAGGCCGCCGGTGGTGCGGTCGAACCACTCGTTGATCTCGGCCGTCGCCCCCCTGGGATTGCCGCGGAAGTTCACCGATCGCGCCTCGGCCTTGTGGACGGCGGCGGCCGTGTCCGCGAAGGCACGGCTGAGGCGAAGCGAGGCGTCGACCCAGACGCCGGTGGCGGACCGGACCTTGGACTCCTCGTCCCCGCCGCCTCCGCCGTCGCGGCCGGCGAGGACGACGGACGCGACCTTCGAGGCCAACGTGGCGTGTGCCTCCGCGCCCGCGGGGCCGAGGAATTGGGCGATCTGGTCGCGCGTGGCGCCCGAAGCGCCGGCGGCCAGCAGGGAGAGCGTGGAGTGGAAGGAGATCGGCGAGAAGGCGAGGTTGGTGGTGGGCATTCCGTTGTCGAGGCCTCCAAGGTGGCGGAGGAGGAGCAGGCAGAGCGCGGCCTGGTCCTGCACGGCGGCGGCGGCGACTGCCTGGCCCGCCATTGATGTGGCTTTTCACTGGCCGCGACCGCGATTTGGAGGGGATCGATGATTATTCCCACAAGCTCAGTGAACAGGGTTTAAATATAACAGATTTGTTAGTTTCTTTCGTTGTGACATCTTAACTCATAAGTAATGAAACCTTAGCTCATAAGTAAATGATTTTCTGTGTTACCTACTCACTCCTTCCAAAAAATAAGTGTCTGGTATTCATGTCGATCAAACTGCAATCTTTTTTTGAAACTTCTATACTAAGTCTAAGGGTTATTTGGCTAAATACCAAAACTGTCATGGATGGTTAGAGGGCTAAATGTCAAATTAAAACTCTAATTTTGATTCATTGCATGGTCTACTGCAACCAGGGTTTTCAATTTTGGTATTGCAAAAATTTCGGCCACCACCGAAACTACCGAATTTCGCGAAATTCGGCCGAAATTTCGGCGAAATTTTTTTAGAGACTAGCACATGAAGTATGCTTTTTCTAAAAAAAACATTTAAATCTAAACAAATATTAGTATGATTTATGACTACACATCTATTGAATACAAAAATATGCAATATAAACAATAAAAAATTGAGTCTAAAGTTATATAGCACATGTATTAGTGTATTACAAAATTTCGGATTTTTCTTTCGGCCACCACCGAAATTACCGAATTTCGCGAAATTTGGCCGAAATTTCGCCGAAATTTTGAGCCCTGACTGCAACTCGTTCCCATCACCATATTTCTATTTCTGTTTTATTTTCTAGTAGAATTTGGTGAAACCCAAGGCTCTCGGGGCCTATTTTTGGTATGAAAGCTCATCACCGCAGCCACCATGGCAGAGAACTCACTACTTAAGCTCGTCACCACTAGTTTGAAAGAGATCATCACCGCTGGTTTCTTCTTTTATTGATGAAAGTCGACGGTACTAATTAGGGTTATTACCAGCGGGCAGCGGCCTGCTCGTGTTACCAACTGACGGTAATAGTGAATTTTAAAATAATGGGATTGCCAGCACCTAAACGTCTGGACGGATGGGGTGTCCGGACGTCTGCGCATACAGTCCGTTTTCCCGCGACGTTTCCCACGCTCACGCAGGATCCGTGCCGCCCTAAACGTCACCAGCATGAATTAAGAAGGGAGGCAGCAACAGATGCCCCCACCGGCGCTAGGAGGAGGAGGAGGCGTCGGGAGGAGGATGGAGGAGACACCGAGGCGAGGCAGGAGAAAAGCGAGGTGGGAGATATAACACCCGATTTGCTTCTGAAACATCCAGATGCAACGCTTGCAACATAAGTCTGGAGATAGACGAAACACTTGAAATAAGCATCTGAAACACTTGCAAAAACACCTGAAAACACTTGAAAACCATGTAAAACATATGCAACATCCAGATAAAATGCTTACAACATATGTGTGAAACTTATGCAACATCCAAATAAACATACTTGCAACATACATCTGGAAAAATAGCTGAAACATTAGGAATAAAATTTTGCAACATACGTGTACAACACATTGTAACATATGAAACATCCCAATCCACTTTTGCAACATCCACATGAAACACTTGCATCATCTAGATGAAACATTTGAAACACTTAAAACATACTCTTGCAACATGCGTTTTCAACGTGTAATGTCACCTTGCTACTTGGACGAATCGCGGAGCTCGACGCCAGCGTGGAGGTCGGCGGCGGCACATGGAGCTCGCCGATGTGCCCCTGGGTGAGGACCTACTCGGTGACTTGGGTGAGCACCTGCGCGAGGTGCGCGAGCACCCTGGGCGAGCATCTACACGAGCACCCGTGGGCGACCATCCGCTCGGCGGCCTAGGTGAAAGGTCGAGATGGCGGACTAGAGGGGGGTGAATAGTCCTTTATAAATTTAATCGCGCCGGCTAACCAAAATAAATGCGGAATTAAAATAATCGGTCTAGCTAAGACTACACCCCTCTATCAAAGTTCACAAACACCTTATAAAGATCCTAATTAGGCAACAAAGGTGTTGGGCTAGCTAGAGCTCACCTATCTAATTCTAGGAGCAAGGTCACACAAACCTATGCCACTAATACTTTACACACCGGGGAGCTCCTTCACAATTCTAGTAAGCAAAAGCACAAAGCTCCTAAGCTCACTAGCAATGCTCAATAACAAGGCAACCAATACCAAATTAGACAGTATTTAGCTACACAAACTAAGCCATGTGACTAACAAGGTTACACAAACCAAATTAGCCACGCAAGAAAGCTACTTCTTTGCTACACAAGCAAGAAGGTAACTAGTGAGCTACACAAGCTAACTAATTACAAGAGCAACTACACAAGCACAATGTATATGAGAGTAACTACAAGCTTGTGTAAGGGGATTGCAAACCAACAGGAAGAACAATGTTGACACGGTGATTTTTCTCCTGAGGTTCACGTGCTTGCCAACACGCTACGTCCCCGTTGTGTCGACTGCTCACTTGGTGGTTCGGCGGCTAATTGGCATCACCCGCCAAGCCCACACGTCGAGCACCGTAAGAACCTACCCCGAAAGTGAGGGTAGCTCAATGACACGCTCAACTAGAGTTGCTCTTCGTGGCTCCCACGGGACGAGCACAATGCTCCTCACAAAGCTCTTCTCCGGAGCACCGCACAAGCTTCTTGCGGGCTTCGACGGAGACCACCACCAAGCCATCTAGGAGGTGGCAACATCCAAGAGTAACAAGCACCACCGGCTTGCAACTCGATCACCTAGTGCCACTCGATGCAATCACACTAGAATCGCTCACTCACTCGATCGAATGAACAATATCAAGCACAAGTGAGTTAGAGGGCTCCAAAGCACTACCACATATACCACCAAGGCTCTAATGTGCTCAGCTCTGCTCAGCTAACAGCCAAAGGCCGACCAAGGGGCTATTTATAAGCCCCCACGAAAATAGAGCCGTTGTACCCCTTCACTGGGCATAGCTCGGGGTGACCAGACGCGCCGGTCGGATCGATCGGACACACCCAGTCCAGCGTTCGGTCAATGGATGCATGCCACGCGTCGCCTCCGTTCAACTTCAGTCGCTTGATCTCAACGATCGGCTGCCGCGTGCCAATGGTCAAGTGATGACCGGACACAGCACAATGAGGATGACCGGATGCTGCTATGCCTGAGTCCGGTCGTTTCTAGAGAGCTCCCCGAGCCTCTATTTTGCGACCGAACGTGTCTGCTCCTGCACGACCGGACGTAGACCAACGTCCAATCAGCTCTATGCCCGTGCGCCAACTTCAGCGCCACCTACGTCACCATACGTCACCCTGACCGGACGCGGCCACTGTGTGTCCGGTTACTTCTTCGCCCAACGTTCGGTCACTTGGCCGAGACCGCATGCTATCTGCTGCCACTGACCGGACACATCGGTCCTGCCGAGACCAGCGTCCGGTCACTCACAGTGACACCTTCTCGCCTCTGTTTCTTCACCGAGTTGATCCTCATCAACTCCAACTTCTTCTCCTTTGCAAATGTGCCAACACCACCAAGTGTACACCACCATGTGTATGTGTGTTAGCTTTTCACAAACAAGTTTCAAAGGATTACCCACTCAACCTGCCATGCCACTCGATCCTAGCGACGATGCAAAGTTAGATCACTCGAGTGGCACTAGATGACTGATATGCAAACAAGTTTGCCCCTCTTGATAGTACGGCATCTATCCTAAACCCAGTCATCAACTTCTCTACACACCTATGACTGGTGAAATGAAATGCCCTAGGTTATACCTTTGTCTTACGCATTCCATTCCATCTCCTTTTAATGTCAATGCACACATGCACCAACACGATCAACAATGATATGATCCACTTCATATCATCATGTGATCATATTGGTTCATCGATCTTGACTTCACTTGCTTTTCACCGTTGCCTTCGTCCATCGGCGCCAAGTCTTGCTCAAGCTTCACCGCCACGCGGTCCATCGCTCCAAAGCCTCCGACTTACCCTTCACTCTTGCAACCGGTCCTTCAAGCCAAGTCATGTCTTGATCTTCTCCACCTTGATCACATGACTCAATGTTATGTCTCATGTGCAATAAGCTCCTTCATCATCACATCTGTGAGCTTTGCAACATCTCCGAGCCATCTTCACCTCCATGGCATATGTTGCTCATACACATGTACCTGTGGACTAATCACTTGTGTATCTCACATAAACACAATTAGTCCACCTA
This sequence comes from Miscanthus floridulus, assembly GCF_019320115.1. NCBI lineage: Eukaryota > Viridiplantae > Streptophyta > Magnoliopsida > Poales > Poaceae > Miscanthus > Miscanthus floridulus. The sequence continues at coordinate 8,492,571 of NC_089586.1, forward strand.
GGTTGTCACTCAATTACCAAAACCAAACAAGGACCTTTCACTAGGCCATCGCACCCTTAGCGAGCACCTACTCGGCAACTGAGTGGGCAGCGGAGGTGGACACGGTGAGCAGATGCCTAGTGCAAGCAAGCGGCACGATGGAGCATGGAGTGGGGAAGGCAGACGACGCGATGGAGTTAGGTGCGGAGGTCCAATGGAGCATTGGATAAGGCCATGATGGTGGAGGCTGAGCGAATAGAGAACTTTTTTTTGAAGGGGTGCTTACGGGAGCGAGTGCGGAAGCCACATCCATCCGTCCCGATGCCCTCACTTGAAAACCATGTAAAACATATGCAACATCTAGATAAAATACTTACAACATATGTGTGAAACATATGCAGCATCCAAATAAACACACTTGCAATATACATTTGGAAAAATAGCTGAAACATTAGGAACAAAATCTTGCAACATACATGTACAACACATTGTAACATATGAAACATCCCAATCTACTTTTGCAACATCCACATGAAACACTTGCATCATTTAGATGAAACATTTGAAATACTTGAAACATACTCTTGCAACATGCGTTTTTAGCGGGCAATGTCACCTTGCTACTTGGACGAATCACAGAGCTCGATGCCAGCGTGGAGGTCGGTGGCGGCACATGGAGCTCGCCGATGTGCCCCTGGGTGAGGACCTGCTCGATGGCTTGGGTGAGCACCAGCGCGAGGTGCGTGAGCACCCAGGGCGAGCATCTGCACGAGCACCCATGGGCAACCACCCTCTAGGTGGCCTAGGCCATCGCACCCTTGGCGAGCACCTACTCAGCAATTGAGTGGGCAGCGGAGGTGGCCACGACGAGCAGATGCCTGGTGCAAGCGAGAGGCACGATGGAGCGCGGAGTGGGGAAGGCGGGCGACGCTGTGGAGTCGGGTGCGGAGGTCCAATGGAGCATTGGATAAGGCCGTGACGGTGGAGGCCGAGCGCAATAGAGAACTTTTTTTGAAGGGGTGCTGACAGGAGCGAGCGAACGGATAAGGTAGCGAGTGCGGAAGCCACATCCATCCGTCCCGGATGCCCTCACGGGAGCATTACTGTTAAAATAAAAAGGTCTAGTGAGCCCTGAAGAAGGTGATGGAAAATGATGGTGTCCAAATATTCCGTTAACGAAAGATAATTCTTGGTTTGGTGGAAACTTGTCACTCACGATTCGGCTTCCAATCCTGAACCCATGTTGGACTAGCCACAAAGGCTAATTCCTGTCTCTAAATCAAGAACACAAGCAAGAAACAAGACTCGCCTGGATTTTTGAAAAAAAATATTAAGCCCATGAGCTGGGGTCTCTCAAACTAATAAACGATAAAACTATTCGATGGTATATTAATCTAAGCAAAATTCAAACCCTAACATAGGCGACAATTGTCAAATACATAGTGTTAGGGGCCGGCTAAGTACTCTTAGACACATACTAAATGGACTTCGATACGATACAAGATACAGTAACCCAAAAGCTGGTGGCAAACACCCTGGTAGATTCTAAACTTCTATACCTATTTTGACAATTCCTTCTACTTGTTTCAACTATTCCTATTCGCTCCAAAAGTTCGACGATTTCGGTTGACTCCAAGGTTGGTATGGGTATCATCAGAACAAAAGAATGCTATTCATAACCAAGCAGGCAACATTTCCTCCCTATCAAAAGGTTATAACTGCCACTCTAGGAAAAGCTAGCTTGTGCAAGGATGCTGATCACCTGATCCAGAGCACAGTCAAAACCCAGTTTGTTGGAAATGGATTGGTTTGCATTAGATCGTTAATCATCTTGATCCATGAATATGTTGCAATGCAAGATGGAATCACTCCGATCGATACAACAGAACTAGAAGGTTTAGAACTATTCTAGCAGATAGGACAGGCTAAGCTAGGTAGCAGGCAGCTGGTAATCATATTAGTGGCTCTGGTGCAAGCAAAGGATTGATGACATGTCAAGCGAAAACCACCAAGCCACTAACATCCTCCATGAGGAAGAAGGCGAAGCTAGGGGTGATCCTCCATGAAGTCCACAGTCGGATCACGGGACCAGGAAGACCCCACCAACATGGCCGCGGTGCCAGCGGCGGCCATGGTCCCATTCTCCTTCACTTTGACGACACACTAGTGCACCACGGACGACAAGGCCACCGGCGGTGGCGGTGGGGTCAGCATCTCTGAGAACGAGTCACCAGAGGGACGGAAGGGTAGGTCCAGCCCCAGTGTACGCAGCATCTTCGACGCCTCCACCGTCAGCGACACCTCGAACTTGGGGATCTTAGCTCGCCCACCGCGACGACGGGCTACTCCGGCACAACGGACTTGCCAAGGAGCGTGTCCGGGCTGGCACTGAGTGCTCGCATGAGGGCTGCCAGACCGTCGCGGTCGTCGCTTAGGTATACATGGCGAACTCCGTGCCGCACTGCCGCCGTCGCGGTAGGGCATGCGCAGGACCTTAAGGCCGTCGCTGAAGCGACCTAATTTCTACGAAGGGAAATCCACAGAGTCGAAGTGTATTATGACCGTTGAAGATCATATTACCCTAATTCCAGTCGAATACTACATCCATACAACGATAATATCAGAGTACAAATAGTGCGGAATTACATAAATTATTACATCGCCGTATTGGCAGAATCAATAGTAGCATTCATTCAGAATAGCTTGAAGATAAGATCGCCAAACTCGAGCGTAGAAACGAACCCCTCAACCATCAAACTCCTCAGAGCTATAATCTTCAGCAGAACCTATGTGCCAAAATTTATCAGTACGATTTGTACTGGCCACTCCCACCCTATGAGCATTGCTTTGTAGAAATTGGATGCAAGTTGGATATAATCAAAAAGAACCTATAAGGCTGGGGTTTCCTATGTATTAGCGTATCAAGAGTTTAATAATAGTTGGTCAAGTTTTTAACACCATTCCCACACCCATTCCACCCCATTTCCGTCTAGAGCTAGGTTTCGATCCTAGGATCAATATACCACCATCTCCACACCATCACCATACCATCGCTCAGTCGATAGGCCAACTCCCTCTCGGCACTATCTTAAGGCCCATAGCCCCTGGCTACGACTGACACTCTCTCACGGGGGAAGAAGAGAAGGACTCATCTCTCTATCTAGTTTAAGCGAAACCCAGGAAAGGTCCATAGCCGATAAGTCGGCACATGTATCGATCGATCAACCATACACTCTGCAGAGGTTTTACATAACCACAAGATCTGCCTTCTTCACTGACCGTCGTCAACTGGGCTGATTCCGACCGCTTGCTAGCCTAGGATAGTGCCACCCTATCATTCAGCCCTAGTACACCCCAAGTCTAGTCTAGGGTGGCTAAAACTATGAGTCATGAGACGGGTCCACAAGGTCTCCATGAAGTCTCGGAAGGGTGTGGGGGAAAATCCTCTGCGCCCCGTACCTCCTTACACTATCCGCTATCAACCTAGCAGTAGTGGCAATATCCTACCAAGTAGTCCGGCCGTCCTGCACCATATAGGGCGAGTGGTACGTAAGGCTTCTCGGTGAATCTGAGTACTAGTAAGTCCTTAGGGATGACCAAGTTAGAATGTCTTCATCAGGGTTTCCATTTACCGTGCCACCACAGCACCTCCACCCCGGGCTCCTCCCATCACAGGTTCACACCTAGGGCCACCTCATATACCATTTTTACCCACCACAGGTATCCATTCCAGGGGTGCCCAGGTAGCACCCCACGGCAAGACTTGCCCTAGGCTTGTCGTATATTCCAACTTGTTCGACACAACCCTCACCCTCCACGCACTCAAGTCACACATGCAGCACTCTCCCCATAGTCCAGATAACTCCAGTTTCCACCACACATTAGTGTAGTACAAGCGTGGTAGAAGTAATAAGCAATAAAATATAGCAGCAAGCGTGTGTCTAGCCTAATAGTAGGGTAAGCAGGGGTAAGGTTGCGTCAAGGTAAAGGCCTTCAAGAAAGCATACTACCATGCAAGTCCTATCATTATGTGAGTATAACAATAAAGTAAAGCAATAGCAGTTCTATATGAGCCATGTGTAATAGGTGCTATGAGATTTGGTGGGATGTGGCACCTTCAGTGTAGTCGTCTCCGTACTCCTCACGGTACTCATGATCCTCGTCCGTCTAGTTCTCCTCCGAGTATGCATACGATCGAATTATAGTCGCATTAGCGACGTCTATAGAATAGCACAAAGAAGCAATGAAAATTTGAAAGAGCAAAATGCACTCAAACATGGGTTCATTGCGTAAAGCTCGATTTTAGATGAATTTTGGTCCTGGTTTCGTATTTTTCTGAGGTCGTACGAATTAGTTATGAATTTCTGAAGTTTTAATCATTTTCTGAAAATAGAAAAAGGCTGAATTAATCCGGGACTGACACGTGTCACACTGTGACTGGTCCTACGTGGCATGCTGACATCAGTATGATGTCAGCATGACATCATCATCTTGATTCCAAGCTGACAGGTGGGGTCCCGCTGACGTCAGCATGATGTCATCAACGTCATCCATTCCGACAGGTGGGACCGAGGGCTCTTGGGTCACTGACATGTGGGTCCGATCAAAGTCAACGTCAAGTCAACGAGTGAGTCAATGGTCAACGGATCATAGTCAATGATAGGTGGGGCCAGAGTTGCTGTCGTCAGCAGCTGACATCACCGTGACGTCATCATGATGTCACCTCGGCTATGTTGTTACTGACAGGTGGGACCCGCGTGACGTCGCCTACTGACAAGTGGGTCCAGAGTCTCTGTGTCACTGCCATATGGGTCCGGTCAATCGGTCAACGTTGACCGGTCAATGGTCAACATAGACTGGGTCCAAACTAGGCCGGTTGGGCCTGGATTCGGGCTGGGCTTTGGCCCACCACGTGGCATGCTGTGGCATTGCCACATCGTAGCCAAAGGCCTCCATTGGGCTTCGGTCCACAGATCGTCCCACACCGCGTGGCTCATGGTGGACTGGCGTTCACGGTCCATGGATCGTAGGCTGGGTCTTCGGTGGACCGAGTCTATCCTTCTTCCCTTTGGCCTGGTCCACGTGCACCGGGTGCATGTGTGTGTGGCCAGCGAGGGGAATTCCTCTGCTTCCTTCCCCGGCGTGCTCCCGCCGGTGGTGTGCTCACCGGCGAGCTCCCACAGCGGCGCTGGCATTCAATTGAGGTGGGGAAAAGCATCACCAGGCCTCGGCAAGTACGGTGGTGAGGTCAAGGTGGCGGCCAGGGCTTCCTAGGGCTTTGGCCATGGTGGTCGATGGCTCGGCGTGGCGGTGCTTGCCGACGGGGCATCTAGGGACAGTTCCAGGGGTCCTGGTGCACCGTTTTCTTTCACATGGTTAGCAGGAGGCAGGATGTAGCATCGACGACGACCATAGGGTGCGGTGGAGTCCGCACACGGTGGTGGTGCACGACGGAGCTCCGGCCGAGGTCCGGTGCCCGTGGCCAAGGCGTTGTGGATGGCTAACGGTGTCTTGGTCTACGCGGCTATCCTCTAGGCGTCACGGCAGTGCTCTACTGCTGCGTCCTAGTCTAGCGAGGCGGCCGGGTGTGCACATGGTGGCCACGCCATGACGGTGGCGTCGTGAGCGCGGCGAGCGCATGTACTATGATGGCGTCCATGGGCTAGGAGGTGGTCTCAGCAAAGGAACTCACCGAGTGGTGCTGGCGGTGTTCGGTGGTGGTGCGGTGGCGAGGCGCTGCCTAGTGGTGGAAGCCGCGTCGTCGGGGTAGGCGCTCAGGGCGGCGCTCTGGGCTCTGGTGATCGATGTCTCCGAGCTCCCTACTCGCCTCCCTCTTCCGAATTTCCTTCTCGGCCCTCTTCTCTCGGAGTGGTGCGGGTAGTTGGGCCACCGAACGGCGGCGGTAGGCTGAGGAATCCCTAGGGTGCTCTGGGAGTCGCTTTATAGCCCTAAGGTCCGAGCTTCATCCATGGCGGATGGGGCGGACAGCTGGTGATGCGCCGATTGCATCGGATGGTATCACGGGCGCGGGTAGTTGGCGCAGGGGTTGCGTGGGCGCGACGCTAAGGGAACAGGGCCAGGTGATTCGCGTGACCCCGGGTCCGCGCCTATCGCTTTGGTCGGAACTCGGTTGGGAGGAGATGCCAGCGTGGGGAGGAAGAAGGCACTGTGCCGGGAGTGGCTGACGCGTGGGGTCCGGGTGGCAGCGGCAGCAGGTGGGGCAGACGGGCGCATGGACATGAGCGGCGTGCTGGGCTGGCTTGCTGGGCCGGTCGTCCGGTCGCGCGAGTTGGGCCGGCCTGCGTGCGATGCAGGGCTGGTTTGCGGGCCGAGCAGGCCGAGCCGACTGCGAGGCTTTCTTCTTTTCTTTTCCTTTTCTGTTTTATTTTTCTTCTTCTTTGTTTGAATTCAAATTTGATTTGGAGTTTGAATTCAAATCTGGTGTACCTTATTCATTGGATTTTTAGATATGAGGCACATAACACTCTTTTATATATATTAGGAACTTTATTTAGCTATTTTGTTTAACAAAAATAGTGGTAGTTTTGTTATACAAAAATAGAAATGGTTTTCATTTTAAGCATTTATTCTTTGGTTTGATTAATAATTACCTTGTGGTTTATTACTTTAAAGAAGTTGTAAAGCAATTGGAAATCCAAATCACAATTTGAGTTGACAATGTATGCATTACTTTATTTGTTAGAATTTAAATAAACATGATTAACAAATGACATGCTATGCTCATGAAATTGTTTAGTTGGGTTACAACTAATGAAAAACCTAGGGTTGGCTCCTACAGTTGTCACTCAACATTGCATGGGGTTAACAACAAAAAATTTTGTAGTTGTGATTTTTTGTGTGTGGATTTTTGGGTTGTTACAGCCGCCGTCGGTGTGGACGCCGATCTGCATGAACCTGTGCCTGAAACTCCCGCTCATGAACGGCACGCGGACGACGGCGTGGTCCCACGACGCGTCGTCGACGACGTAGAACGGGCCTTCCTCAGTGTACTTCGGGATGATGGGGTCGCGCCAGTAGCCATCGAAGTAGACCGATTTGCCGACGACCACCGCCGTGGAGGCGTGGCAGTCGCCCTCCGAGAGCATGTTCTTGATGAGGCCGCCGGTGGTGCTCTCGAACCACTCGTTGACCTCTGCCGTCGCCTCCCTAGGATTGCCGCTGAAGTTCACTGATCGCGTGCCTCGGCCTTGTGGATGGCGGCGGACATGTTGGCGAAGGCAGCACTGAGGCGTCGACCCAGACGCCCGCGGTGCACTGGACCTTGGACTCCCCGCCGCCGTCGCAACATGAGGTTTCAACACATCACAACATCTCCTTGCTGCTTGCGAAATGAAGGCTCGCCGGCATGTGGAGTTCATGGGAGGCAGACGCGCCGTCGCCACCATTGACTAGATGGACTCCGCCTACTACAAGGCCGCATGAGGACCCCTTCGTGGCTGCTAGTATCGTCGGCTCGACACGCAGCCCCTGCAGCTGGCGCCGCAGTCCCCACCACCATCGGATCTCTCCCCGCATAGTGGATCTGGTGGAAGGAGCAACGAGGCAGAGTGGGGTGGAGGAGCACGGCGCGTGACGCGGGTGAGCGGCCACCTCGACGGGGGGCTAGCCGCATGGCTGGGGCACCGTCGGGCCGGCCGTGCATAGCGCGCGGAGGTGGCCATTCTTTGGGCCACGTCGGGAGAGAGGGAGAAAGAGAGGAAGGGGAGGCTGGGGCGGAGATGCAGACGGTGCGAAGCCAGCGGCGCCGACCGACGGGGGTGGGAGCGGCGGCCGTGGTACGGAGCGGAGTGCGCGTCGATGGTTTCTTTTCTTTTTCTTTTTTTGCGATGTGGGCGAGCGGGTTGGTCCGATGCCTGGGCCTTATCATTATCGTATTTTAATTACTTTCATAATGGGTAATGTTTGGGCCCAGCTCTACCTATGCCCAAACCCAGCCCTAGCCCGGGGCGAGATTTGTGGATCGAGACCACGGCTCTGATTTGGTTTGTTTGGCTAGAGGCACCAAGCGACAGAGCCTCCTCTGTAGGCTCATTTTGTAGAGATAAATAAAGGGAAATAATAAAGATACCCTGAGAAATTTTGCTACGATAAAGGATTCTAGATATGCAAGTCCTAATATTCTCGAACCATTAGACTGGATCTGGTACGATCATTTCGCTATGATCAATCATGCGGAACTGACGAGCTCTTTGTTCCTTACTAACGTTGTACCGATGAATTGAATATTGAGGTCTTGGTTCGTTCCTGACATGTCATTTCAACATGATAGGTGGGTTATTTCTAATATTTGAATCCATGACCTCAACGTTAGTTCTTGGAAGTTATTCACACCATCTCAACTACATAAAACTTGTGATTATATAATTGATTATTTAACTTCACATTTACAAATTTTGTCGTGTGTATTTTACACTCCAAATGATTTTAAATGAGAAGTTGTTAACTACAAAGTTATAGATATCATCGAGTACTACAATATATTTTGATGTTGATTTTGTCTTCATTCAAAATTGTTTAATAGATTCAAGAAATTATATTGAATATTAGGACATATAAACCATCTCAAATTAATAGTTGAAGTAGTGTGTAAGCAAGCCGGCTATAAAACGAATGCTTGAAGGCACGCAAGAGACAACATTAATACACTCAATCAAAAACTGACTAAGACCTTAATAGAATTACTGAAACCAAAAATTGGGGTGGCATTGTGTGTTAGCACGACACTGTCTTGGTTCTTGGTGGTTTGTCATCTTCACATCTCTTGCACTGTATCGGCTGTTGAGTCATGTTTACACTAGATGATCGCCTCTAATATTTGTAAATCGTGTGCCCATATTATAGATCATGCTCATGGCATCCTGAACTAGGAGGGCAAACAAACAATATGACTTAGTTTGGTTGCACAAGAGGTGGTGGCATTGCTATCTTCTTGTTTGTCTCCAATATCTTACTGATGGAGTTCCCTATTTGATGCTCAAACTCCTCTCCCTGTACTTAAACAAAAAAACCCTTCAAATGTTGACATATATATAGATATTAATTATATTGTTAGGTGATAAACCTAGGGCCGGCTCATGCTTTGAAGATGAATGAATGCATGACTTACCCACGCAATTTTCATTCTAGTTAGTAGTTGCTCGGACTTATACTTTTGAAAAGATGATTAATAAAACTTAATTAATTAATTAAGGGTTTTTTGTAATATTTTGGCCGATTACTAGTTGCTTGGCAGCCTGCATCGATCCCACGGTAGCTTCCACCAAAGTTTATATTAGTCATATCCCAGCCCGGTAGTGAAACAGCCCAAGGTGACTAGGTGAGTATACTCTCTTCCTTTAAGAAACTTTTTCCTAGAAACTTCCATTACCCATCAATAAATGTGGATATAGTCTCGACATAGATCTTCTTTCTCCCGTATCGCCTCTCCTTCGGTGCGATGTTTTTCCTCTAGTTGCTTTTCATAGGTTAAGCATATGCTTGATGGGTATTTTTGAAGTTTTATTAAAGATGGTTTTGTAAAATACTTTGGTTTCAGAATGTATGAAATGTTTGGATGCAACAAATTTTTCAAATTTTAAAGCCATAATATTATTAAAAAAAAGAGTATGTTGGTGTTTTAAAGCACTTTACTCTCGACCTTTAATATTCAACCATAGGCTGGTACTAATCATGTGTTTGGTTCCTGGTTAAAGAGTTTCTTTCTAAGGTTTAGGAATCAAGTTTTAGTGGATATGGCGGCAATGCGCTGGCTTTGTGGTTTATGTAGAAATGATGTTGTGTTTAACAGAATAACAACAAACTCATAAGACATTGGTCACATTTATCTAAGAGGAAGAGGGATGATCGCTCAGAGAGGGATGTCGTTTGATGGAAATCATGGTACTCGAAGTCTTTGAGAAGTATTGGATGGCAATGGCAAAATATGACAAAGGCGTGATATTCCTTGTCTGTTCCTTATCTTTTGTTTTTCGTTTATAGGAATCTAGTCTAAGTGCTTGGGTGTGTTTTGAACCGCTATACTCATTCATACGTGGATGTTGGAGGCCGGAATATGTTATTCCTTAATAATTGAAAAAAAAATTAATCAATGCAAATGCTCTATAGCACGATTAACGGGAAAGGCCCTCAACCAGAGCAGGAGCAGGTACGTCAGCTGTTGGGTTAGGAACTAGCATCTTTAGAACAAAAGTACCTTGGTCTACCTACTCCAATAGGCCGGGCCGTATGAAAATTGGCAGGTTCTAATCCACGAAGGAGTGACACGGTAAATACTACTCCCTCCATATTCCAAATTATAATGTCATTTTAGTGTTTCTATAGGTATTAGACATAGCGTATATGTAAGTGCATAGCAAATGCTATTATTACTTGAAAAAGAAAAACAAATTGTCTTATAATCCATGAAGAAGTGACATGGTACATACTAATCCATCCATATTCCAAATTGTAATGTCATTTTGATGTTTCTATAGGTATTAGACATACCGTCTATCTAGGTGTATAACAACTTTTATGTATAAAAAAAACCAAATCAACTAACCGTCGCTGTGCATGTGAGCCGTGCAGCTGCAGACTCGCCGTGGGCCGCGTGGCGCGTCGTGGGCCGTGCCTGCACATGCAGCACTCGCACTCCCGTTCAGCGCGCGCGCACTCCTGTTCGGCGCGAGGTTACGGTCCGGCTGTTCGGACCGGATGAATTCCGGGACAGGCACAGGACAGCTTCGATTCGATGGCCATGTCGCAGCCTGGCGGGGATTCGAGCGAGTCCGAGGACCATCGGCCAGCTTGGGGGCACTAGAGATTAGGGTTCGTCTTCGTCATCTGTTCGCGGCGGGTGTGGGCGTGGGCGTGCGCGCACAAGAGGCCAAGAGGGGCCGGGGCCGGGGCCGCCGAGCGCTACCCTGCCGCGCCCGTTGGCGCGCTTCGACTGCGCCGCCGGCCGGCAGTTCCTCCCCGCTGGGCCGCGGCCGAGGACTGCCTCGACTTCGAGGCCCTGACCTACGACCGCCACCGCGAGGACTGGTTCTGGAGCCTCCTCCCCTCGCCGCCGTTCGAGAGGTACATGAATGTGACCATAGAGTCGTTCGCCGATGCCGGCGCCGCCTCGGCCATCAGGATCTCGACGAGGGACGGCACGTACGCGTTCGACGCGGCGCGCGCGTCGTGGCGCAAGCAAGGCGACTGGGCGCTGCCCTTCCGTGGACGCGCGCACTACGTCGCCGACTACGGCCTGTGGTTCGGCTTCACCGACAGCCAAGCGTCCTGTGCGAGGCCGACCTGAACGTCGCCGGCACGTCTGGGCCAACGTCGACGGCTGCGCATGCCACCGCGGCGTCTGGTTGGAGCACTCCTACCTCTCGTACCTGGGCAGCGGTAGGTTCTGTGTGACCAGGTTCTTCCCGGAGACGGATAACGACGGTGGTGGAGGCCACGCGCGCCGCCGCCTCGGCCACCAGGGAGATGCGATTGCAAAAGGTGGCGACGACGCAGCGGTGCGAGAGAGAGAGAGGGGGAGGAAGTGGATGTTGTAGGTCCTGTCGGCCAGCAGACGGCCGATAGGTTCCAATCGGAGGGGATAAAATTGGGTACGCACCATCCGTACCTGGCTCTGTGCGGATATCCAACCAGGCGACGACGCGTGGACGAGGATTCAACCGGCTCGCCCGTCGTGACTTCGATCGCCTCCCAACGCCGGCTGGCTGCTAACCCCAACGATTCCTTGGCTCTTGTAGTTTATCTGGCTTGGCGGCAGCTCGGTAACTTTGATATTAGATTAGATGGGAAAAAGGCAGCAGTTACAGCGACGCAACACACGGCCGCCGCCATCACGCGTAGCGTGACAAAAAAAAAAAAAAAATCAATCGGAGACAGGAGACCGGCGGCAAGCAGCAGCACAATCGACGTCCAGGCACGCAGGCCATCGATTGCATTAGCCGCTGCCATGGAGGCCTTCGATGACGCTGCTATTGTTGACGTGAAGGATGGTGATGACCCTGCAGCAAAAGTGAATTCCTCAGAGTCGCCTTCTGAGTTACCCGAACCAGTGGCACAACAAGCAGATCAGGTATGTGTTGTCAGTTCATTTGTTAGGCATGTAAAAAATCCGTATTGTGAATTAATGGTTACGTAACTTTAATTGTCGCTCAATTTTACAATAGGTGGTTGATAAAATTGGAGAAACTTTGATCACCCCTGAAGTTGGTATGACTTTCGATTCAGAGGATAAAGCTTACGAGATGTATAATACCTATGCCGGTAAGGTTGGGTTCGGTATTAGAAAGAGCCATACAGCTCGCTGAGAAGATAAAACTATATATCAGAAATATATAGTTTGCAGTAACGAAGGACATCGACGAAACAAGTCATCACAAAAAGATATTATAAGGACAGGTTGTGATGCTCGTGTTTAGTTCAGTGTTAGCAGAGGGAATTTGAAAAGTGCAAAAGGTTGTACTTAATCACAATCATTATCTTGCTAGTCCAAATAAGCTGCACAAGCTGAAGTCCCAACAGCGTGTTACAAAAGCAGACATGATGCTAATTGGTTAGATAAGGGAATCCGGGATGAAACCAGCCCAGGTGTACGAGTTCACGAAAGAGTTCTACGGAGGAGCTGACGAAGTGCCATTATCAAGGATGGACTGCAATAATGATGCGCAAACATTGTTGGAATACTTGACGAATAAGCAAATAGAGGATCCTACATTTTTTTATGCGGATGAAATAGATGAAGAAGATGGTCGGATAGCTAATTTCTTTTGGACGGATGGTCAATCTATCATGGATTATGCACGCTTTGGTGATGCTGTGTCACTTGACACCACATTTCAGACTAATAAGTTTGAAATGCCTTTTGCTCTAATCCTTGGAACCAACCATCACAAGCAAACAGTAATTCTTGGGGCTGCGCTGATATTTAATGCGACTATTGAATCATTTGTTTGGCTCTTTGAAACCTCCTAAGCCATGTCATGCAAGCATCCAAGCACAATTTTCACTGATCAAGATGCAGCCATGGCACGAGCAATTGCTTATGTATTTCCAAATACCAGCCATCGTCTTTGTTTGTTTCACATATATGTTAATGCTGCTAAACATTTGGGGCATGTAATTCATAAGCATCCTGATAAGTTTCTACCAGATTTTAAGAGATGTGTCTACGAAGACAGATCCGAAGCTATTTTCATCCAGAAGTGGAATGAATTATTGTCTGGGTATAAGCTTGAGGATAACCAATGGATGAAAAAATTATATGATTTGAGGAAAAAGTGGGCTACTGTCTACCGCGACACTTTTACGGCTGACATGAACTCGACTCAAAGGAGTGAAGGTATGAATAATGTATTTAAGAAAAGATTTCGGAGGAGACTTGGACTTTCAGAACTCCTTGCAGAATGTGATAAGGTTTCCGCTAGTCTTCGTGAAAATGAGTTAGATGTAGATTTTAATTCCTGACGAAAAACCCCGGTTACTTACATCATATCCCAAATTTACTCATGTTGAAGACTGCGGCTGAATCATATACAAGGAGGATGTATTCTGAGTTTGAGGAAGAGTTTAAAGAACAATTTTCATTCGCTTGGAAGTTGTTACAAACTGATGGGTCAATCTCGACATATGAGGTTACACATATGCACTCTAATCGTGGTGCAACAGTTCAGTTCAGCACTTTAGATACGACCATTACATGTTCTTGCAGAAAGTTTGAATGTATAGGTATGTACACACATTTTTCAATTACCGTAAATTTCTAATATAATATGAACTGATATAATTGACTATTTATCTTGCAGGGATATTGTGCAAGCACGCCTTGAAGGTCTTTTATGCAAATAATGTTTTTATTTTGCCATCGCAATACATAATGGGTAGATGGACAAAATATGCAAAAAGAAGATTCTATGTTGACAAAGAAGAAAGTAGGAGCGAAAGTAACAAAACATGGGCTGCACCTATCTCACGAATGGCGACATCCATAGCATTGAAGTGTTCAGTGTCAAAAGAACTTCTTCATGATTTGGAGAAAGGCATGCAAAAATTGGATTTGAAAGCTGATGCTTCTCTGAGCAAGATGAAAGAGAAATCTGATGAGGTTCCCCTAGTTTCAACTGGCTGTGCAACAGACCCATTAAAAGGCAACATATCATTTAAAATTCCTCCGATGGTAAAAGGCGCAAGGAAAAAACGGGTCACAAACATACTTGAAAAAAATACAGGGAAAAAGAAGAAATGCACTAAGAAGAAAGGTACTGATCCAAACTTTTTGTAGCAGATTTTGTTTCCAGCCTTGCTACTACTATTTGTATAGTATTTTTTTACTATTTGTATAGTATTTTTTCTTATTTCCATCTGTATGTATAGGAGATACAAATAAGGCTACAGAAAATAGGGATGCAAGTTATGATGCGAACCAATTAATCGTAAGTCATCAATTTGACTCAGTATTCCTTTTTCCTATTTTATTTACTAACAGGAAATCTTCTGCAATGTCTGCACCTTACATCCAAGGAGGATTTACAAATCTTTTACTCGGAGTTCAGCAAGATGCCGCAATGTCATCGTCTGCTAGAAAGTTACATTTCGATGAAAATATGTAACCGTGTTCTGTTGATTAATATCCCACTTTGCAGTACTCTTATTATGTTGAGCTGGATATTGTTTTGGTGACCTTTTGTGAGCACATCCAGAAGATAATGTGTTTTTTTTTTACCATGCTGAGATGTCTCCATCTGTGCTTATACATATATGCCAGGATTCTGTAACACTGTAAACCATTCAGATGCAGTACAACAGAAACTTCAACACTGTAAATGCCATATTTATTTTAGATAAAAGAATCATCTCTGCACTTTACAACATCTGTGCTACTACCTCCTACAAAGCAAGTTCTGAAAAAAAATTACAAGTTGCACAGATTGTTTCTTCAAAGCAACTGTGCTACTAACTCCTACAAAGCACGTTCTGAAAAAGAAACGACAAGTTGCATAGATTGTTTCTTCAAAGCATCTGATCATTCTGAAATACAAGCCATCATCCACTCTGCAGACACCACAGGGACATGGTTGAAAGGCATACAAATGCCACAACGACATCGATCGGTCATCAGAGCTACGACCTTTTCCCTCAATTTATAATCAGAGCCTATAAACACTTCTCTTTTCTCCCCCCTGAGTACCTGCATATTTTAGAGACAAATCTAATGTCTGATGAGTGACTTCCTGAATTCAGTATCCATTTTGATTATCAGACTCCTAGTTCATAACCATAACAGTGCTGTAAGCATAGGTGGTAGCATTAGTTCATTGTAGTGACGTCCTCGGGTGGAAATTACCTCTATCAGTGAAATAACCTACAGCTGCTACTGTATCAAATTCTCACTTGCTGAGTATGTGCGAACCTTCCCAAATTGAATACGAGTTCATCTCAGAGAGTAAGCACTAGCACGAAGAAGATACAAGCTGTAGAGATGGAGAGAGAGATTACGGGAGCTGTTAGGGCTAGGCGGAGATGATAGCGCCGGCGGTGGTGGCGGATCTGAAGTCCAGCGAGGCAGATCAGAGCGATGGCGTCGGTGCCGAACACATCAGGCCACGGAAGCGGCGGCGGCGGCAGTGGAGGCGGCGGCGGACGAATCAGGTATCCTGTGTTGAGCGCTTGGAGCAGCACCCGCGGTGGTGGAATCGTGGATGATTGAGGGTAGCGGCGGCGGCGGCGACGACGGAAGATGAGGCGGGCTCGCGTGTACGTTGGAGCCGAGCCGAATCGTCGGGTTAGAAGCCGGTGTTGGGAGGCGATGTGAGCCGATTGATTAAGAGCTGCTCCCTCCCTCGGTCCCAGAATATCTGTCGTTCTCGCTTCTCAAGAAATAACTTTAACAAAATATATATAAAAAAATATTATTACTTATGATACATAATTAGCATAATTGAAAAGATCTTTGAATCTAGTTTTTTAACAAATTTATTTGGAGACACAAATGTTGCACATATTTTGTATAAATTGAGTCAAAGTCGTGGCACGGACACCGAAAACGACAGTTAAATTGGGACGGAGGGAGCAGAATAAGTCTCTTGAGTAGTCGGCCACGCGTCGCCATCTCATTGGAAGTCCGCACAGGACCAGGTACGGACCCATCCGCACCCAATTTTTCCCCGGAGGGGGCCGATAAGTCGATAGGGCCCACTTGCATGCCGTGTCCAGCCACGTGCAGTCAAGGCTTAAACCCTACACCCTGTCGGATCTCGAGTGGCCGATAGTACTAGCCTGCGCCCATCGTTTAGCTGTGCAAGTGCTGAAGTGCAGTGGTGTGGCCGTGCCGTGCATTTATACTTGCCATTTGGCACTGGCACTATGGGCTGGCACGGCACTAAGAAGTACGGCCCTGGTCCGGCTCCGTCCGGCTCCCATCGTGTATAGTCCATTTTTTTGGTGTACATTTCTTGTTAAGTATGCACAACTGTTATCATTTATATTATTATACTTGTATTTGGATAGGAATAAAAAAAATTCTACTTCTATACTTTACCAAAGTACTTAATGAGGATTTAAGCTTCACTGATTGATGCAGTCCTTTAATCATCGAGCAGATAATCGAGCGGGACAAGTGATGTCTCCAACAGTGTTGAGATGAGAGTCAGGTGCCCAAAGAAAAGATTAGGACTATTATGTGGTAATTGCTGAGTGCTGCAAGTACTCGGAGGCAACAACCAAATATTATATATATACTAATCTAATTTGTAACTCTCTATGAGCATGTCTAGTTGGATTCTTTAGCTTCATGCTGTTGGTCCTTCCTGTCAATAGGTTCTGCATGCTAGGTTTTTGAAAAAAAATATGTTCTGCATGTTTTCAGAAATTTATCTTCCTTGATGTGATGTCCTAATAGGAATCATATAAGAAACATTCTCTATGTGTCCAAGATTTATTTTGCATGACTCTGATGGTTTTATCTCATATATCTTGCTTGAAAGTTGGATATCGATATACTTTTTAATCATGTGCTGCAGAGGGGAAATCATAGTATGATGTTTGATTGAACTTGCTTCGTCAACTTAACTCTGTCCCAGTGCTGCTGCCATCTTCCTTCCTTCCTCCTTCAATAATAGTTGTATATGTTGGTAAGTTCTTAATCTCTGAACTTTTTTAACCATCCTGTGTGATCATCACTCCAAAATTTGAAATGAAATATGGATAATGCTAAACTGAATGTATATGTTGGAATAGTTTTGTTTCAGTGAATAGAATCGAGATGTGAATACTGAAACACACATCTAGCTTTTTCTACATCATGGCGCAATAATATATAACCCAAGGAAGTCAGTTCTTGTAATACATTCACATGGTCTATTAGGAGGCTGTACCTACTGAACCGCTGCCACTATATCACTTGGCCTATTACGAAGCTGTAGTTACTGAACTGCTGCCACTACATCAACTGCATGAATTAGCAGCAGATTAAAATGTTACTGCTAATACAAGAAAAAGGCCTAGAATGTTACTAGGAAATTGGCCTTGAGTATTATTACTGCCAATACTAGGAAAAGTCCTAGAATATTACTCCCAATACTAGGAAAAGGCCTTAATATGCTTACCATTTCGTTGAGCTCCTTGGGTCAACCTCAGCATCGTCCCACTGCTTTTGCTAATATCAAGTTGCTTTGTTACTGCTAACTTTATTAGTTGGTGTATCTAAACATTGCTGCTGATAGTATCAGGCTGCTTTGTAGTTTCTGACTAATAATTTCTGTTATTTCTAGAATGACTACAATGAAGCATTGCAAGAAAAGTATCCAGAGAACTGGCAAGAGCAACCTTTTGGTAGCTAAGGAGTAGGGATGAAAACGGATCGGATACGAATGGATATCGCTGATATTATATTTGTTTTCATATTTTAGTCTAGATTCGTATTCGAATACGGATAGTATCAACCATGCCGGATAGGATATGATTGGATATCGACACCATAAATATGCGATTTCAGTATTCGGATACGGATATGGTATCGTATGTTGAATATCCGGACTCAGATACGGATAGATCTGAACCCTTTAAACGGATTCGGTCTCCAATACGGTCAGAAAATATCCGTACCGTTTTTATCCCGTTCGCGTGCCCTTAAACTCGGCTTGATTCGCTTATTTTTTCATCCGGAACAGTGTTTTTCTCTCACAAATTCCTCCAGCATTCTTCCAAACTATCCAGATTCCTCCAGAATTCAGACAAGCGAACAGACAGGCACTAATTATTATATAGCATTGTATTTATGAACAACTTGAATGATGTTCTAAGTTACTGAATATAATATTTACTCCTTCAGTGTGGATGAATAGTTACATCACTAATGGATAATTACTTGGTGTAAATAATCAGTGATTTTGGAATGGTTACATCAGTTGTTGTAATATTATTCTAACGGATAATTACTTGGTGTAAATAATCAGTGATTTTGGACAGCCAATGAACTACAAATATTTTCCCTGACGGTTGGGCAACCGACGGGAAAAGGTTAAACTGAAATTTCACAGCCGGCGGGAAAAGTTGAAATTATCCTTGACGGTTCATAACCGTCAGGGAAAACTTTCCTGACGGGAAACTTGACAACCGACTCTGCAGATCTTTCCTGACGGTAGCGGGCGTCAGGAAATCATCCGTGACGGTTTTCCGTCAGGAAAAGTTCACTTTCCCTATAGTTTCTTTCCTGACGGTAACCGTCACGGAAAACCTTCCCTGGCGGGTTTTTAGCACTTTTTCTGACGGAACGGGCCGTCACGAAAAATTTGGTTGGGGTAGGTTTAGTGAAATCAGTAGTTGCGGCGATGTTATCCCATTAGCACGGCATCATCTTCCTTTGCTGGCTTGTCATCTTCACATCTCATGCACAGTATCCACTATTGAGTCAGGTTACACTAGATGATGACCTCTCATCATCCTGAAATATGAGGGTCAATAAACAGTCTAACTGATCTTTTTGTTGTAAAGAAGGTTGTCGCATTACTAAACAAATTCCCTCTGTGATGCTCGAGCTCCTCTCCCTCTACTTATGATCTGAACACTTAGCTTATATCTGAACAAAAAGCATTCAACTGTTGAGATATATAAACAAAGATAGGTAGAGGGTATCTTTAAGTGGCTCATGCATGACCAACTTAGGGGGAGCTCATGCATGAGTATGAATGAATGCATAACTTACCAACACGACTCTGATTTTACTTAGTAGTCACTCGGACTTACAACTTTAAAAAAGAGGAGCAATAAAATTCAATTAATTAATTAAAAGGGTCTCTTTTTGTAATATCTGGCCAGTGCGGCTTGGCAACATACAAGATCGCCATCCCACGGTAGCTCCTGTCAAAGTTGATCAATCATATCCTAGCCCAAGGCTAGTGTACTCCATTTCCTTTAACAAATTTCGTCCTTGGAATTTTTATTACTCATCTTCATATTGAGCTCTTCCTTCGCTCCTCACATGTCGCTATGTCTATACAATGGGATATATTAATGTTCGACTTAGTAGGATGTCGTTGTGCACAAAGCAAACGGAGAGACTAGTGCCCGGATGTCTAGACGTGGTGTCTGTCCAGATGCACGCGCCTGCTGCCCGCCTGTTTTCAATAATAAAACCCTCAGGACACTTATAGATGCAGCTTCGTGTTCCACGCCTGCTGCCTACCTATGGATGTAGCTTCGTGCTCCGCGGCTGCTGCCTGCCCATGGATGTAGCTTCGTGCTCCGCGCATGCTACCATGCCCATGGATATAGCTTTTGTGCTCCGCGCCTGCTGCCGCGCCCGCTTTGCTTCCCGCGCGCACGTGGAGACCGCTCCCCTTCTAAGCTTGCTAGAGCCCCCACCCACCGCCCGCCCCCATCCCCTTCCTAATTTTGGTGCCACCCTCACGCGTGCGTTGCCTCTAGGTTTTATTTTACAACAAATGGCTATATAAACTCCTTTATGACAAATGGCACTTATTAACACGCTCTCACGCTCTAGGTTTTATTGTACAACAAATGGTTATATAAACTTCTTTACAACAAATGACACTTGGTAACAAAATCTTTGTAACAAATATATAGGCAGTGTGCTGCACAACAATGTCTTCTTTGCTATCTCATCAGGCAGTGTGCCGCATGACAACATCTTCTTTGTTGTATCATCAGGGACTGTCGAAGGAGCGGTTACAGTAAACAATCGCTTATCATCCTCTTCTCTCATCTTTAGCGCTCGTGGTATCATCTGCGTCATCTTCCTATTAGATTATTTTATGTTTCATGCTCTGAGTGCCAACTCGACTCAATTTGTTTGTGTAAGAGCTTATTGTATTGTTGCCTTATTGTTTGCCTCCAATATCCTACCCATCTTGTTCCCTTCCTAATTGATGCCTCTATCTAGTTTCTGTCACTCCACCTTCCCCTATAAACTGTTGTAGAGATATATATACAGAGATGGGTGGGAGTTCTTGGGGGCTCATGCATGAGCATGGATGAATGCATGACTTACCCACGCGACTTGCATTATAATTATTAATCGTCACTCTGGGAGCTGCAACTATAAAATAGATTATTAGCGCCAAAACAAAATTGGTTGAAGTTTTTTTTTTTTAATATTTTGGGACGGCCGGTACCTTGGTAGCTTCCGTCAAAGTTACCGTTGTGGTATAGAATATCCGGTGTAATTAACACAGTGTAATTTTAGATTAAACTCTGCCAGGTGAATCAACAGGCAACACGATGCATCGAAATGGCAGTTGTGCCACGGTCAGACATCAGCGTGTTATTAATGCTGTTTTTGCACAGGTAGAGAAGATAGGTAACTGGGCCTAGGTTTTTGCCCAAGGTTAACTCTGGAAGGTTGTGCGTTGTGCGGATTAGATTCACTTTTCAGTTTTCACTCGCAACGTCCAGTTGTGTCGGTGGGCCGGGTTAGACTGTGACCGGTAGCCGTGTCGTCCGTGGTCCACCGTGCATTCTTGACAGCGTGACCGTGGCCGCCGGTATCGAGTTCGCCTTTTGGGCCCTCAAAACCTAGAAGCCAATGGTATTGAGTCCGCCAAGACCTTTTCTTTTTTGATAATGATACGCCACGGGACACACCCACCCGCGCCGCTCACCTGTGTTGTGTGTAGGGATGAAAACGGATCCGATACGAACGGATATCACCGATATTACATTTGTTTTCATATTTCTGTCCGAATTCGGATTCGAATACAGATAGTGTCAACTATGTCGGATATGATACGATTGGATATCGACATCATAAATATGCGATTTGAGTATTCGGATACGGATACGATATCAGATGTTGGATATCCGGACTCGGATACGGACAGATCTCAACCCCTCTAAACGGATTCGGTTTCGAATACGGTCGGAAAATATCCGTACCGTTTTCATCCCTAGTTGTGTGCCGCGCACCTTCATCCATGTCGCTTGCCGTGCACCCCCCCCCCCCCCCCCCCCACACACACTCCGCCTGGCTCGCTCCCTGGCGCGCAGCCTACTCCCACTCGTAGCATGTGCCGCCTGCCCGACCGAGCCAAGACCGCTGCTAGTGGTGCTGATGATGGTAGTGCTTGTGCATGCGCGCGCTGGTGCTGGTGGCGCTCGCGCGCCGTTGCTCGACGCTGGCTCCCACACCAACGTCTGGAATCAACCAGCCCCGGCCTTCTCTATATTGCAAAACGCATGTTTCAAGTGTTTAAGATGTTTCAAAGATATGTTTAGATGTTTCATATGATGTTGCAATGGTAGTTTCCGAAATTTGCACATGTTGCAATGGTTATATACGTATGTTGCAAGAGTTTGTTCGAAATATTTCATCTATTTGAGACGCATGTTGCAAGTGTTTTATCTAGATGTTGCATATGTTGCAATGGCTATGTTGCAAATGTATGTTTCAAATGTTTTATCTGTTTTAGACGTGTGTTGCAATTGTTTCCTCTGAGTGTTGCAAAAATAGATCTGGAGGTAGGGTTGTTGAGCGAGGAAGAGAGAGCTAGCGTGGGAGCCACGGCGGCATCGATATGGCAAGGAGGCGCAGGCCGCGTGGTGCCGGTGTGGAAGAGTGGGGGAGTCATCCGAGCGGTGTGGAAGAGGCGGGCGCGAAGCGGTGTGGAAGAGGCGGGCGAGGCGCCAGTGTGGAAGAGACGGGATCGAGTCATTCGGACGGCGTGAGCAGCGGAGCGGAAGGAAGTGGTCCGAACATTGGCGCGGGCAACTCGTGAATCCGAGCGGAGCAGGCGCGGACGTCTGGACGCGCAACCGTCCGGAAATTTGGGCGCTAGTCTTGCCCTTTCTTTTTTGGACAGTAGAGTCCTCAAGGACCTAGAGCTAATGGTATCGAGTTCGTCTGTCTTAGGGCCCTCCAAAACCTAGAGCCGGCCAGCCGTGGTCTGCAAGCACCGTGATCATGGGTAGGGTTTTCGATGCCTAGGTGATCGCATTCACATTTCCCCTTTGCGCCACTGATTTGATTACGTACTAGTACTCCGCAGTCGACGGATGAACAACCGTATCTACTGCTCGCTCATGCATAAGCATCCCAAAGATCACTGTGCAAATAACTATAAGAGGCAAATTAAAGCTTTGTTAGCTCGGCATGCCACGTATTTTAGCTTGTTGAGGAAAATAAATAAGAACCACACATTTGTTCCTAAGGCAACCATGTCTCCTTAGTCAGCAATCCATTACTGGTCCACATTTGTTGCCTATCCCTTAGGAAACCCACAAATAGCCCCTTAAATCCATAAATCTATTTTTACTAATTCTTTTGTTTTTCTTAGATTAATGTTAAATAAAAATTAGAAACAAAAATATTTCAAAGTAACGGTGGTACTTCTCAACCACACTAACATATCTCTAAAAACATTATTGGTCACCTGAGCAAATGGCTATATAAACTGCTTGCGACAATTGGCGCTTAGCACGGCACCGCCTTCATTGCTAGCTAGTGTGATCTTCACCATCTTATGCTTGGTACGAACTGTCAAAGAAAAGTTACATCACATAGTCGTTTATCATCATCGTCAACCCTCTACAGTACTACTGGATAAATTTGTGGTCATGCTCATGGTATTCTGTACTGTGAGGGCCACCCTGGTTCAATCTAGTTGCAAAGGAACTTATCGCATTGTTTCCACTTGTGGTATGATCAACCGTGAGAGCTAACTCGACTTGACCTTGTTGGAAAGCACCTTATCGTATTGTTGCCTTATTGTTTGCCTCCAATATCTTATTCATCTAATTTCCTCTCCTAGACGTCTCTATCTAGTTCCTCTCCCTCTACTTGTCTAAACAAAAGGTTTACTTGTCTAAACAAAAGGTCTCCAACTATTGTAGAATATATATATATATATATATATATATATATATATATATATATATATATATAACTACTATCCTATAGCTGGCTGCAGAATAACTTATTCTGTAGCCACTTTGAGTTACGATAATTACTATATTAATTTACGAGATTTACAGTAACTCCTTACTAAGTGGTTTACTATAACGTTATGGTAAATATTCCCATGTGTTATAGTAACCCAACTATCGTAAATATGTATTGACATTATGGTAAATTAGTATATAAAATTATGGTAAATAGAGGTGGCTACAGAATAACTTATTTTGTAGCCGGCTGCTGAATAGCCTCTCCCTATATATATATATATATATATATATATATATATATATATATATATATATATATATAACACACACATGGAGATAGGTAGATGGCAGCTTTAGGTGACTCATGCATGACCAATCATCTCATGCATGACCAATCATGAATGAATGCATGACTCCTACCCGCGCTGCTTGCATTCCTTTTTATTGTTGTTATTTTGATTAGAAAGCACCACGTTACGTTGTTTACTCATCGGTCCTAAAATAAGCACTCATCTCACACTTCAAGAGGTAACAAATCTCAAGTGTAACTAGATTTTTTTTAAAACAAATATTAACGTTTGTATCTTTAAATATACTTACTATAAAAATATATAGCATGATTAATCTAATGATATTTATTTATAGTATCATAAATATTAGTAACTTTTAATATATTTGGTTACATTTAAAAGTGTTGACTCCTCGAAATGCGAGATGTATAGGTGTTGAAAACATGTAAGGTTGTGTCTTGCATTGGACACTTTTTTTAATAACAAAAACACGCTTAACAGTGTTCATCAGGTTCTTCCTACACACTTTCTTTTATATTTGTTTCATCAGGTTGAAGTGGATGTGAATAATCAATTCCAATGCCACATGATACATCGTGCTAGACCTAGAACAATGTTTATATATTTTTTATAATCACAGATAGATCATTGTTTTGTTTGTTAACAGCCGATCACCATCGCATTAACAAACTGATGATCAGACACTACTGGTTGTGTTGTGTGAGTCTGAACTGAACTGAAGTCGTCGTCCCCGCGCCATCAGTCGGTGGTGTCTTTCCGCGGAGCGGAGTGTCCGATGCTGTTGCGGCAGGCAACAAGGCACGCCGCCTCGGTATCACCTGCCACCGCGCGCCATGGAGGCGGTGCTCATGACGCCGCAGACGCGTATGAGGCAGATGCGGTTGCAGTCGGCGGGGGACGTCGGACGCGCCGGCGGCAGCATGGCGTTGAAGCAGTCCTGGAGGCACCCGAAGTCGCAGGGGTAAGGCGGGGTGTCCTTCCGGCAGTCGGCGTAGCACTGCTTGTAGCAGCGGCAGAACTTGCACATGGCCGCCGCCGCCGGCCGCTGCTGGGACGACAGGAGCACGACGACGAGCAGGCACCAGGCGGCGAGCCTCGATCTTGCCCTCCATTGTGCTACTACTTGCTTCTTCTTCTGCGTATTTCCTAGTATCATATCATGTACAGCCAATTGGTCAGAATGTATATAGAATTGTAGACTAACAATGTGCGATACTGCGAGATGCATGAGAAAAATAAACTGGACTACCTTGAGATCAATTCTACTGTTGTGCTGCGCCTCTGCTCGCTGATTGCACATGTACGTACCGTATATATAGACGCTCAAATCGATGCTTTATTTTGCCTAGTAAATGAGTAATAAAAAAAATAAAATTATATGCCTCTGACGCACATGCTGGTAAAACGGAAGACATCAGTTACGGAGTTTTTTACCATATAGATTTGAACAGGCATAAATAGTGCACGAAATGACTGATCAGGCACAACGCAGCAAATATTGCCATAAGCATAACGACACTAAGCCCTTGTTTAGTTGGGTGAATTTGGATTTTGGGGCTACTGTAGCATGTTCGTTTTTATTTGACAAATAGTGTTCAAACATGGACTAATTAGGCTCAAAACGTTCGTCTCGTAATTTCCCACCAAACTGTGCAATTAGTTTTTCTTTTCATCTACATTTAATGCTCCATGCACGGGCCGCAAACATTCGATGTGACAGGTACTGTAGCAACTTTTTGGAAGTTGGGCACCAACTAAACACGCGCTAATGTGACCCGCATTGTACGGCCTGATTGGTTAGTTGCATCTCCTAGCCTGGCTTGCGTGAAAAAACAATCTCATGGTACCGTGTAAATAATGAAAAAAACATCACGAAACATTATCGCAAAAACAGAAAATTGACTATTATCAGGTTTTTGGAATATTAGAAATTTAGACATTTCAATGTTTAATTTAATCCAAATAGTAGTAAATTCGTGACAACATATATGTGCACATGTGAACTACAGTTAGTCGCTATAGTGGCAACCATGACGACTATACTGATCATAAACATCGCAAATATCTTACTAAACGTACAAACGGTAAGATCAGAGATATACCTAGCGGAGGGACCAATGCCAAAGGCACCGGTGGCTCCATGCGCACTAGTCGACATAGTGCGTTGCTCGAAATCACGTACCACAGTCGATGCAAGAAGGTGTTCTCAGTCCAATCCCGGAATGTCCACCCAGGAAGAAGACCGCTACTGATCACCGGGAAGAAGACAAATTAGATTGACGACAAGCAGTCGCGTTAGACGCTCCCAAAAAACTCATCGTTCGGCACACCCAAGCGGTGTCGTAACCCCAAAAACCTCATCGTCCAGCACACCCGAGCAAGTGTCACAACCCCAACCACCATCCCTTAGAATCCAATTATGCTCCCATATAGTGCTTTCACCATTTCCAGTTCTTTTGATCAAACCTTGCTCACGCCAACTTTGTCCATCAAGGATAGCTCTCCAAATTTGCGACGGTCTATTTCCTAGGGCTGCATTAAGAAAATGTTCATTTGGGAAATATAACGCTTTCAACAACCCAGCAGTTAGGGAATGTGAATTTTGCATAATCCTCCAGTCCTGCCTTTGATTCCTATTGTGAACAAGCATTCTATAAGTAGATTCAAAAGAGAATATACCACTTCTTTCGTAGTGCCACGCCCAAAAATAATTTTAATTTGCTGGCAGAGACTTAAAGGATTATTTTTATTACCTAGGCATCTATGTCATAGAAGTACTCTTTGAATTACATCGTGCCTCCATTGCATAGATATATGATGTACTAATTGACTGACGAGCCAACTGCACTTTTTTTTAGTTTTCTCGAAAACTGACATAATCTTATTTATCATATTCTCCTAAGTTCTTTAAGACCCAACTTCGTACCGAGCTTAACAAGCCGAGCCAAAGTCGAAAATCACTAAAATCAATTCCTTTTGTTTTTTAAAAAAATGTGTTCAATCAAAACATTTTTTAAACGAGCCACCAAGCTAGCACTTTGAAAAATAAGGTGTAGGGCAGACAAAAAAATCAGTTAGACTAGCAAGTCGCGTGGGCCTAGCTGTCGGCCTGTTGGACTGACCCGTCCACATGCCCAGCCAGCGCGGCGCTGTTACGTTAGCCCAACGAGCGGATCGGAGCAGCCTACGTGGGTTAGGCCACGGGTCCCGATGGCACCGCATCAAGCCCGTCTTAAGGGGGCGGGCAGAGAAAAGGGCCCATGACCACTAGGGGCCCATGAGTATATGTATCTACAGTATGTGTATTCAGCCCAAACGTCCATGTGACCAGGTCCTGTGCAATACGCGCCTCTGTGCGTGCCTACCGTGCCCTTGAAATTATTGAGACGGCCCTGCACCAAGTCCATGGGTGGATCCAAGGGTATTCCGAGTCATTTCCGAGAATACCAACTTTTTTTATGCACTCTTATCTTAAATATATATGTATACAAAATCTTTATTGTGGTGGCATCCTTTGGTAATAACAGCTGAGGATGTTTGAAGCAACAACCCAACAACCAGCAGCTCTCCTCTCTCCTCTCCATATGCTCCAAACCACTGAGATCCATTCTCAGTGATTTCTTGTGGTGATTGGCCTTGAGAGACAGTTGAGAAGCAAGAGAAGAGCAAGCTCCCTCACATTTAAGAGTTTGGTGAAACCCTAGGCGACCGTGGTGTTTGTTACTCTTACAACAAGACTCCTAGCCAGCTAGTGGTTGCCCATGTAGCACTCATACCTTTGTGAGGTGCACCGGGAAGTTTGTATTGCCCGAATTTGCTTAGTGGAGCCCTCAAGCCTACTTCTTGGTAATTGTCTTGAGAAGAGGGAGGAGTTGCAAGAAACTCCAAGCCTTCGTGTGGATTTTCTGCCGAATTACATGGTATATTTTAATGTAATATGCAAAACATGCTGCATCAACGCAGGGCGATAAGCAACATACCAAGGGACTGTGCATTATGGATAGTATGTCTGCGAGTACATGCAGGTCACCGTGCAGTACTCGAGACACCCTAAAAATGTCAGTAACTAAGCATGTGTTTGGTTGGGGGGTTGGAGTGGGTTGGCCCCTTATTTTAGGCTTTGTTTAGATGTAGTCGGATTCGCATTATCCACATTTGTTGGTATGGATTGGAGTGGAAGTTGAACTGATTTCCACCCAATCCACCTCAACATATGTGGATTGAGGTGAATCCGATAACATTCAAACAATGCCTTAGGGTGTTTGGTTGGGAAACCAATGGGTTGGGTTCGTCCCAACAAGGGAATATTCGGTGTAGATGTGGGTCAATTCCATTCCTCCAAAACGAAGAAATCGACTGAACCCACTTCGTGTTCGTGTAGGTGCAAAGCAAGGGCGGCCGTGTGGAGGAGGGACAGCGACGGATTCGTGGTGCGGAGGAGCGGCGACATCGGGCTAGCCCAGCCCCGGTGGCGATAAGCGGGCTAGCCACGCGTAGTAGCCTAGGGCCTTCGCAGCCGCTGGAACCACGCTGAAGGTTGAGCCTTCGCGAGTGAGCCTTGGTGAGCTGGGAGCCTGGGGCCGAGCAAGGACCCTCGGCGAATGTGGACCGAGCACTTGAAGGTCTCGACAAATGGGTCCTTCGGTCGTTGCTTCTGGAGGACGCACAATCTAAATGAAGACCTGCGTACGTAGGCATAGAACTTGTATCTTGCTGGTTAGCCGGCACAGAAAGGAGCCTCTCGTGCCGAGATTTTGAGCTCGAAAGCTTTAGGAGCTAGTTTTGCGGATTTTTTTGTTACAAATATGGTCGAAGGCTTGTTGGCAAGTTCATCATCATCATCATCATCATCATCATCATCATCATCATCATCATCATCATCATCATCATCATCATTATTATTATTATTATTATTATTATTGTTATTATTATTATTATTATTATTATTATTGTTGTTGTTGTTGTTGTTGTTGTTGTTATTATTATTATTATTATTATTGTTATTATTATTGTTATTGTTATTGTTGTTGTTGTTATTATATCATCATCATCATCATCATCATCATCATCATCATCATCATCATCATCATCATCATCATCATCATCATCATCATCATCATCATCATCATCATCATCATCATCATCATCATCATCATCATCATCATCATCATCATCATCATCATCATCATCATCATCATCATCATCATCATCATCATCATCATCATCATCATCATCATCATCATTATTATTATTATTATTATTATTATTATTATTATTATTATTATTATTATTATTATTATTATTTAAGCACAAAAAATGGCCGAAGGCCTTAGGAGCTTCCACGATTCATTAGAGAAGATGGCCGAAGGCACATGGGCTCCGGTGTGTGTGTGTTTTATTTTTATATTTTTATTATTATATACATATATGTTTAGATTTTTAGGAATAGCCGAAGGCTTTAAACCTTTTTGGCAAAAGAAACCTTTTTTATTGTATTTTTCTAAAACAAGAACAAACGAAGGCTTGATTGTTTTTGCAAGTTTTTTCTTTAGAAAATGACCAAAGTTTTTTTTTCTCTTAACAAAAATGGCCTAAGGATGGAAAAAGTTTAGTTGATTTTTCTTGAAAAAGCTGGTGAAGTCGAAACTTTTACCGACTCCGCTAGCTACGAGGGTTCAAGGAGATCATACCTTTGCCATGAGGATTTTACCTTTCCTCTGGGGTTCTTATAGGATCAAACCTTCACTCCCAAAAAGCCCGGCCGGAGAAGGCTGCGACGAAGGGCCGGCCGGAGAAGGCCGGCGACGAAGGCCTGGCTGGAGAAGGCCGGCCTGGCCGAAGAAGGCCAGTCCGGAGAAGGTCGGAGAAGACCGGCGACGAAGGCTGGGCCGGAGAAGGCCGGCGACGAAGGCCTGGCTAGAGGAGGCTCCGACGAAGGCCTGGGCGGGGGAGGCTGGCGGCGAAGGCCTAGTGACGAAGGTCTGCCGACGAAGGCTCAGCCGGAGAAGGTCTCCTGGCGAAGGCTCCTAGACGAAGGTCCGCCGACGAAGGCTCGGCTGGAGAAGATCTTCCGACGAAGGCTCCTGGACGAAGGTCCGCCGATGAAGGCTCCTGGATGAAGGTCCGCCGACGAAGGCTCCTAGACGAAGGTCCGCCGACGAAGGCTCAGCTGGAGAAGGTCTGTTGATGAAGGCTTGGCCGGAGAAGGTCTTTTGACGAAGGCCAGAGAAGGTCCACCAACGAAGGCTCCTAGACAAAGGTCCACCGGCGAAGGCTCAGCCGAAGAAGGTCTTCCAACGAAGGCCTCAACTTCCAGCTCTCCTGAAAAATTTCATGCCGAGCACGGTGGGCGCCAATGTTGGGAAGCGGTTCTCGAATAGGTTTAGGAGAGGAGAGTGGAAGGAGGCGGCTAGGGTTTGCCGGTAAGAGTCGGAAGGGAGGAGCCTACCTTGCCCTCATGCTCTTGGCTTTATATATGGACAACGGTGATTTACAAACGACCCCCCAGTGGGGGTGGAATTGACAAGTCACCACACTAGCCCCTATTGGGCCTCTTGTAGGGGGAGTTGACCCATATGAATATAGGCTCCCCCAAGAATTTTTATTCATCCATCCAGTCATGCAGCTCGATTCATACACACTAATTTCTTTTTCTCTTACTCGGGCCTGGTGGGAGACACTCTCCAGTGCCCTACTTCTGAATTCCCTAGTACATACCTGCTGTTGGTTGAATAAATGGCAGATGGGCTTCCTAGTTGGTTTCATGAATATGGCAGGAAGGACTAACATGATCGATTCGTTTCTGTCTTATCAGACATCCCGGTTTATCTACTGATAGCTATGAATGCGCCTAAATGGATGATCAAAGCAATTGATAAAATCAGAAGATCCTTTATAGAACCAACAGTTATTGCATCGGTAAAGCTTAACACAATGTTTAGTAGCGAGCCAATGCAACAATTATTAATAGAACGATACTATATAACATGAGTGATTATTTATTGAGATATATCATCGTTTAAACATCCAATTATTGCATTACACTGATGGAACCAACTCTATCTGTTACTCTCAACTCTCAAGCCACTCGATCAGATGTATGCATGCATCAGTTGTTGATCTTGGCTGCACTTGGTGCAAAGGCACCGAGGTTCTTGGTGCAGTCAGCCACACACGCCTCGGCATCCCCTGCCATGGCTGAAATCCAACATTAATTCACAGCAAGCGCCAAGCAGTCAGATCGATTTCATTCATTCATTAAGAAGAAGATTATCGAACTTTATGCGTGCATGTCAGTCAGATTGTCAAGAAGCAGGAAAGGAAGCTTTCTAGTAGAAGGCTAGCTGGCCTCACCGTCAGCGATCTCCATGGAGCCGCAGAAGCCCATGAGGCAGATGTCGCGGCAGTCGGCGGGGACCGTATTCGCCGGAGCCGGCGGCAGCATCCTGTTGACGCAGTCCTGAAAGCAGTTGGCGTTGCAGGGGTAGCGGCCGGTGGTCTTCCTACATTCGGTGTAGCAGTTCCGGTAGCAGCGGCAGAACTTGGACAGGCCCGCCACCTGCTGCTGCTGGGCTGACAGTAGCAGCAACATGAGCACGCAACACGCAGCGACGCCAACCCTGCTCTCCATTCTTCTCTCTCTTCTCCGGCCAAGCGCTGCATGCATATGCATGCATCATATTATTATTATATGTAATAACCAGAGAAGAATTATTATAGTTCAGAAGAATTCAGAGATATGAATGGATTAAGCAGTAAGACCTCTTGTTAAATCGGATCTTGTGCAAAAAAAAAAATTACTAATATATGCATATAATGGGAAGAATTCTACATTGACGATGAAATGTGGATACCCCTGCTTCAGCTGAAGGAACTGAAGAAGCGATGAGCTAGACTGCTAGAGAGGTAGCTAGCCTGTGTTCGTGCTGCATGTCGCCCCTCGATAGTGTGCGTATATATCGGCCGAGTCTGAGAGAGGAGCTGATGAGACGTGTGTGATTCTACCACTCGTTTTGTTTGTGTGTGTTCACCTGATCTGAACCATGAATTCCTGCACACAAACATAAAATATTTTGCGCCAGAAGAAGTTTGCGCCAAGATTAGTAGGTAAACTGAATTTGTCGGTCTGTGCATCTCCAGAACCAGAAGTAGCTGTTCGTCGTATCCATTTCTTATGGATCGACGGTTAGATGCATGCACGAAGAGATCAAACTCATGAGTGTGCAATGGCATGCCTATATGTATATGGCAGCTTCAGAGAATGAATATATGAATGAAACTTGTCTGTGAAAAGATGTCGAGATGGTGTGGACTGCACGGCATCCGTGCACAAAAGAAGAATGCTAGCAGAGTTTGCGCAAGCGCAAGCTTATTGTTCAGCTTTAATTTGCTTGTGTCCATGTGCACTACTTACTTAGAGTAGCTAGAGACCTAGGATGCTAGACTAGAGATGCTTATATGTTAATGGCAACTTAGTAACTCATTTTCGGCTGGACATGCATGCAGGGCTAATTTTATTACTGTCTCCGTCCCAAAATAAGTGATGTTTTGTGTTTGTCCTAAGTCAAACCTTTTAAATTCGACCAAATTTATAAAAAAAACTACTAATGTTTATGATACCAAATAAATATTGTTAGATTTATTATGAAATATATTTTCATATTCTACCTATTTGGTGTCATAAATATCAATATTTTTTCCTATAAATTTGGTCGAACTTGAAATAGTTTGGCTTAGAACAAACTTAAAACATCACTTATATTTTGAGACGGAGGGAGTACTGCAGTCTGCAGCAATGCTTGATCTTGTGTAAAACTTAACGGATTTTCTCAAGGTGAATGACAAACTTCTTGATTGTTATATGTGGACAGACATGGTAGTTCCGGACTCCGGTTCAGGTTTCATCAGAAACAGAAAAAAAAAAAGGAAAGATTAGATACAGATTAATTGGAGGAGAGGAAGGCAATTGACTCTCCACCAGATTGCGAGACTCCGTTTCCTTGTCTGGTGTATTAGTGTATACATGCATGGATTTGTATGTACACCTCGAATTCCTTTGGTACACATAAACGAATTTCTAGTCACAATAATGTGAAAAGACTTGGTAATCGTGTGAGTACATAGATCCAGAAAGGAGCGGCTCTCTCTTTGTCTGTCTAGTAAGAGCCGCTGCAAAGTGCAAACACGGTACATAGATCCAGACAGTAGTGTTAATGAGGTTTTCTTCGCTTTCTTTTTTTGTATTTGTTTCTTAAAAGTATACATCAGGATAAAACGACATCAATTCCACATGGTCATGATGTAGCATTGCTTATATGTTTGTAACTACAGAAAGATCATTGTTTTTCTTTTGAGAGAAACACCAGAGGAATGACGCTCCACCTGAATGATTTACCATTGATTTCGGCTAGCCGGTAGCGGAGGGTGCATGGCACCTACAGAGTTTTTGAAGGCAGGCCCAGGTTACATCAGGGAGGGCCGAAGGCGTGAGGCGTAATTCATTATTACAAACACTAGGTAGCGTGTCCATGCGTTGCTACGAGATAACTAACAATTTATACTCAAAACACACGGATCGCACAATAAGATAATAATATTGTCACTACTGCACAACGTGGCTTCTGTGTCCCGGTTGGGAAAGGGCTTTTGTCCCGGTTTCCCAACCAGGACTATGAATCCGAGACTAAAGGTGGGGACCTTTAGTCCCGGTTTGCTACAACCGGGACTAAAGATCCTCCCAGCTTAAAAAAAATAATGTCTCCCACCGCTGCGTCCCGTGAGATTCGAACCCAAGACCTCATGCACTGCCTCGCGCGGAGCTTACCACCCCACCTACACAACACATCTAACCATGGATGTGATGCTTTCCTTTTGAACTAACCCATCGGAGGACCTATAAAGGGTCCTTTAGTCCGGGTTGGTGTTACCAACCGGGACTAAAGGGTGTACCTTTAGTCCGGGTTGGTATTACCAACCGGGACTAAAGGTTGGAGGACTTTTTAGTCCCGGTTGGTGGCTCCAACCGGGAGTAAAGGAACCTTTAGTCCCGGTTGGTATTATCAACCGGGACTAAAGGTCCTTTAGTCCCGGGGACAAAAAATACCGAGGCTAATGCTAAATTGGGACAAGTCTGTTCTCTAGTAGTGTGTTAAATTAAATACCAACGTTAAAGTGACATTTAATCCAAAAAACAAAGTTTATGAATTTAACACAGTCACGGAGTGCGCGGCGTTGCAGGCTCACAAACTCTAGAGCTTTCAGAGATTGGGTCGAATCCAACCTAGAGCCTTGGAACCCTGCATCTTTTCCTGGACGGGCTTCACTTCGGATGTGCCGGTAGCAATATCAACGTCTCCGGTCGATGGACCAAGTTGTATGGATCCCCATACAATGGCTCAGACATGTAGATTTTGTTCTCCTTGTAATTGGATACACTTGTTTCACTGAAGCTTTCATTGAAATGTTTAGACACGAACAATGTCTGATCACCGATGTCCCTCACCCTGGACCACTCCAGCGTACGGTCGTGGAGGTTGCACTTGTAGATCGCGCTGCTGTAGGTGAAGCTCTGTGTCTCATGGAACGTGCTCACCATGGCACCCACAATGTGCAGCTCACCGTTTGATTCCAGGTAGCTGCGGTGGCAGAGCTCCGTAGGTGGCGATAGCGATGGCAGCAGCGTCGCGGTTGGAGTAGCGCTGGCAGCGTTGCTGCTGCAGACGAAGATTTCTCCAGTGCAGTCGATCGCCAAGAACTTGTCTTGGTAGTGGACGATGGACCCCACGGAGAACTCCAGTTTGGTGTCGAGCAGCGTCCATGCGCTGTCGACTCCAACCCGGCAAAACGCGACCTCCGTGGAGCACCCAAGCATGGCCATGGTCACGCACTCGCGGCCGGCGGCGTCAGGCGGCGCCGAGAACACGATCTCACGGAAGAACACGTCCCTCATGTCTTCTAGCTTGATGGCTCTGCCTGCGGCATCCACGTCTCCGTAGCCGTTGGTGGGATGGAGGACCCACCGGCCGTGGACCCTAGACACGCGTTTCGATGAGGACGCCATCGCGACGTGTTCGCCTGGTGGCGGGAGCTCGACGCGGGGGGCACGGGCACCGCCGAATGGATTCAGCAGCGTCACGGAGGCCGCCTCGTCCATGAGCTCCAGCCACCCATACGAGGAGCCGCACGCCACCTTGCCGCGCACGTCGGGCAGCGTCTTGGACAAGACCTTCTTCTTCGAGACGTAGTAGAAGCCGACGCGGTCCGAGTCGGGGTCGAACGGGAGCAGTAGGAGCGGCCCGAAGGTCGCGAACAGGACGGCGGCGCGCCATGGGGAGCAAGCGGATCGGAAGGACGCCATGTCGTGGCCTGGCACGAGACGTTGCCCGATGGACTCGAGGATATCCTCTGGCAGGTCGGATCTCCAGTCAGGGAGAGGTAGGGACTTTCTCTTGGGATTAGGAGGCTGAGCTATGGAAGACAGATGACATCAACTATGGTTCACGCAAGAAACAGCAAGCGAGGGCGATGGAACACGTGAGCGTGAAACCAAATAAAAGGAGGAAAAAGTTGTCCATTTTGCAAATGCAAAGAGGGGAAGTAATTAAATGTAGACAGATTTGGCAAGGTTCTCATAAATGCAAAGATGTTCCTTTTATCTTAATTCTCTTTCCTTCTGTGTTAATTCTCTTTCCTTTTGCTCGTTGCCATGTATGCTGGTGCATGCAAACATGCAATGTGTATATGGATAGCACAATAATTTTTTACTTCCTATTTTGCCGTGATTCCTCTATCACATGACAAGCAATATTCAATCAAGGAGAATGACATGATCAATCAGTAATTAAGATGTCGTGGGATCGCAGGCGTAGGCAGACGGACGAACCAAAATAAATATCGCACTAAAAAATATCCACACTTTGTTTTTTTTAGTTGTAGGAGATATTACACCAAGAATCAGAGACCCATTTGTCTTCATTTCTTAGCCGGCAGCTCCACAGACGACAATTCTCTTTGCATGCCACCAGTAACCGTGCTAACTTGGGGGATTGGTGACGGGGGAGACCACTTGATGTCTATGTTTCCAAATTTGTCAGCAACAGAGGAGCATCATAGTTGAGAAGTGTTTCTCAGGAACGTGGTCTGGGCGATGCAAGCTCAAGAGTTCGGCGACCGGCGGGAAGTTCTGACCCCAGCCAATGTGTGCCCAAAAGGACCGACATCCTCCGGCGAGCCATTGCAGAGCTCGCAAGTGTCCCATTCTACAACATTCTACAACGTTCTTGATTCGGCTCAGATGTACAGAGCCTCTACAAGAACGGGATAGAGCAGCAAAGTCTTCGAGTCGCCGTCGTCCGTCGAGAGTGAAGTTTTTTTTGGCTGGCTGCTCCTTCAGGATGGCATTCAAACCCGGTTAATCACCTTCAGCCTCGAAGCAGCAATGCCTTGAGTGGGGCCAGGAGGTCAGGATAGTAGGTTCGAACATCGTCTGCAGGGGGCACAGCTCATCCTGTGTCTTTCTGTCTCGGTTCCTTTTGTCCTTTTTTTAAATTATTACATTGTTCAACATAGGCACTCACAACACGCACGTACAATCGCCACGTATACCAACTCTACCAGCAGTGCCCCGAGTCGGGCCAGGGATCAGGATGGCTTCTTTTTTTCCTTTTTTCGGTCGAGATGGCTTCTTTTATTCCTTTTTCCCTGTTTCTAGTTTTTTCCCTTCCAATTATTTCCTTTCTCTCTATTACATCTATTTCAAAATGTTCCCACATCACCCATTTGTTACTTATTTTTTTCCATTTAAAATTGAGGCAATAGAGGGATAACATTGTCTCTTTTATTTATTTTTTCTTTCTTCCTATTTTTAGATTTAAAATTTCACTTATTGTTTCTTCTTGGTCTCTTTTTGTTATTTCTATTTTAGATGCCCCGTTATCATACCCCAAATTCATTTTTTTTAGTTCCATGATTTTTATATTTTCAGTTTCATTTCTGTCGATGTTTTACCACCGATAGCCTGCCACGGGGGTACCCGGGGCAGTATGTTCGGGCTTCGGCGTATGCCGAACTCGATGGTTAACGCAAGACACAGTCGATTTATCCTGGTTCAGGCCCTCGATCGTAGATCGAGTAATAACCTTACGTCCAGTCGGCGTTAGCCTTTGCGTTGGATTGATTGTCAAGTGTTGTGTTGTACCATGGTCCTCTCGTCTCAGGAGTCCTGCCCTCCTTTATATAGTCAGGAGGCCAGAGTCCTAGTCCGTTTACAATGAGATTTCCTAGTAGGATTACTTAATAGCTATACTACTAAGATTACATGGGGAGAATCCTAGTTGGACTAGATATTCTCTCTCCCTTGCGGGGTATCCTGTGGGTCCCGCATCGATAAGCCCCCGAGCACTTCATGGTTGAGCTCCGAAAGTCTCGCTTTGCTTCTTCAAGTCTTGTTGAGTAGGAACAAAATGTCATCCGAGTACTTTCTGGAGTGAAACCTTGTAGCGCTTCTTGGGATCTTCGAGTGGTGAGTGCTTTTTGAAGAAAAAGTACATCCACCTGGTTGTAGTCCCCGAGCCTCTCGCTATTTGGAACAAGGAGCTGGAGGATCTTGTCTTGAAGTTGCTCTGATTGTTCGTTGAAGTTTTATGAAAAAGAACTCGAATATGGCTCGTTCCGGGTTCTTTTTGTCGTAGTGTCTTGAAGTGATCTGCGTTGAGGAAGTCTTTTGGTGACGTGCGCTTTTTCGAAGAAAAAGTGCACTCACTGAGTGTAGCCCCCGAGCCTCTTGCTATTTGGAACAAAAAGTTGGAGGGTCTTGATTCTTGTCTTCAAAAAATTCTGTGGCTATGTATCCTGCTTTCTCCGAGTTCTTCTCTTTTAGAAAAGAAGTCGGATGAAGAGTCTTGATGTGTTGTCGTCGTTGTAGTCTTGAGCTTCTTGTATTCTTGGTCCTTTGTCTTTGGTTCCGAGCCTCCGGGGGGTAGTTGAAATGAAAGGCCGAGCTCCCTAGCTTAGTGTTGATTAAGCTATGATGTTGGCCGAGGCCCCGAGCGTATATCCGTGTTGTTTTGTTCGGGAAGAACTCGGATGCGAGGTCTTGGCGTATTCTTTGATAGTCTGCTGTTGTCAGATGTAGTTGTATGGTGGTGGTTGAGTGTAAATGCCTTTTATTCACGGGTTGTACTGTGCTGGTATATTCTTCCGAATATGCCTGTCTTCGAGTACTGCCTCTTCTCGCCTAAGTCGTCCATTATTGTGTCCTGTCTTTTCACTGTGTCCTTTGTTAGGCTTATTTCGTTGGTACTCCTAGTCCATGTGCGCCGATCCTTTGGTCTATAAATACTGTCCCGGAGTGCTTGTTTTCATTCATTGGATACTCTGTTGAAGCCTTGGTGGTCATGAACATGGTAGTTTGTGAAGTAGAGCAGCCCCCGGGCATGTTTTGTAGTTTCTGTGTGTCTTGTCGTAGCTGGAGGAAGTCTTGTGATAGGGATTAGAGGTAGGCTAATCCCGTGACAGCATTGTGCCAGGATGTACGTGGTGGTAGTTGGAGGAAGTCTTGTGATGTGGGCTTCGTTCCTTCATCCGGCAGTTCTGGGTTGATCCTCGTCGCCTGTCTTGAGACCGTCCAGTGCAGATCAACACCATATCCAGCATCACATCGGTCTTGGGTAGACAGATGCCCGCTGGCTTTCTCTGCTCCATGTTGCCCTGCCGTGCTGCCGATTTCCGCCTTGGATGCACTGCATTCGTCCTTTGAAGAAAACAGTGTAGCTGATGGCGGTCTGTCCTTCCGAGTAGCAATTTGGGACACATAGTCGTTCCAGAGCCTAGTCGTGTCCGTGTTCCTCTTTGCTACTTTGCTTTTCGTGGTGCCGAGTTCGTTGGGTCTTGTAAGATTTGTAATCTTCTATTTTTGAAGTCACTTGTAATGTAACGAATCTTGTCTTCTGAGTTGTCTTTGACTTTTCTGTTGTGATCCCTATCGTTCATGAGACTACCGAGTTCTTTCTTACATAACCGGGTTCTTTTGTTCCTCGTGAGGTAGCCCTTTTTTTCTTCTTGGTTCAACGAGTTGTTCTTGTGGCTATCTGATAACCCTGCTGTGGTGCTGCGCGGATAAGTCTGAAATCTGCCCGTTGGTTTGTACCGTTGTGTGGATTCGTGCCCTCCGTCGTTTTAGCTGCGTCGGTAAATGGACCGTTGCGTTCCCACGCTATGCTTTAACGGGCCTTATGGGCTATTTGTATCACTGAGAAATCTATTTAAAGACCTTTTATCTTCCTTTCCCTTGTCGCCCAGCTCTTGCCTTTAAACCCTAGTTCTCAGAAACCCGCCGCCGTCATTGTCGTCATCGCCCGAGCACCATTATTCTAGCTTCATCCTCCTTAGAGCCTTTGTTGCTTCCGCCAGTTCATGGGAAAGAAGAAGACCGCAAGCAAGTCTCAGGCGACCTTCGTGGACGAGGAGTCATCCCTGTCTTTGATTGAAAACCAGGAGTTCGTGGCCATGAGGGCAGCTCAGAAGGTTTGGCTGGCTCCAACAACCAGCAAAGACCAGCTGCGCGAGCTCGTTAGTGATGGCTTGATCCAAAGCAAAGTCATCGCTGAATGGAGAGTTCCGGGCGAGCATCGGGTTCCGGCCCCGGGTCCTGGTGAGATTGTCCTTTTTGTTTCTTTTGTCCGCGCTGGACTTTGTCTTCCTGCTTCCGTCTTCCTTCATCAGTTTCTTGGGTATTTCGGGGTTAGTCTGAACCATCTAACCCCCAATGCCATTCTCCATCTTTCTATTTTTGTTCACCTTTGTGAAGCCTTCCTTAGGATCCCTCCTTCTCTATCTCTTTTTCACTTTTTCTTTCGCCTGAAACCTCAACCCCGCCGCGAGGAAACCAGTGCCCTCGGCGGTTGCGGGATTCAGTTTCGCCAGGGTCTCAAAATCAAGTTTTTTGATTATGACCTGGTCGATTCTGTCAAAGATTGGCGTGCCGAGTGGTTTTACGCTGCCAATTTGATCCCTTCTCTTGTCGTTCACTCCGGATCCGGTCCTGTGGTGAATGACCGATGGGACAAGAAGCTTGAGTCACCTGCTGAGATTCAAGCGATCCAGCCACTCCTTGATAGGATTAGCATGCTAAAACAGCAGGGTTTGACCGGCTTTGGTATTGTTTCAAGTTTCCTTCGTCGCCGGGTTCAGCCCTTGAAAGAGCGGGAACATCTCGGCTTTGAGTATTCTGGGGCCGAGGATCCTTCACGCATGGTCCCAGCTCTTGAGCTGACCGGTGAGGAGGTACTCGAGCGCCTTCAGAAGATGCTGAAAGGAGTGAGCATCATTCCTCCTGCCATCTCTGAGTTCTCGGCCATCAACCCGCCCCCAGCTGTGAGTTGTCTATCTTTTTTTATTTGAGTTCTTTATGTACTCTTGCTGCGTCCGTTCTTGCTTAGCTTTTCCTGGTCTCGGTGTTTTGTCTTTTTTCGCAGGAGCTTGGGCGGAACTTTGTTGATCCGATCCCCCTTGATGTTCTCCCTGCTGTGGCGGAAACTGGGGATCGTCTAGCTGGTACTTCTACAATTAGTAAGTCTCAAACTTTTACAGCCCTTCCTGGGGTTTCTTTCAGATTTGTTGATGTATATGAAGAGTATGTTCCTCGTCTAGTCCCTCGCGGTCCTCACAGTGTCCCGAAGAGGGGGTGAATGGACGGGTCTTCATTTGGCTTGCCTGTCTCCAAGAAGCCTCGCAAACCAAGTACTCCCTCAGGTACTCCAGTTGTTGCTAGCATGCTCTTAGGTGAGCACATTTAGTACTCTTTGTTCTTTTATTTTCATGTTTCTCTCTTGAACCGAGTACTTTTCATCTCTTTTTCAGCAGGTGCTCTGGTTTCGTTGGCTGAGGAAGAAGAGGATGATGAAGTCCCCCTCATCATGCGGCGGTGAGTTGTTTTTCATATTCTTGTCGCATTGAATTTTTCCTCTTTGTTTTTAATTTTAGTCTTGAACTTTTTTGAAGTAATCGGAGGTCGGGTGTGAGTTCTTCCGAGGCTCTCGCGCTGACTTCTTCCGAAGCTCCGGGGTCGAGTTCTTTGGTTGCCTCTGCCCCGAGCTGTACTGCTCCTCCGGTGCGGAGTTCTTCCACGGCTCCAGCTCCGGCTTCTTCCGTGGCTCTGTTGTCGGCTGTCCCGCTCCCGTCGCCGGGTGGCGGGGACGTCTTCGCCGTCATGGTTCCCCCTGCGAGGCCTTCTCTTGGCTTCGAAAAGAAAAAAGTAGTCGGGTGAGTAGATTCTTGCTTTATCTTTTTGGCTTTTATCTTCCTTCCTCTGGTTCTTATTGGTGCTTCCTTTTATCACTTTTCAGTGTTTCATCTTCTCTAATTTCTTCATCGACTTCTTCTCTGCCTCTCGCCGTGCCAACGAGTTCTGAGCCTCGAGACTCACAACATTCTGTTGATGAAGTCACGGCAGGGGCTTCAGAGCTACCTGGCGGAGTCGCAGACTTGGTCGCTCTGGAGGTAACTGTGGCCGTTGCGCCGGGTCCTTCTGGGGGTTTGGCTCCGGCTTCCCTGGAGGTTGCTCTGGTCGCTCCTCCTTCGCCCCAGCTGGCTTCTCTTTCCCCTTCTTTTGCCTCCGGCGGCCCCTCCCTATCCGATGATGTGGTGCAACAGTTCGATGCCACTCGTCGGTTATCGGAGCTGACCGCAGCCTGGGGGAGCTTGTCGACCCTCATAACTTCTTTTGGTGAAAAGCTCCAGGTAAGTTTTACTGCCACTTCTCTTTTGCATGCTTGTTTTTCTTCTATCCTTACGCCTTGTTTCTCTTTGCCTTTTTCTGCTCAGTCTTTTTCTCGTGATCATTCTGGCTTCTTTTTCTCATCTGAAAATGAGAGGAAGTTGTCTTCGGAGGTGGACGCTCTGAAAGCCGATCTTGACCTCCTCCGGGCTGAGTTGGAGACGGAGCGTCAAATGCACCAAAAGGAGGAGAAAGCCCTTTGCGCCGGGTTGTGGAGACGGAGAAACAGAGAGATGCTGCGGTGGAGTCTGCGAAGAATGAAAGCAAAGGTACCGTGGGTTCTGCCTGTTTCTTCTTGTATTTTGACTTCTTTTTCTGCTGACTTGTTCTTGGGTGTACTGTCTAGCTCTCCGAGTTGAGAAGCAGAAGCTCTCGGAGAGTATTGATGAAATGAGGGCCCTTGTCCGTTCTAGTCATAATAGAGCTGAGGAGGTAATTACTCATGCTGAGGAAGAACTCGCCCTTGCTAAGCTGATTAGGCGCGGAGCTGACAGAGATCTTGTGCAGGCCCAAAAAACTATTGAAAACTTGTCCGGGAAGCTGGCGACGGCTACTGAGAATTGGAATGCTTTGTGGAAATCTTTTCGTTCAGTGGCCGATGTCCTCCGGACCTCGGCGGATGACGGGCAATCTTGGGCGCAGTTCATTCCTCGGATTTTGACTCGTTTCCAAGAGTTCGCGAAGAGGTGTGCCCAAGTATGTACCAAGAATGTGCTGGCCCAGGTCCGGGTCCTTGCTCCAGAGGCGCCTCTCTCCAAGATAGCAGAAGAAGCTGAAAGCCAAGAATATCTTGACGCCGTTGAAAAGATGGAGCCTGAGGTCGAAGATCTAGCCAGTAGGGTTGTAGATGGTCTAAATATTGACATTTCCCTTTCTGATGACAACGCCTGACTCAATTGAGCATCCCCTTGTAATATTACACTCCTTTTTAAATGAAGATTCTTTATTTTTGTTGATGTATTCTTCGCTTGGGTGCGGTTGAAGTTATTTGGCTTGCTGAGTACTTTGTCTTGTTCCCATCTCTGCTCCGTAAAACAATTCTATGTGTTATTCTGACGAGGCCCCTTGATTTGTCGGGTGCTTTCCTTTTCTTCCTCCCTTGTGATTCGTCGAGTGCTTTGTCCGTGCTATGACTTGTTAGATGTAGATCTTTGTGTTAACAACCTTTCGCCTGCGCTATGTAAAACGACTCGGTATAGAATGTTGCCTCGACAAACTTCGGTGTCCGAGTGCTTTCTTGAGTGGCGCTTGTGCTTTTGTGAGGAAAAAGTATTCCTATCTGGATGTAGCCCCCGAGCCTCTTGCTTTTTGGAACGAAGTGCTGGAGGATCTTTTGAAGTTAAATTTCGGTCGACTCAGCCAATTTGCTTTTTGTTAGCTTTTAGCTACCCTCATCAGCAAGTTATAGCATTTTTTCAGCTATTTTGCTCTTGGCCGGGATGCTTAGGCAAGTTTTCAGCCATTTTGCTTTTTTGTTTCGGGTGTTAGCTTTTAGCTACCCTCATCGGCGGGCTCAAGCATTTTTTCAGCTATTTTGCTCCCGGCCGGGATGCTCAGGCATGTTTTC
Source organism: Miscanthus floridulus (assembly GCF_019320115.1). Taxonomy (NCBI): domain Eukaryota; kingdom Viridiplantae; phylum Streptophyta; class Magnoliopsida; order Poales; family Poaceae; genus Miscanthus; species Miscanthus floridulus. The sequence goes on from NC_089586.1 coordinate 8,535,604, forward strand.
AGCCATTTTGCTTTTTTGTTTCGGGTGTTAGCTTTTAGCTACCCTCATCGGCGGGCTCAAGCGTTTTTTCAGCTATTTTGCTCTCGGCCGGGATGCTCAGGCATGTTTTTAGCCATTTTGCTTTTTGTTTCGGGTGTTAGCTTTTAGCTACCCTCATCGGCGGGCTCAAGCATCTTTTCAGCTATTTTGCTCTCGGCCGGGATGCTCAGGCATGTTTTCAGCCATTTTGCTTTTTGTTTCGGGTGTTAGCTTTTAGCTACCCTCATCGGCGGGCTCAAGCGTCTTTTCAGCTATTTTGCTCTCGGCCGGAATGCTCAGGCATGTTTTCAGCCATTTTGCTTTTTGTTTCGGGTGTTAGCTTTTAGCTACCCTCATCGGCGGGCTCAAGCGTCTTTTCAGCTATTTTGCTCTCGGCCGGAATGCTCAGGCATGTTTTCAGCCATTTTGCTTTTTGTTTCGGGTGTTAGCTTTTAGCTACCCTCATCGGCGGGCTCAAGCGTCTTTTCAGCTATTTTGCTCTCGGCCGGAATGCTCAGGCATGTTTTCAGCCATTTTGCTTTTTCGTGAAAACAACTCGTTGGAGTTCATGACAAGACATGCTGTGGATGAATATCATCTTTATTGATCATGAGTATAAACTAATACATATGTTGTTG